>NC_041389.1:348962223-348978642 GCF_002162155.2 Triticum dicoccoides
TTCCACGTTTTGGGTTGAAATATCTGGCGGCCCCAAGTCCAACCCTGCAAAATCTCCCTTCTAATCCCTAATTCACCGCCAACCCAAGCAAAGTTCAAATCGCCCCTTGTCTCGTCTCTTTCCCCACCTCTTTGCCGGACGACGATGATGAAGACGACGGTCGCGCTTCACCACCGCACCGGAGCTGCCTCATCTACGCCCTCGTCCACCGCACTGGGTGGTCCACCAACAATGTTAGCCATTGCAACCGACGTGCCTCACAGACACCGACTTCCACCGCATCAGGTGTGCTTCACCGACGCTGTCTCCCACCTCATTGGGGCTACTTCACCGAGCACATCGTCGCACCTCCACCCCCGAGGCCGTTGGGGCTTCACCAACTGTCTCGTCCACCGCATCGTAGCGCTCCGCTGCCACTCAAGATCTGCATCCATGCACTGCTAGCCAACGCCAGCGCATCACCCTCGGCTCTGAAGAGACCCACACTCTAGCTAGGTGAGCATGCCCAAATGCCGGCCCGAACTAGGTATCCACACACCACTCCCTTGTGCACTGTTCCAATGATGTTTGGATATCCTTTCACTGCTCTCCTAGATTACACGCCTATGCAACTCTGACTTTAACTCTTATTTCTTCTGGAGATATCATCTAAAGCAAGCAAAACCATTTTTTAGCGAAGCATGACGGTGCTACGGAATCTGGTACACATCCTGCACACCCGTATAACCTTGTAAGTATCTTTCCTCCGGTACAACAACAAGGTTGATTCCTCTTATTTGATCAACCATTCCCCGTGTCAAAAATGCAAAGGGGGATGCAAGGAGCACAAGGCTTGCACATCCAAGAAAGTGGTAACATGGACTTGTACATGGAACATCCCAAGCGCAAGTAGAGCTGCAGTGAGCCTGTACAACGAGCTAGCGTAAGTCCCTGCATTTCATTTAATTCATACTGGCATTCGTGTATGATTTTTGTGCAGTGGGGGATCCACGAATTCAAGTTACCAGGGGAGAATATTTAACTTAAAAAATGTGAAGGCACTTTGCACTCCGGAAATCAACATAACTTGAGAAATGTGAAGCTACATGCACTTTGAAAACCAGCTAATGATCCAAAGTAGTTCAGATTATAAACACTAAATGATGCAAGCACCAAAAAACACAAAATGCAACATGGTGTACAAGGACTACAAACATGGTATGTACCTGCTTGAATTATTTGTTCTCTAGCTGAAAATATCAAAGTGTAATTGCACCTATAACCAGTGTGCAAACTGCATATCAATATATCTATCCTGCACAAGTATGCCAATAGTTTCAAACAACAGATTAGAAAAGTATTTATGCTACATTGTCATGATACGGGGACTTTCTGGTAGATGGACTCGACGTTTCCTCAAGCCATGAAAATACACGATAATTTTCTTGTCATCAATGCCTGCAAATCTCTATGTCTCTCTCAACATAGTAGATCATCATCAGGCACTAAATCCTTCAATAGGAGCTTCCAAAATGCTTGCATTATATCCCTCACTAGACATTATATGTTCATCATCAGGAGCATGTAAAATGTTTGCATCAAATCCTTCATTAGCAGTCTGTTCATTAGACACTTCAGGCTCAAGAACAACATGAGCTTGTATGTTTGCACCGGAAACTTGATTAGATACATTAGATTCAGTCAGTTTATATTGATTGGGGGAGTTATAAAATAAGAAGAAATTGGTTTCATTTTCTCATAGATTCCCTACATACAAGCAGTTTTACAACACTGTCAGGTTCAGCTATTTGCCGAAAATTGAACAGTTGAATTAGATATAATCAGGGATGTGATGTACCTGCTCGTTGCGCATGCTACTCTTGCAAGTTGTGATTGTCCGTTTGCGCAAGCTCGATGCCATGCTCGTGCTGCCGCCGCTGCCTCCCACGCAGGCTACACCCAGGGTTGGATCTTCATCTTCTTATCCTTCCGTTCGCTTGAAGCCCGGCGACCGCCCTCCAATGAGGGCGCAACGAAGTGTTGTTCCGGTCTGTCCAGCGACGGCTAGGTTAGGAGAAAACCAAACTGGAGGCTAGAGCGAACGAATTGGGATTTTCCTACCGTCGATCGATATGGGAGGCGCGTGTTTGGGCCGTGAGCCTGCTATAGGGCATGTCTTGCACTTATGTTATTGGCCCATCCAAATTGAAACATTTTTCTTCATTTTTTACATTGCCTGCTCGTGCGTTGGGACGAACAAAACTAGCCTGGGCCAACCTGGATGACTCAAACTACGTGCACACTTTCCAGCCACCCGAGGCGGCTGCCCATACCAGCCCCTATGGTGGCGTCACCCCTTTTTGCATGTATGATTGGGGTAGTGAAAAATATTCCAGTGGCGCTTTTGATTTACCCACAAAATGGTTGAATTGCTTGTTTCTATGAACTAAGTTCGCCAATAATGTGAAGGATGCCAGTCTTTTCATCCTATTGTAGATTTCTTAGATCTCGATATGCCAAAAGTAATCGCATGAAATATACAGTAAAAGCCAGTGTGATGTGTGTGGCTACAACTAGTCTGACTGCACATCCTCATATAACATATCAAGGACGCACCATCTTACCAGATTAACCATTCGACTTACCAATGCAGTGTGGGAAGAAAGAAGTATTGGGACTGCGTATCCAAGCAATTGATGCCATGGACTCCTTCGTACAACCTTGTAAGCCAAAAAGAAGTTGTAGTGTGCCTGTACAAAGAGCTAGCATAAGTTCAGTTACCCGCTTCTCAGAATTTTAGTTAGCCACTTATTGCAAAATTGTTCAATTACATTGCTTGGCTTAATTTAGTTTGCTACTAATTACATAATGCCACAGCCTCTTAATCCTATTATAGACTGCGCCTATCTATGTGTTTGATAGTTACTGTTAAGAATTACCTGTTTGCCTGAACTTAAATGGCTACTTGTTTGTTTAACTACTTTGCTGCTGCAACAATGGGTTACAATGATGTTAATAACTACTTTTCAGCATCCAATTGAAACTCTTTAATTCCTTGTTCGTTTAACTGGTTTGCTGTTATAACTCCCAGTTGAGATGTTTTGCTAACTTCAACTTTACTGAATCCAATTGGAACTTTAATGGCAAAACAGTTTAGCCCAAGATCGAAGAGTGAGGTCCCCATGGACGTTGTATCATCCCACAGCAGTGGCACCGGCCCAATCGTGCATTTTGAATTGCCAACTGCTGCTGCTCTAGAGGCTAAACTAGTGGTAGAAAGAGATTTTGCTTCTACACTTAGAGATGAAGTTGACATGTTGAGGAAGCAAACATCACAATCACAAGCAGTACTCAAGACAACCATTAAATATTTGGTGGATTTCAAAATGAAGCAAGCTGAGACTGACCGCATTGTTAAGGTCCCGAAGGAAAAAAGGAAATTAAATTCCCACTTGGTAAATCATAGGTGAAATGTTCTTTCCATTGTTTAATAACCATTGTGTTGTTTGTTCATGTAATCAATCAAACCATTTGTTTTAGAGATCATGTAATAATTGTTTTTTATTTTTTGCTTTGTAATTTTATTTGAGCACAAGTCTGTATTAATTGATAAGACTCGGAGACATTTCATTTTGATTGTTGTGCTAGACATACAAATATGCCAATCGGGTTGAATGTGCATTCAGCAATAATAGTAGTATAGATGGACCATAAGTGGCATGCATCAGAAAAGGCCAAGATGCTGTAGTAGCTTGGCCAAAAAAAGGATGATGTTTTAGCAAAAGAAAGTACAACGGCCTGGCTTATGTATGTTAGTTGATATTATTGATCCATATAATCTATAAGTGTTTATATTTCTGTTAGTTTTGTACATTCTTGGTTGATTGACTCGGTATTTGAATCTTGATACATCTCTTGTGTACATATCTAAATGGGATTACACATTATGTTGCGTGTGACATTTGAGTTGGACATGAAGTGTTCGAAATATTTGAATTCACCTTAAACTGGATTCTAGCTTCTGAATTTGAGTATCGGCATTTGTAAGCCATACTCATATATGACAGTGGAATACATCTTTGTCGTGCTTTTGAAGATATATAAAAACACATAGAATGATTTATAAAGATTCGAATAGGAATACAAAATGGATTCGAATTTAGTTGCCAGGGTAAATGTGGATGCTTATTGTCCCAAAATTTGAAAGAAGCAACAAAATGTCCACTCCAACGTCGGTTGCCTGAAGCCAAGTGTTTGGGAGATGGAAATTACTGTCTACTCATTACACGGACAATCCATCGGCCCGATTTCCGCTTCTCTAAATAGGGGTAGGTTAGTAACTTCAATTAGACATGACACGACCGCCTCTGAGCCCATTCCGACATGATGGGCGCCAAACATGGGCGGAAAAAGACATTTGATTCAAGCTCGTCTGAAAGACCTATGTTTCTCCCTCCATTTCCCCATTCATACACGGTGGGCGGCAAAACAAACTCGACTCGGCCAAAATCGATGCAGGCAAATATTTTCAATAGGGGCAGGTTTGTAACTTCACTCAGACGTGGCACAACTGCCCTACCTGACAGCCCTATTCATACACTGTGGGCGCCAACCACCCTCTCCTCGCCCGAAATCTCTCTGGGAAAATATTGGCGAGATGCGAGATTACCGTCCTATCCCCAACCAACGAGACGTCCAGATTTTAAATGGGGTCTAAGTTCGTAACTTTCCCATATTTCAGACAGGCACGTCCCAAAAACATGGTTCCCCGTACCTCTCCCTCCATTTTCCCACTCATACACCGTCCGCGCTAGAACACCATCCCCACACCAGCCTCCTCTGTCCGCCACCCCATACATCGCCACTGTCCTCCACCCCATCCATCGTAATCGTCCTCCACCATGCCTGAGCGCCTACCACGACCGCATTGTCCACTGCTAGAGATGGATGTTTCTCATCCACAGCGACGGACCAAGAGCCTTGCATCGTGTCCTCTCGCTTCATCGGTGTTGTCGTCCTCTTTGCCGGGGCCGCTCACACGACCTTCTCTTCCACCGCAATGTGACTTATCCCCCGATGCACCCATGTACCATCACAGATCTGCTTCAACGCCACCGACAGCCATCGCACCCCCGATGCCTAAACGGCGCCACAAGAGCGGTGGTACTTCATATCTCCTCAATTTTTTATCTCAACCATAAAATAGATCGTAACTTGGTTACTCTACTTTCTTTTCAGCTCTTAGAATTTAGTTCTTAGTTCGAAGCAAACAATGGATGCTAAATATCATTTCTCCAGTTTGCAGCTTCAAATCTGCCATGGCACAGTCATAATATGGTTTAATTGATCATGCTTAGGGTTTAATTGATCATGTTGGTTCTGTGGTGGTTTCTTTAATAGAAATCGGAGGGGAAACCCTCTTTTGCTAAAAATGACAATCTCGGTGAGACCGGTTACTCAAACTCGGTGGGACCGATTTTGGTAATAAGCTAACCAGAGAGTTGGTCAGGCAAACTCGGTGGGACCGATTCGCTCATCTCGGTTTGACTGAAATGTTATGAAGGGAAACAAAGAGATTACAATCCCGTCTCGGTGAGACCGAGATCCCTATCGGTGAGACCGATTTGATTAGGGTTTGTGGCAGTGGCTATGACATCTGAACTCAGTGGCGCTGGATAGAAAGAATCGATAGGGCCGAGTTGGACTTTTGGTTTGGGTCATATGTGGATATGAGAAAGTAGTTGAGGGCTTTTGGAGCATATCACAAAGCATTTTGACCAAGAGCCTCATTAAGCAACACCTCATCCCTTCTTGATAGTATTGGATTTTCCTATAGACTCAATGTGATCTTGGATCACTAAAATAGAAAATGTAGAGTCTTGTGCTTTGAGCTTGAGCCAATCCTTTTGTCCTTAGCATTTTGAGGGATCCACTTTTCTCATCCATGCCATGCCACGCTTTCCTGAAATATTTATCTTGAAATAGCATTATCTCAATGAGATATATGTTGTTAGGAATTACCAAAACCACCCAGGGATAGTTGCACTTTCAGATCCTTATCCTATCAAATTTAGCCCTTTTGATTATTTTTTCTTGCCGCAAAGGAATCTTGCCACTGAAAGAAGGGAGTATGAGATGAGCATGGATGATCTCCCTTACTACTATGCCAATACCTAGATCTATGTTTTTATGCCTAGCTAGGGGCGTTAAACAATAACGCATGTTGGGAGGCAACCCAATTTTATTTTTGTTCTTTTTTATTGGTATGCTTTTCAATAAATAATTCATCTCGCCTATGGTTAGATGTGTTTTCGTGTTTTAATTAGTGTTTGTGCCAAGTAAGACCTTTGGGATGGCTTACGGTGATAGTTGATTTGATCTTATTGAAAAACAGAAAATTTTGTGCCCAGTAAAATAATGTTCATAATTCACGTAAGCTTGCATTTGATCTAATTTTTTTTAAAAAGATTGATATACGAATTTCCCAGGTTGTCCTAGTTTTTTGTAATTTTTGGAGTTACAGAAGTATTCAAAGTTTTCAGATTGCTACAGACTTTCCTGTTTTTGATAGATTCTGTTTTTCTTGTGTTGTTTGCTTATTTTTATGGATCTATGGGTAGTATCAGGGGGGGTATGAACCATCGAGAAGTTGGAATATAGTAGATATTACACCAATATAAATAAAGAATGAGTTCACAACAGTACCATAAAGTGGTGATTTACTTTCTTATACTAACTGATCTCAAGAGTTTTCTGTTGAGTTTTGTGTTATGAAGTTATCAAGTTTTGGGTGAAGATTTGATGGACTATGGAATAAGGAGTGCAAGAGCCTAAGCTTGGGGATGACCAAGGCACCCCAAGGTAATATTCAAGGATAACCAAGAGCCTAAGCTTGGGGATGTCCCGGAAGGCATCCCCTCTTTCGTCTTTGTCTACCGGTAAATTTACTTGAGGTTATATTTTTATTCACCACATGATATGTGTTTTGCTTGGAGCGTCTTGTACGATATGAGTCTTTGATTTTTAGTTTGCCACAGTAATCCTTGTTGTACACACCTTTTGAGAGGGACACACATGAATTGTGATTTATTTAGAATACTCTTTATGCTTCACGTATATCTTTTGAGCTAGGCATTTTTTCTCTAGTGCTTCACTTATATCTTTTTAGAGCACGGCAGTGGCTTTATTTTATAGAAATTATTGAACTCTCTTGCTTCACTTATATTATTTTGGGAGTCTCTCTAAACAGCATCGTGATTTGCTTAGGTTATGAATTTGTTCCTAATATGATAGGCATCCAAGAGGAACATAATAAAAACTTTCATATAAAGTGCATTGAATACTAAGAGAAGTTTGATTCCTTGCATTTGTTTTGAGATATGAAGATGGTGATATTAGAGTCATGCTAGTGAGTAATTGTGGATTGGTAAGAATACTTGTGTTAAAGTTTGTGATTCCCGTAGCATGCACGTATGGTGAACCGTTATGTAACAAAGTCGGAGCATGATTTGTTTATTGATTGCCATCCTTTGTGTGGAGGTCGGGATCGTGCGATGGTTAACTCCTAGCAACCCTTCCCCTAGGAGCATGCGCATAGTACTTTGTTTTGATAGCTAATAGACTTTTGCAATAAGTATGTGAGTTCTTTATGACTAAATGTTGAATCCATGGATTATACGCACTCTCACCCTTCCACCATTGCTAGACTCTCTAGTATCGCGCAACTTTCGCCGGTGCATTACACTCACCATATACCTTCCTCAAAACAGCCACCATATGTACCTATTATGGCATTTCCATAGTCATTCCGAGATATATTGCCATGCAACTTCCACCGTTTCGTTTTATTATGACATGCTCCATCATTGTCATATTGCTTTGCATGATCGTAAGATAGATAGCATGATGTTTACATGGCTTGTCCATTTTTGATGTCATTTGCTATGCTAGATCATTGCACATCCCGGTACACCACAGAAGGCATTCATATAGAGTCATATTTTGTTCTAGTATCGAGTTGTAATTTTGAGCTGTAAGTAAATAAAAGTGTGATGATCATCATTATTAGAGCATTCTCCCATGTGAGGTTATCAAAATAAAAGAGGTGAAAGAAGCCCAAATAAAAAAAGAGGCCAAAGAAGCCCACCAAAAAAATGAGAGAAAAGATAGAAGGGGCAATGTTACTATCCTTTTCCACACTTGCACTTCAAAGTAGCACCATGTTCTTCATGATAGAGTCTCCTATGTTGACACTTTCATATACTAGTGGGAATTTTTCGTTATAGAACTTCACTTGTATATTCCAACGATAGGCTTCCTCAAATGCCCTAGGTTTTCATGAGCAAGCAAGTTGGATGCACACCCACTTAGTTATTTTTGAGCTTTCATACACTTATAGCTCTAGTGCATCTGTTGCATGGCAATCCCTACTCACTCACATTGATATCTATTGATGGGCATCTCCATAGCCCATTGATACGCCCAATGGATGTGAGACTATCTCCTTCTTTTTGTCTTCTCCACAACCACCATATTCTATTCCACCTATAGTGCTATGTCCATGGCTCACGCTCATGTATTGCGTGAAAGTTGAAGAACTTTGAGAATACGTAAGTACTCCCTCCATCCTAAAATAAGTGTCTCAACTTTGTACTAGCTCTAATACAAATTTATATTAAGATCAAGACACTTATTTTGGGATGGAGATAGTAGAAACAATTGCTTAACTAAAACCGGGGTTGTGCATGATTTAAATACTTTGTGTGATGAAGATAGAGCATAGCCAGACTATATGATTTTGTAGGGATGGCTTTCTTTAGCCATAGTATTTTGATAAGACAATGTTGCTTTATTAGTATGCTTGAAGTATTATTATTTTATGTCAATATTAAACTTTTATTTTGAATCTTATGGATCTGAACATTCATGCTACAATGAAGAAAATTACATGGATAAATATGTTAGGTAGGATTCCACATCAAAAATTCTATTTTTATCATTTACCTACTCGAGGACGAGCAGGAATTAAGCTTGGGGATCTTTGATACGTCTCCAACGTATCTATAATTTTTGATTGTTCCATGCTCTTATATTATCTATTTTGGATGTTTTATATGCATTAATATTCTATTTTATATTATTTTTGGGACTAACCTAGAGCCCAATGCTAGTTTCTGTTTTTTCCTTGTTTTTGAGCTTCGCAGAAAAGGAATACTAAACGGAGTCCAAACGTAATAGAACTTCATGATGATTTTTCTTGTAATAGAAGACACCCAGGGGACTTGGAGTGCAAGTCAGAAGAGCCATGAGGCCGCGGCAAGGGTGGAGGGCGTGCCCTACACTACTAGGAAAAGGCATGCTAGTGGCGCACCAGTTTTGCCTACTAATGGCGCACTACTGGTGCGCCACTAGTATCACTCCATTAGAATTAAATTCTAATGGCGCACCTCTGGTGCGCCATTAGTATCTAGTGTTCTAATGGCGCACCACGCAGTGCGCCATTAGTATAGCCTACAGTGTGCCATTAGAATGCCTCCCAGGGGACCATATGTACCCATGTGCTTTGGCTTACTAATGGAGCACCAGTGGGTGATGCGCCATTAGTGTGATTATAACAGTGCGCCATAAGTGTCTTGTGTGGTGCGCCATTAGTATTAATATTAGGGTTTTTTTTCTGATTTTTTCACAGGTTACAAAATATATTATTTGACAGAATATAGAAAGCACCACACAGCAACAGCAGATTCATCGAATACAATAGAAGGTAAGTCTCCGAATACAATTCATCATATTAGTCTCCGAATACAAAAGACCGAACGAAGATAGAACATTACAAGTCTCGGAGACCGCGAGTAGCGAGTTTGTCTTCACATTACAAGTCGATATCGATCATCTAAACTACCATCACATAGAAGAGAGCTGCGGTCATCACGATGAGCATCATCGCGATGAAACTGGTCTTCACCCGGTTCCTCCAATGCTCCCTCCTCTGTCCCGCTAGATAGCGGGCGTATCTAGATTCCGCCTCCGCCCTAGTGATGTACCCTTTGTAACTGTTACCGCTGAAACGGTGAACCTGTCTCCGACAGTCCTCCCAGTCGTCGTAGACTCCGGGAACCTTACCTTTGTACACGACGTACGACGACATCTCTATGCACAAGCCAGACAACAGACAATACATAAGCAATATATAAGTATACAACAAAAGGATCGGAAGAGAAAAGCAAGACATTAATAGCACGATTCATGGTCCTACTAATAAATAGCATCTATTACATCTAAGTTGAATGACTGTCCAAACCAAAGAGACATACAAGTTCATTAAAGTTTAATATTACAACATGAGCCAATCGACATTTTAGAACTACATAGCATCACTACTTTCGACTCGACTCAGGGACCGGAGCATGGATGAAGCCGCTGTCTTTTGTGATGGTCATGAAATCACGGGCGTTGTCAGCCTGCATTTGTAGCATTGTTTCTATCTCACTGTTGGACGGTTGATATTTGAGATAGAACTGCCCCGAGGTACGAAGGACATCTTGTTGGATGATTTGCGCAAACTCCGACTGGATGCGATAGAATTCTTGTCTGATGTCCGTGTCCTGGATTGCCGACAAGCGTGTGGCCCAATATTTGAGATTATTTGGTGGCAGAAGGTGATTATGGTCCCGTACGATCGCCCGCATGTGATTGAGGGCGTAGTAGGCATCCTTTTGACTGCCAGGCGGCTGCTTGATGCAGGGGAACGTCGTATTGTGGCTGAACACGTGCTTGTCATACCTACGAATTTTCCTGCTGAAGGTGCCTCCAGATCTGACATAGCCGGGGAGAACATCATCAAGAACTTTCTTGATATTTGTGTAGTCTTTCTTCGACTGATGGTCCAAGTCGAAATACGTGACCATGGAATATTTCGAGCTTAAGAGGATGGTGTGCAATGTGTGTCACTGCACAAAACATGGAATGTTAGAAAAAAAAGAGCGATCGAAATCTAAGAAATCATATGTTACTGGGCGGTGAGGGGATGACTTACTCGGGAAAGTAAGGCACGAGGAAGTTATCCTTATCTGGGTTTGCTAGAATTACGCCTTCGAGGTGTGAACTTGCGACTTGCCGGTCCCCAGCGCTGCCCAAGATCTTGGCACGCGTGTAGAAGGGGTCGACTATCACGATGTCCGGGGTCTTGTCTCGAATGATCCGCATATCCATACTCAGCGAAAACAGTCGAACGAAGGTGTAGTACAGCGGATGAAGATTAAACATAGCAAAGATGTCATCAAACCGCAGGATGATCGTACCCCCGATGGCTCCATCCACAAAGCCCTTGCCCTCTGGCACCTTGGCCACAAAAACCGGGTATGCCACATCTTTTTGGGAGAGACGCTGCTTCTCCAAAGATAGAACGTTGTCATGCAAACTCCGCATAGCACCGGTTGCAGCATTGAGCATATTTGTCGGTAGCATCGCCCTACCCGCCACATGTACCCTCCTAGAGATATCCTGAGGTGAAGGTGGCCCGTCCTGAGCACAGATCGTACTCGGTGCCGGCTGGCTCGCACCGGCGCCCTTGGCAGTCTTTTGTTTCCGTCCCTTCTTCTTGATCTGCTGTAATGGGACCGAGTTCTGCTCACAGACCGCCTTCTTCAGCGTGTTGGGGCTGATAATATTTCGCACCTCAGCTATCTTAGGCTCGGTGAAGCCGGGAGCTAGAGGCATCTCCTGAGAAGTGAACGCCAGACGACGCCTGTTGCAATTGGATTTCTCCGCCGTACCAGCTAGATCGCGGTCGTCTTGGTTGGGTTCTTGAGAAGGAGGCCCGCCGAACTCGTCACCGTACCCATGTTCGGCAAAGTACTTATCGACGTTTGGTAATTGTACCGTCGTCGTTGTCGTCGTTGTTCGGATCCTGTGCCATATGCATGTCCGGATCCTGCGCCATAGGGATGTCTGGCATGTCCGGTAGCATTGCGGTGTTCTTGCCATGGCGCGATGCCGGCACGACTGGCGGTCTTGTCTGTGGGGTGGTGTCCCCCGCCCCCAAATGAATCTGGCTCTTCGGCCAAAGCAGGGGCCAGCTTAGGCAGGCGCTAAGGGTCATCAGATCTTCTTCGTCGGCCCCGGCGTGTTGAATCGGAGGTAACAACTCATCGCAGCCTGGCAGCACCCGAACCAGTTGAACCCTATACATGGTGGGTCGCATCGGTTTACCGTGGAACATGGGGTTGCCCAGTTGAACGATATTGCCCTTGGCGACATCGACCAACTCGTCGTTCACGAAGTGTAGGAGAGTGCACGGAACGTCGGCGGCGCCCTGCAAAAACATGTAGGGCGTTAGGGATGCCCAGTCAAAGGCAAAAGGAGATGAAGTCCTCGGCCGAGAGGCTTAATTAGTTATCGTGATGATGGCGTCGAGCTCGGCTAATGTCGAGGCACCACCAACGGCGGGAGTGCAACTAACGGAGGGGCCGCTTGCTGGCGAGGTGTCAGCCGGCGTACACCCGGGTGCATTAAGCTCCAATTCCCGTGCCGGCGCCGGAGACACCAATACCGCCGCCTCCGATGACACCAATGGCGCCGCCGGAGACACCAATGGCGCCGCCTGCGCGTTGTGCAAGTTGCTGGCCGTGAAGCTAGGAATCGGGGGCGGCCCCTGTTGGCCACCCGCAATCCACGTTGTCAGCCCATGAATCAAGGTAGGCATAATGCCGATGAGCATCGTCCCCAGTTGTACTTGCACTTGCTCTTGGATAATCTCCGGAATCCGCGCCACTTGTGCCTTGAGTTCTTCAACCTCGCGCAACTGGCTTTCCGAGCTGGTCTTTTTCTCCTTTCGCCCACCAGCGGTATAGTATGACGACCATTTTGTGGACAAGCCTTTGTCGGCCACACAACCTGCTAATGTCGGCTTACTGAGCTTATCCTTGTTTTTCATTACGTTCAACGCCCTATTTAGAGTGTTGTCCCAAGCAGGGGTGCTCTGAGACGACCCCGCGCTACTGCTTTCAGTCTCCTTCGCCAGAACAAGCTCAAGCGCCCTGGTCTTCGGATCCGTGGTAAGCTCGTTTGTTATCGGGTCCTCCTTGTACTGGGCCCTGACAAAGTTCCTGGTCTGCTTATCACCGCTGTATTTCTCGAAGTGGGGCGGTAGGCCTTGCTCGGCACGCTCCGCGTCCTCCTTGTCCCATATAGGCTCCGCCACTCTGTAACCGCCGGGACCGAGTTTGTGTTCCCCTAAGTTCAACTCCCGCATTTCTTTCCCCCACTGACTTGATTCGGAGGTTGCACTGCTCTCGCACTTGATCTTGAACTCCTTGTAGTCATCTTCGCTGATCAAAGGATTTTTTGCCTTGATCTTCTCATAACTATCACCTTTCTCAATCATTCTCTTCACTGCGCTTCTCCAAGTAAACAGGGCCGTGCTCATCCTCGTGAGGGCGGCACTGTTCACTTTATTCCCTGAGAGGCGTGTGTTTTCAAATTCGGCGGGGAACTTGTATTGTTCGTGCAGCTTCGTGAAGAGGAGGTTGCGCAAATTCCCTCGGTCCTTATGCCTAAGGTTCTCGATGTTGATCGAGACGGTGCTCCGGAGAATGCACCCGAGCTGAACCGAGTACCCCTTGACTATATGTTTGGGCTCCGTTGGATGCTCGTCAGAGTCCACTTGAGTAAATTACTCCTTGAGGGTGCGGAGCGCATTCGGGCGTCGGTCCTTCCATTGCTTCTTCGATTGGCTGCCATCTGTGCGTGCGCCGCCATCATCAGTGGTGGCATCCTTGGCAGCACCATCAGTGGTGTCATCCCTGACGCCACTAGAGGTTCTGTAGTCAGGATTGGTGTCTTCCGCGGCGTCCTCATAGTGGTGAGGTTGTTCCTCCATCTCCTGGGACAGCTCCCAGAATTGCTTGCCGCCCGAACCGCCGGCCTCATCGTTGTTGGCCATGTTTTGCTCTAAATAGGAAAAAAGTTTGGTCAAAATGTTGGTTATTGTCAAGGAACAAGATCATGGTCTCATCATTTAGGGTTTGTGACACCGAGGCATCCTAAAAGCTAAGCTTTTATCATTTAGGGTTTGTCGATGCCGAGGCACCCTAAAAGCCTAAGCGTACATCATTTAGGTTCTCATCGACACCGAGGCACCCTATAGAAGCCAAGGTTTCATCATTTAGGGTTTATCGACACCGAGGCACCCTAAATGCTAAGTTAAGTTTTCATCATTAAGGGTTTATCGATGCCGAGGCACCCTAGGTTGGGCCTTATCACTTGGCAATAATCACTTGGCTCTATTGCCACCTATGTTGGGTTTATCATCTAGGGTTTATCGATGCTAAGGAGAATTCTAAGTTGGGCCTAATCACTTGGCTCTATTTCCACCTATGGTTTAATGCAGCAAGAATGGCGGGCTTGTTGATCCTACTTAACTAAGTACTAAGATACCCCAGCCCATGCATTAGTCGCAAGTACCCCATATGTCCAATTTTTAGCAAAGTCATGCTAAAATTCACGGAAAATTTCAGCATGACCTTTGCTGAAAATAGGACATATGGAGTACCCGAATTTGCCGGAACGGAAGTTAATCGACATTCCGGCAAACTCAAGGGCCTCTCGTGGTACCTGCAAAATCATTATCCCCGCGTAATGAAGTCGCCAATGGGTCATTTCAGAAGATCACATGTAGCATCATCACAAGTACAACATCATCACAAGTGCAGCAGCAGCAGTGAATACAGGCATAACAGCAGCAGCAGCAGGTTTATTCTTCTTCTTCATAAACATTAATTGGTGTGGGTGACTCTATCTGCCCTTTAATGGCTCACTCAACTTAACAGGACAACCCACAAGCATTGTTTTGATTCCAACAGCTGCTGTAAAATACATCCAGCAAAGGTGCTCTAAAATCAGAAATACTACCCCCCATATCTTTAGCTCAATTCTGAAAATACATGGTCTTCTAGTTACAATACTACCCCCCAACAATCAAAATTTCAAACCGCACACTTACTTTCAACTATAAACAAAACTGACTTGTCGTTAATGGACAGTGGCTAAAGATATATAAAACTCCATTGCAAATGTGCCATGTCAATAAAACAACTCATGGAAGTAAACTACTAGCAGGCTCAAAAGTCAAGTAAACTGAAGATTATGACAGCTTGCAAACACAGGACCATGTCATTATCATGGCAGTCCACTATATATTTTTATGACAAAATACATCATTATCAGGGCACATTATGGCCATTTTCTTACATGATGCTAACTGTACTTAACTGAACATATTTCTCACCTTGGAGGTGTTGCTGCCGCTGCACTATCTGAACTTCACTTCCTTTACCTCCTTGGAAACCTGAAATATGCAGATGTTAGAAAGGTTCTAATTTGTATATGATGATTCTAAGAAAAGGGAAAAGGTGTATCAAGAACAGATTCACATGTCTGGCTGTTAGCCATTACAAACTTAAATTTATCTATTTCTGTATCTCACAAACTATCATAAATGAATAATAGTACACTTAGGAGCTCACTGAAAAGCAATGACATGTTCATGATCTAGTTTAGCAGCAGGTTGCAAATACTTAACTGTCTAGAACATCACAACATGCACAGTAATAAGAATAATGTAAACATTTGGCTTAGTTATAAGCATAGTGTACTTCTTATAAACTGAAAGTGGAACTACTCATAATGAAGAAGTATTAGCAGATAGTTTGTCAACTCATGAAATAACATTTTTTCAGCCCAAAATGGATGCCATTTTATAGCATTGCATAGCATTAGTCAGACAGAGCTGAGCCTTTCACCACTATATAATATTGCCATATAAAATTACAAATTTATGTAACCTGGATTTTTTTTGTATGAAACCTAGTCAATGTGACAATATATAAACTACTGATCTACTAGTTATCAAGTTGAGAAATTGACCGCATATAAGCAAAAGCAATATCAGACTTGACTAGAGATACTTGTAAAGTTGTAAGTTATATCTTACCAGTGTGCTAACGAAAACTATACTAATTAGGGTTCTTGTTATGTTCTGGTATATAAATTCTTCTCAATTACTTAGGAAAATTAGTGGATGTCTTACAAATTACAGAGGGAGTTAATACTTTCAGTTTCATAAGAAAAAATTCATCAATGAAAGCCCATGCAGCAATATAAATTGTAAAACATCATATATATTCCCATGGACACATCTAGTAGGAGATAATGCTACATCACCTTTTCAGTCATCACATCATACTAGCATGTCTCACCAAACAGCCATGTAACTACTACAACATGTAGCTCCTCATCATCTTCCTACTATGCATCATCTTCCTACTATACTTGCTACTCATCTTCAGAACCAAACAGCAGCAAAAACAGCTGAAGAGAGGCTCACTAGAGGACACTCAAATTTGCTAACCCTAGAACACGGGGGAAGAGGGTTGTGGTACT
>NC_041389.1:348978953-348979685 GCF_002162155.2 Triticum dicoccoides
GGAGGAGGCGGCGTGTCGAGCTTGCCACCCACCTTGGAGCCGGAACCCTAGGGCGTGCAGGCGTGGCGGACGGAGGGGACGGAGGGGGCAGCGCTCGCGGGGGAGGCGGGGCTCGGGGGGGAGGCGGCGCTCGAGGGGGAGGAAGGGGAGAGGGAGGCCGCGGGGCGCGTGGGCGGCTGCGGCGGATGGAGGTGGCGGACGGCGGGGGCGCATGGGCAGCTGCGGCGGCGGTGTACGGTTGGGGTCGATCGAGGGGAATCTGGCAAGGAAGGGAGGGAGGCCAGAGTGCGAGGGCAGTAGGTGGAGTGGGGAAGGGTTCTAATGGCGCACCTCCCCCTCGTGCGCAATAAGTACGACTATTCTAATGGCGCACCTCCCCTCGGTGCGCCATTAGAATTTTGTTTTAATCTAGCCCGACTGGTCAGGTTATATACCACCAAACCCTATCTACATCAGAACCCGCCCACTAGCCCGACTGGTCAGCACGTAGCACACACACCAGGAGGTCCTGGGTTCGATTCCCAGGCTCCCCAATTTTTATTTTTATGCATTTAAAATGTTGTTTGATATTTATTTGTGTTTAAATATGTTCAAACTTGTTTAAATCATAATAGTAATATTATTTTTATAAAATCAGTAATAATTTTTTAAAAATATATGTTCAAATTTGTTATTTGAAAATATTTATGAATATGAAAAAATATTCATATGGGGGGAGGGTGCGGGTGGTCA
>NC_041389.1:348980258-349025054 GCF_002162155.2 Triticum dicoccoides
TAGCGGCGCTGGAGTGGGGGAGGGTGCAGGGGGTCGGCGACAGCGGCCGGTGGAGCGGGGGAGATGGTGCGGGGGGTGCTTGGCGGCGAGGGGGACCGGATCTGGCGAGGTGGGATAACGATCGAGATGGAGGGGGGTCGAGATCGAGTGCCCATGAAATACAATCGAGAAATGAAGGCTACAATTTAAATACAATCGATCTTAGCTAGCTATCTGTTCACAATCTTCTTTCCCTTATTTTTCGTAAATAGAGTTCTTCTCTTGAACGGACGTCCTTTAGGTAGGGTGGACTTGCTTCTTCTTGTGGTGTATGCTGATACTTCATCGTCGTCATCATGTTCCATCTTCGGGTCGCCATACTTGTCGAAGTCTTGCTCATTGGCGACTCCATCCATTCCGATGATCTTCCTTTTGCCTCTCCTCACGACAACACGACTGGGCTTTGGCGGGTCGGTAATGAAGAAGCATTGGTCCACTTGGGAAGCCAGTACCCATGGCTCATTTTTCGCGGTGACGTTTGCGCCCGCGGTCTTGGATTTGGCTTCGGGTATAACCATGGTGGTGAAATACCGGTCTTCTTTTATGACGCTCTTGGCCCATCTGACACGGAACATCGGGACCTTCTCTCCAGCGTAGCTCAGCTCCCAGATCTCCTCGATCCTTCCGTAGTATCTGTCCTTGTCGTTACCGGTGTAGGATTCCATCGTTACCCCGGAGTTCTGATAACCATCGCTCTTCATGTCCTTGTCCTCGGTGTAGAATGTGTAGCCGTTGATATCGTACGCCTCATAGGTCATCAGGTTGTGCTCGGCGCCCTGTGATAAGGCGAATATGAGTTGTTCTTCCACGGAAGAATCCTCATGTAAAGGGTACGACAGAAGCTTCTGCTTGAACCAACGCGTGAAACATGAGTTGTGCTCTTTGATTATATCTCCGTCCGTCCTCTATTGACCTCGGTCATTGTACGTCTTCTCAATAAAGGTTTTGTGCTCTACCACCCAAGGATCGACCACGTCTATGTGTTGTAGCACGAATAGGTTTGCTCTTTCAAAGTCGGCGAGTCGACCCTCGAAGTCGACATGCATTTCGCGGCGACCCTCACGGTGACCCCATCCAGCGAGCCTGCCGAGGTGCCTGTTGACGGGCAGACCAACGGGGTCCTCGATGCCTAGATAACTCGTGCAGTAGGAGATGCACTCTTCGGTCAGAAAGCCCCTGGCTATGCTTCCTTCTGGACGTGACATGTTGCGAACGTATCCTTTGATGACACCATTCATCCTTTCGAACGGCATCATGCTGTGCAGGAACGTCGGCCCGAGTTGGATGATATCCTCCACGATATGGACCAGCAGATGCACCATAACGTCGAAGAATGTGGGCGGGAAGTACATCTCAAGCTCGCATAGTATCACCACGATCTCTTCATGTAGCCTTCTGAGTTGCCTCACGCCAACCGACTTCCAAGAGATGATGTTGAAAAAGTTGCATAGGCCAAATAGCGTTTCACAGACGTGCGCGTCCATGATCCCACGGATTGCAACTGGAAGTATCTGCATCATCAGCATGTGACAGTCGTGAGACTTCATCCCGCTGAACTTCTGCTTCGCTGGGTCTAGGTATCTGCTTATCTTCCCCGAGTAACCGTAAGGAAGTTTTACTCCTACGAGGCAGGTGAAAAACTGATCGATCTCCTCCTGACTTAGAGTGAAGCGCGCGGGAGGGTAGTCATTTCCGGTCTTCTTGGCCTTTTTGCCTTTGCGATGACTTTTCGTGTCCTGCTTCGCCTCATCATCATCATGATCATTAGCGTGAAGCTCCTCCCTGATGCCCATTGATTTCAAGTCTGCCCTTGCTTTCGGCCCATCTTTGGTCCCCTCTGGCATGTTGAGCAGGGTACCAAGCAGACTCTCGCACACATTCTTCGTGATATGCATGACATCAAGACTGTGAGGCACACAGTGGATCTTCTAGTACGTCAAGTCCCAGAAAACAGACCTCGTTTTCCATACCTTCAGCAGCGGCTCTGGCGCCTTTCGCTTCTTTCCTGGCTCTGGTGCCTTTTGCTTCTTTCCCGGCAGTGGGCAATCTTTCCAATTTTTCAACAGCTGGTCTATTTCCTCACCGTTCCTCGTACGCGGGCGTCTTCGGGGTTCGGTTTCACCATCGAACAGATCCTTGTGTTTCCTCCATGGGTCATCGTCGCGAAGCCACCTTCGATGTCCCATGAACACGGTTTTCGAAGACCCGGGATCTCTATCTAGCTGGCGATTCGTTGTGTCATCCATGCACCTGACGCATCCAGAAAATCCATGGACCACCTGCCCCGCGAGATATCCATAACCGAGATAGTCGTGCACCGTCGTGAGCAGTGTGACTCTCATAGGGAAATATTCTTTCTGTGCGGCGTCCCATGTATTGGCTGGCGTTTTCCACAGCGTGTCTAGCTCCTCTTTCAGCAGCCCCAGATACAGATTGATGTCGTTCCCTGGTTGTTTCGGCCCTTCAATTAGCATACTCATGTGAATGTACTTCCTCTTCATGCACAACTAGGGGGGAAGGTTGTACATCCACACAAACACAGGCCAGGTGCTATGTGTGCTTCTCTGGCTGCCAAACGGATTGACTCCATCGGTGCTCGCACCCAGCACGATGTTCCTTGGATCCTTCCCAAATTCTGGGTGTTCGAAGTTCAACGCTTGCCACTAGCTCCCATCCCTAGGGTGACTCAGCATCTTGTCTTTTTTATTTATCTCCGGACATTTGCGTCATCTTCTCGCTTCTTCTCCTCCCTATCCGCGTGCCAACGCAGGAGCTTTGCTACCTTAGGGTCCGTGAAATACCGCTGCAGACGAGGAGTGATCGGAAAGTACCACACCACTTTTCGAGGAGCTTTCTTCCTCTTCTTGTATCGAGTGACGCCGCACACCGGACATATGGTAGACTCCGCATGCTCGTCCTGATAAATGATGCAGTTGTTCATGCACACATGGTATTTCACGTGCGGTAAATCCAGAGGACACACGATTTTCTTCGCCTCCTCGAAACTGGTCGGGCACTTGTTCCCCTTGGGAAGACGTTCGCGCCAGAATGACATGTTCTTGTCGAAGCATGCGTCGGTCATTTTTTGTTTTACCTTCATCTCTAGAGCCATGAGCGTTACTTTCAGGCGGGTATCCTCGGCCCTGCATCCTTCATACAATGGAGTAACCGTGTCTATCTCCAGTTGATCCAGCTTGGCTTTCTCTCGGGCGGTAGCTCTTGCATTATCCGTTTGCTTGAGAAGCAGCTCTTGAACATGAGGGTCCTGCACCCAGCCCATCGATGGTCCCTCGTCGTCTGCTCTGCTGGCATCTTCATCTTCATGATCATGCCCTTCGTCTGCTCCGGCATCTTCCTCATCATCATGTCCAGCATCTTCTACATGATGACTGTGTACAGCATCACCGTCGTGATCATGTCCTGGAGATTCTTCATCTTCTCGCCCACCCGAGTCTTGCTCATTTCTTGCCGCCCGGCCCCCATGGACGACTTCATATCATATTCATCACCTTGCCACCGATAGCCATCCATGAAACCACGCAAGAGCAGGTGGTCCCGCACCTGCCCGGAATCCGGGTCCGCAATAAGGCTCTTCAGCTTGCATCTTCGACACGGACATCGTATCTCTGTCTCGTTCTTTTGAAGCATCTCGGCCTTCGCGGAGCTCAAAAACCTATTCACGATGCCTTTGGTCATCGTGCGGACCATGGTCACCTGCGGGGTAGAGCAAAACGATATTTTAGAACTAAGAAAAAATTTGGCATGACTTTCCCTAAAAACAGGACCAAAAAGAATGCACAGTGCCAAAATTCTCGCCGAAACGGAAATGAATCAACATTCTAGCAAAATATTGGCAACTATCGCATTTCAAATACCGGTACCTGCAAACACAAACATATATGCAACACCACAAACATATGCAACACCACGAACATACATAGATCTAGCTATAGGCCACAAAAAGTGCATGTGCACGTTGTTGGAGAGGGAGAACAACATAAAGATAGCTTCCCCCTTACTTACCTATCAAAAAAAGGAAATTTAACCACTTAATTTGGATGAATATATGGTGCAAATGAGGTGAGGAGGAGGAGGCAGCCGAGACAAGCTTGGAGGAGGAGGTGGAGAGAATGAAGTGGGGAAAGTGAGTGGGTAGGTGGGCTGTCCAAAATATCTTGTTTGTCCCAGGTTACTAATGGCGCACCACCTACAAATGCGCCATTAGTAACCCTGGTTACTAATGGCGCACCTACTGCTGGTGCGCCATTAGAAGTTTTGCAAAAAATAAAAAAAAAGTATATATTCTAATGGCGCACGGTGGCTGAGGGAGTCCTGGATTAGGGGGTGTCCGGATGGCCGGACTATGACCTTCGGCCGGACTCCCGGACTATGAAGATACAAGATTGAAGACTCTGTCCCGTGTCTGGATGGGACGTTCCTTGGCGTGGAAGGCAAGCTTGGCGATACGATATGAAGATCTCCTCCCATTGTAACCGACTCTGTGTAACCCTAGCCCTCTCCGGTGTCTATATAAACCGGAGAGTTTTTAGTCTGTAGGACAAACAACAATCATACCATAGGCTAGCTTCTGGGGTTTAGCCTCTCTGGTCTCGTGGTAGATCCACTCTTGTACTACCCATATCATCAATATTAATCAAGCAGGAGTAGGGTTTTACCTCCATCGAGAGGGCCCGAACCTGGGTAAAAACATCGTGTCCCTTGTCTCCTGTTACCATCCGCCTAGACGCACAGTTCGGGACCCCCTACCCGAGATCCGCCAGTTTTGACACCGACATTGGTGCTTTCATTGAGAGTTCCTCTATGTCGTGGCCCTTAGGCCCGATGGCTTCTCCGATCATCAACCACGACGCGGTCCAGGGTGAGACTTTTCTCCCCGGACAGATCTTCGTATTTGGCGGCTTCGCACTGCGGGCCAACTCGCTTGGCCATCTGGAGCAGATCGAAAGCTACGCCCCTGGCCTTCAGGTCAGGTTCGGAAGTTTAAACTACACGTCCGACATTCGCGGGGACTTGATCTTCGACGGATTCGAGACACGGCCGAGCACGCCACACTGTCATGATGGGCATGATCTAGCCCTGCCGCCGGACAGCGCCCGGAGCGCCGCTCAGGTGTCCGCTCCGACCATTAGCCCGGAGTCGACTGCGCTAACCAGGGACGGACGGTTAGACGCCGCCTCAGGAGCCGCAATCTCTATGGCGATAGAGCCGAATACCAGCCTAGTCCTTTGCAAGGCCCATGACTCCAAGGTGCCGGACTCCGTTCCGGACTCCGAATCTTCCGCACCCCTTCCGATCGAACCCGACTGGGCTCCGATCATGGAGTTCACCGCCGCGGGCGTCTTTCAGCGCTCACCTCTTGGCGACATCCTGAATTCACTAAAGTTTCTCTCTTTGTCAAGAGAGCTTGGCCGGACTATGGTCAACATGGATGGGATGCGGACGACGAAGAAATTCGAAACCCACCCACCACCCACTTGGTAGCCACTGTCGACGATCTAACTGACATGCTCGACTTCGACTTCGAAGACATCGACGGTATGGACGCCGATAGAGGAGATAAACAAGAACCAGCACCTATAGGGCACTGTAAAGCCACCTCATCACACGATATATACATGGTGGGCACACCCAACAGAAATGACAACGAGGATCAAAAGGGCGCAACCAGGGATCGCTCCCTCGAAAAGCAATCAAAACGGCGGCGTAAGCGCAAGGCCAAGCCCCACCTCGACAAAGACCCAGTCATAGAGCAGGGTGAACCAACGGAAGACGAACATGCCATCGAGCAACCGTCCAAACAGGGCGGACAATCCAAACAGCCCATCCCCAGGACAGATAATAGTCTAGACGATCTCACGCCGGACAAATTGCTGGAGCATCAGAACCTCCACCAAAGGCTCATCGCCACCGCACATAGCCTAAAAAAGCAGAAACGGAGGCTCAAAACAGCGGAAGATGCACTCAGAATCAGATGGGGCAAAGTACTCAATACCGCACACAAGTACGGCAATAGCTGTCATACAAAGTGCTATCCGAAGCGGAAACTACTACCGGAATTTGATGAAGAGGCCATAAAGCCCCCACAGTCAAAAAACAAGGAAGCCACAAGGTCGGATAGATGACCCCACGATCGATCTCAAGCAACAGGGGGCGCCGAACTCCATACGGCGTGCGATCTGTCCAAGAATTCGCATCAAAAAACTGGCCCAACCAGATCCATCTACGGGCCAAGAAAGCAATCTCCAGTGAGCAATGCAATGCAAAAAATATCCGAACATCGCGGCACACCTAAATATAGGGGCGCCGCACATCCCCTATGTTTTACCGATGAGGTGCTGGATCATGAATTTCCAGCGGGATTCAAGCCCGTAAACATAGAAGCATACGACAAAACAACAGACCCTGGAGTGTGGATCGAGGATTACATCCTCCACATACACATGGCCAGAGGAGATGACCTCCACGCCATAAAATACTTACCACTTAAGCTCAAAGGCCCAGCCCCGCATTGGCTTAAAAGCCTTCCCAAAAACACCACAAGAAGTTGGGAAGCGCTCGAGGACGCTTTTCGGGCAAATTTTCAAGGGACCTATGTCCGACCTCCGGATGCAGATGATCTGAGTCTTATAACTTAGCAGCCTGGAGAGTCCGCTCGGAAACTCTGGAACAGATTCCTCACTAAAAAGAATCAGATAGTCGACTGTCCGGACGCCGAGGCCCTAGCAGCTTTCAAACATAGTGTCTGAGATGAATGGCTCGCCAGACACCTAGGCCAAGAAAAGCCAAGAACAATGGCCGCATTAACAAGCCTCATGACCCGCTTCTGCTCAGGAGAGGATAGCTGGTTGGCAAGAAGCAGCACCAGTGACCCGAATACATCCGAACCCAGAGATGGAAATGAGAAACCGCGCCGTAACAAAGAACCGCGCCGGATCAAGGACAACAGCCCAATGAGCACGGCAGTAAACGCCGGATTCAAAAGCTCTCGGCAAAATCAGAAAAAGCTGCCCCCCAAAGATGACAGGGACGAGCTATCCAACCTCAACAAAATCTTGGACAAAATATGTCAAATCCACAGTACTCCGGGGAGGCCTGCCAACCATACCCACAGAGATTGTTGGGTCTTCAAACAGTCCGGCAAACTCAACGCCGAACACAAGGGGCTCGACACACCAAGCAAGGATGACGACGCACCCCACAAGCAGAACACCGGAGAACAAAAGAAGTTCCCACAAGAAGTCAAGACAGTAAATTTACTTCAGATGACAAAAGGGAAAAACAGAACGGCGCTTACGAAGACACGCGCCGTATGGCCAGCCCCAGAGGAGCACCGCCAAATGGTTGTTACAACCAATCACCTTCGATCATCAGGATGACTCCAAAGGAGCCCGGAACGCAGGCTGGACTGCCTTGGTCGTGAATCCGATTATTAACGGACTCCAATTTACAAAAGTCCTTATGGACGGCGGTAGTGACTTGAACATCTTATATCAGGACACAATCGGCAAACTCAGGGTAAACCCAGCTATAATCCGCCATGGCAACACTTCCTTTCAAGGAGTCACGCCGGGTCCAGATACCCAAAGTATGGGTTCCCTTTCGTTAGAAGTCAAGTTCGGCTCACCCGACAACTTCCAAAGCGAAAAGCTAACATTCCACATCGCCCCATTCGTAAGTCGCTATCAAGCGCTACTGGGACGAGGAGCCTTCGCTCGCTTTAACGCAATACCGCATTATGCATCCCTTACACTTAAAATGCCCGGCCCACGAGGCATCATTTCACTACAGGGGAATATAAATTGACCCCCAAAGTACGGGCAAAGGTGCGGCCGCCTAGACAGCCGCCCACTAATCCAGCCCTACTATCCCGGACACGGCTCGACGAGTCCGACGTACATATACATATGCTTAATAGCCGCATAACCCCGTACAAGGGGCTCCGCGTGTCCACGCCCGGAGACAATACGGCATAATTCTTGCTCCATCTATATTTTGTTTATTTTAATATAGATTTCTCGCATGCTTATTTTTTTAATAAGTTCCTCTCTTTCGCAGACAAACATCGTGCTACGCCCGTCCAGGATACGGCACAACGGAGACACAGGCACAGACGTGCAGCAGGGACCTGTTTCAAGGATTCTTTTCAGATTAAGACCCTGCATAAACCTTTTTCACTGTCTCTTGTTGACAACATCCCCCGGTTTTCGCTATAACCGAGGAGGAGGCTGGCGTCTTGGCATTTGGCCACGCCAGAATTTTTGCGCGTACCTAGACACCAGGGGCTTTTTTACCAAGGGCTCTATTTCGGCCCGTCCTCATAAAGACCGAATACCTTAGGGAGTGTTCGGCGTCGCGAGTTTGGCCCTATATGCATCAGCTCTGCATCATGTCTTTGGTCAAATGTTGGGTTTGCCCGGCTCCTGTGTTTTGCTGCCTTACGCTCCTTATATCGGCTAATGCGGCACCAGGAGAACTACTGCGATTGTGCCCTGGTTCGGCCAGGCGAGCACCTCAGTAGAGAAAGCCGAAAACTGACTGTCATGATATAGCGAGAGACTGGTCAACCACTCGATGACTTTTGGAATCTTTAGGATTCCTCTGCATTAACGAAGGGCCGCTTCCCGGTCAGGCACAGTCGCGCCCCGAATCCGGGTGAGCGCGGTGCCCCTAGGGGCTATTCAGTAGCCCCGCTGTCAAACTCCTACGGCTAAGTGAAAGTGATAAAGCATTATAGTCCGGTTGCCTAGTTCGCCACGCCACCACCTCCTTTATAGGACCAAGATGTTGGATTAAGTGTGAAAATGCGCCTTTTTGCGAACACCCCCGCATTCTATGCGTGGGGGCTGAAGCCAACGACTGCCATCTTTCAGGTTATATACAAATATATACATTAAACGGCCGCACAGGAGGCATCATAATTCTTGGAAGCACAAGTATAAAAAGCTTTTATATTCCATCAAAATATTCATTTTACAAATAGCACACGCTATTCGAACACAACATCCTTCGAGCACTGCGACTCTATTAAACGAGCGCCATGAAGAACTTCCTCAAAGTAGTGCTTGGCAGGTACTCGGCTTTTGTCCGAATCCCGGGATGCAACAACACTGGCCTTCATATCCGCCCAGTATGTTTTGACACGGGCAAGAGCCATCCGTGCGCCCTCTATGCACGCCGACCTCTTCATTGCATCAGCATGCGGCACTGAACCAAGGAACTGCTGCACCAAGCCAAAATAACTCTTCGGCTCCGGCTTCTCCGGCCACAAACGACTCGCAACATACCTCATGGCGAGTCCGGATAACCTGTTCAGCTCCGCCCAGGCGGCCAAATGGTCGGATACCGAAAGTGGGCATTCTGGATTGTGGAACTGCGACCAAAAAAGCTCTTCCAATCCGTGGTCACCTCGACCGCGGAAGTGTTCGGTCGCGTCCACCGCACTAGCTGCCAAATCCAGATAAGGGTTTTTTGCACTCCAGTGCCGGTCTAACGGAGCATATTTCGGGTCTCCGAACTTCATTCGCAGCATATAGGGCTTTCCAGACGCGATATCTCTGGCCTGACGCAGCTCCTCCTTCATAGCTCTCATTGCAGAGCAAGTATCCTTGGCTTCGGCAGCGATCTTTTCAAGATCCTTCTGAGACGCCCTATCTTCTTGTTCAAGAAATTTACAGCGGTCGGTAGCATTCTTCAACTTTATGGTCATTTCGGCTATCACCTTTTTGCTCTGGCAGTGAGCAGCCTGTTCGGCTTTTAGCTCTTCAGCCGCTTTAACGGCAGCCGCATCACTTCTCCTTGCTTGATCCTTGGCTCGGGCAAGTTCCACCCGAAGGTTCTCCACGGCAGCAGCACAATCTACATTAAGCACATATATAAGGCCTGAGCATCGAGCTCCTATTACCAGGTGTCTTTGGAACATACCTTGTGCCTCGTCTAGCCGCTTATTTACAAGAGCGATGTCGGCATCTGCCACGTCAAGTTGCCGCTTTAGTTCGGCAGATTCATCAGTCCGGCTAGCCACCGCATGCCTCGCCACCTTCATGGAAAACGCGACATATTATACTTGGGATTACGATCCTCTGCGCGTTGTCACTCTTGACGACACACAGAGTCTCAGGGGTTACTATTTATACAGGGCACATTCAATATGCGGCTCTACCAAAAGGTACAACTTCTTGCATACCTCAAAGCCTGTTAGTAAACTCCTGGCAGCCTCGTACAATCCGCTTTCCGCGGATGAAATCCTTCCAATCACTGTATTCATCAACATACGGTGTTCTTCTGAGCTGGATGCCCTCTCAAGCAGAACCTCCAGCCCCTCCGACTGTGCACCAGAGGGTGCCGGACTAACCTGACGACCTTCTCCAGGATCCGGACTTGCGAAGACCCTCCGAGACGACACCTCAGGGTCGCCTGCCTCGTGAGATGGTGCAACAAGAGGAGGCGTTTCACTCTCTATCATTTCCGGACGAAGATCCCCTGAAGATGAGCTCTGCTAAGAAGGGTTGAGATCCGAACTGTAAGGTAATGTTTCGATTATCTTCCTCAGAAATAAAATGGGAGTGTTATTTATTATGGAACCCCTCCCTTCACTTACGTCTCGGGGGAGAGCGGGTACCCCTTAGGGGGCGATTCGGCCGGGGCATTCTCCGGTGCCGAACCCTCTGGCGAAGATTTCTTCCCCCGTTTTGAGGCCATCACCTCCGGGTCTTCAGAGGCAGTCCTTTTCTTTCCCTGGTCGGGGGAATTTTCGATTCTTCCCTTCCTAACAGCCTCCTTCGTGGAGGCAGTAGCTCCTTGGTTCCCCCTTCGCCTTCTGCCAGAAGCGCGACCTCCATCATCCTGGTTAGCATGGGGTTCGGCGCGGTCTTGGGAAGGGGGGCTGGACACATGATAAGCTTTGCCTTCACTATCCACTCCTGTTCAAGGGACAACTCTGTTAAGGGTAATTTTGTGGAGAAAATACGGATGGTGTGTCCAAATATGGGGCTACTTACCTTATCATCCGGGCAATTGCAGCTAAGACCTGCGTCCTCAGACAAATCCGGACACCTTGCTTGTGATCCGAAGAACAATTTGTACATCTCCACGGGTGCCGCACCCATGAAATGTTGGGGGACTCGCGGTCCCTCCGGATTAAATTCCCACAGGCGTAGAGGTTGACGTTTGCAGGGCAGTGTGCGGCGAATCAGCATGACTTGCGCCACTATGGTAAAATTGATATCTCTTTCTAGAAGATCTCGAATGCGGTCCTACAGCAAGGGCACGTCTTTGGGCGCCCCCCAGATAAGTCCTTCATTAACCCATGACGCTAGCCACGGCGGGAGACCCGAGCAAAAAGTAGGTGGCGCCACCCATGTGGTGCCCCTGGGGGCTGTGATGTAAAACCAGTCCCGTTGCCATAAGCCGAACTCCTCTTGAAAAGAGCCTTCGGGCCATGGAGCGTCGGCCATCTTGCTTATTATAGCTCCTCCGCACTCAGCGTGCTGCCTCTCGATCATCTTCGGTTCCACCTTGAAGGTTTTTAGCCACAATCCGAAGTGAGGAGTGATATGGAGGAAGGCCTCGCACACGACAATGAATGATGAGATTTGGAGGATGGACTCCGGAGCTAAGTCGTGGAACTCTAGCCCGTAATAAAACATAAGCCCCCTCACGAAGGGATCGATCAGGAAGCCTAGCTCCCGAAGGAAGTGAGATGCGAACACCATGCTCTCACCAGGCTGGGGAGTGGGAATGGCCTGCCCTTGAGCAGGCATCCTATGCGAGATTTCGCTGGTTAGATACCTGGCATCTCTCAGCTTTCGCACATCTTCTTACGTAATGGAGGAAGGCATCCACCGGCCTTGAAGGTCGAAGCCGGACATCGTCGAAGGTCCAAGGCGCCTAAAACTAGAGCTTTGGGTGTTGGAACTCAAAGCAAGGGGCGAATTCGATTGGATTAAGAAAGAGGAGAGTCGACCCTTGGTCCCTTTATAAAGGAGTTGAATACCAAGACCCCTCCCCGTAACCGTTTGGGACTCGTTTTCAATTTGGGAGTCATACCAAAGGCATGGTTGGGTTACCCACGCCCGTATTGATGAGAATCCCGGAATAAGGGGACACGATCTCTGCTTTGACAAGACGTGCCAAGGAAACCGCCTTGCTAAACACGCTGAGGTGGAACAGTAAAACGATTCGAATAAAGGCCTGGCCGTGACGTCACTCTACGGAATACATCAGCAGATTAGATTTGTGCAGATATTATCCTCTCTACGATGGCATGTGGAACTTATCTTTCAGAGCCGGACACTATCCTTGTGTTCAACATCATCTATGAAATATTCGGAGAAGGAACCCGTCTTGCAATGCCGAAGACAATTTACGCGCCGGACTCGTCGTCATTGAAGCCTGGTTCAGGGGCTACTGAGGGAGTCCTGGATTAGGGGGTGTCCGGATGGCCAGACAATGACCTTCGGCCGGACTCCCGGACTATGAAGATACAAGATTGAAGACTCCGTCCTGTGTCCGGATGGGACGTTACATGGCATGGAAGGCAAGCTTGGCGATACGATATGAAGATCTCCTCCCATTGTAACCAACTCTGTGTAACCCTAGCCCTCTCCGGTGTCTATACAAACCGGAGAGTTTTTAGTCTGTAGGACAAACAACAATCATACCATAGGCTAGCTTCTGGGGTTTAGCCTCTCTGGTCTCGTGGTAGATCCACTCTTGTACTACCCATATCATCAATATTAATCAAGCAGGAGTAGGGTTTTACCTCCATCGAGAGGGCCCGAACCTGGGTAAAAACATCGTGTCCCTTGTCTCCTGTTACCATCCGCCTAGACGCATAGTTCGGGACCCCCTACCCGAGATCCGTCGGTTTTGACACCGACAGTGGCACAGTGCGCCATTACTAAATTAAACTAGTGGCGCACCGTGTGCATGGTGCGCCATTAGTGTGGGTGCATGGTGCGCCATTAGTGTCTTCCACACTAATGGCGCACCTGCACATGGTGCGCCACTGCTATATAGTAGTGGCACACCACATGACAGGTGCGCCATTAGTGGCCATTCCATCTATAGCCCTTTTTGTAGTAGTGCTAGGGAGGCGCCCCCCTACCTTGTGGGCTCCTCGGTGACTCCCTGACCTAGATCTTCCCCCTATGTATTCAGATATATTCCAAAACCCTCAGAAGCATCCACAAAAACACTTTTCCACTGTCGCAACCTTCTATTCCCATGAGATCCCATCTTGGGGCCTTTTTTGACAACCAGCCGGAGGGGGATTCGATCACGGAGGGCATCTACATCAATTCTATTGCCCTTCCGATGAAGCGTGAGTAGTTTACCTTAGACTTACGGGTCCATAGCAAGTAGCTAGATGGCTTATGCTCTCTCTTTGATTCTCAGTACCATGTTCTCCTCGATGTTCTTGGATAACTATCCGATGTAATCTTCTTTTGCGGTGTGTTTGTCGAGATCTGATGAATTGTGGATTTATGATCATCTTATCTATGAATATTATTTGAATCGTTGCTAAATTCTTATATGCATGATTTTATATCCTTGTATTTCTCTCTGAATTATCGGTTTGGTTTGGCCAACTAGATTGGTTTTTCTTGCAATGGAGAGGTGCTTAGCTTTGGGTTCAATCTTGCATGATTTCAACCAATGACAAAGTAGGGGTAGCGAGACACGTATTGAATTATTGCCAAAGAGGATAAAAAGATGGGGTTTTCATCATACTTGAGTTAATTCCTCTACATCATATCATCTTACTTAAGGTGTTACTCCATTCTTTATGAACTTAATACTCTAGATGCATGCTGGATAGCAGTCGATGTGTGGAGTAATAGTAGTACATGCAGGCAGGAGTCGGTCTACCTGACACAAACGTGATGCCTATATTTCATAATCATTGCCTTGGATATCGTCATAACTTTGCACTTTTCTATCAATTTCTCGACAGTAATTTCTTCCCCCACCGTATTATTTGCCTTCATGAGAGAAGCCTCTAGTGAAACCTATGCCCCCCGGGTCTATTTTCCATCATATTAATTTCCGATCTACTATTTTCCATCATATTAGTTTTTAGTGTACTATTTTGCAATCTTTTATTTTCAGATCTATAAACCAGAAAACCCAAAAATATTTTATCTTTTGTTTATTTTTATTTATCTCTGTTAGTTGTCACCTTTGCAAGTGACCGTGAAGGGATTGACAACCCCTTTATCGCGTTGGGTGCAAGTGTTTGATTGTTTGTGTAGGTACATCTATTGGGGACTTGCACGTTTCTCCTACTGGATTGATAACTTGGTTCTTAATTGAGGGAAATACTTATCTCTACTATGTTGCATCACCCTTTTCTCTTCAAGGGAAAAACCAATGCAAGCTCAAGAAGTAGCACACTCTGGTGCAAAACGTGTTCTTGTCAGCCTACGAGGTTTAGTAGTAACTTGATCCGAAGTTTCATGATCATTATCATTAGCTTCCTCTCTAGTTGGTGTAGGCATCACGGGAATGGTTTTATCTGATGTGCTACTTTCCAATTCAAGAGGAGGTACAATTACCTCATCAAGTTCTACTTTCCTCCCACTTACTTCTTTTGAGAGAAACTCCTTCTCTGGAAAGGACCCATTCTTGGCAACAAAGATCTTGCCTTCGCATCTGTGGTAGAAGGTGTACCCAATAGTTTCCTTAGGGTATCCTATGAAGACGCAATTCTCCGATTTGGGTTCGAGCTTATCAGGCTGAAGCCTTTTGACATAACCGTCGCATCCCCAAACTTTAAGAAATGATAGCATACGTTTCTTGCCAAACCATAGTTCATACGATGTCATCTCAACGGATTTAGACAATGTACTATTTAACGTGAATGCGGCTGTCTCTAATGCATAACCCCAAAATTATAAAGGAAAATTAGTAAGAGACATCATAGAATGCAACAAATCTAATAAAGTACAGTTACGACGTTCGGACACACCATTACGTTGTGGTGTTCCGGGTGGCGTGAGTTGTGAAATAATTCCACATTATTTTAAATGAAGGCCAAACTCGTAACTCAAATATTTGCCTCCACGATCAGATCGTAGAAACTTTATTTTCTTGTTACGATGATTCTCCACTTCACTCTGAAATTCTTTGAACTTTTCAAATGTTTCAGACTTGTGTTTCATCAAGTAGATATAACCATACCTACTCAAATCATATGCGAATGTCAGAAAATAATGATACCCGCCATGTGCTTCAGTACTCATTGGACAGCATACATTGGTATGTATTATTTCCGATAAGTCATTAGCTCGCTCCATTGTTACGGAGAATGGAGTTTTAGTCATCTTGCCACTTAGGCATGGTTCACAAGTATCAAATGATTCATAATCAAGTGATTCCAAAAGTCCATCCGCATGGAGTTTCTTCATACGCTTTACACCAATATGACCTAAACGACAGTGCCACAAGTCTGTTGCACTATCATTATCAACTTTGCATATTTTGGCATCAATACGAATATGTGTATCACTACGATCGATATTCAACAAGAATAGACCATTCATCAAAGGTGCATGACCATAAAAGATATTACTCATATAAATAGAATAACCATTATTCTCTGACTTAAAATGAATAACCTTCTCGCAATAAACAAGATCCAGATATAATGCTCATGCTCAACGTTGGCCCAAATAACAATTATTGAGGCCCAAAACTAATCCCGAATGTAGATGTAGAGGTAGCGTACCGACGGCGATCACATCGACCTTGGAACCATTCCCAACGCGCATCGTCACCTCATCCTTAGCCAATCTTCATTTATTCTGCAACTCCTGTTTCGAGTTACAAATATGAGCAACCAAACAAGTATCAAATACCCATACGCTACTACGAGCATTAGTAAGGTACACATCAATAACATGTATATCAAATATACATTTGTTCACTTTCCCATCCTTCTTATCCGCCAAGTATTTGGGGCAGTTCTGCTTCCAGTGACCATTCCCTTTGCAATAGAAGCACTCGATTTCAGGCTTGGTTCTAGATTTGGGTTTCTTCACTGGAGCGGCAGCTTGCTTGCCATTCTTTTTGAAGTTCCCTTTCTTTCCCTTTCCCTTTTTCTTGATACTAGTGGCCTTGTTAACCATCAACACTTGATGCTCCTTCTTGATTTCTACCTCCGCGGCCTTAAGCATTGCGAAGAGCCCGAGAATCATTTTTGTCATCCCTTGCATATTATAGTTCATCACGAAGCCTTTGTAGCTTAGTGGCAGTGACTAAAGAACTCTGCCAATAACACGTTCAACTGGAAGATCAATTCCTAGCTAAGTCAAGTGGTTATGATACCCAGACATTTTGAGTATGTGTTCACTGTCAGAATTGGTTTCCTCCATCTTGCAGCTATAGAACTTGTTGGAGACTTCATATCTCTCAACCCGTTCATTAGCTTGAAATATAAACTTTAGCTCTTGGAAAATATCCTATGCTCTGTGGTGTTCAAAAATTCTTTGAAGTCCCGGTTCTAAGACATAAAGCATGGCACACTAAACTACTGAGTAGTCATCAGATCGAGCCTGCCAGACGTTCATAATATCTGCAGTAACTCCTGTAGTAGGTCTGTCACCTAGCGATGCATCAAGGACATAATTCTTCTGTGCAACAATGAGGATAATCCTCAAGTTTTGGACCCAGTCAGTGTAGTTGCTACCATCATTTTTCAACTTAGCTTTCTGTAGGAACGCATAAAAATTCAGGGGAACGGTAGCACGGGCCATTGATCTACAACATAGATATGCAAAAACTATTAAGACTAAGTTCATGATAAATTAAGTTCAATTAATCAAATTGTTAATGAACTCCCACTTAAATTAACATCCCTCAAGTTATCTAAGTGATACATGATCCAAATCAACTAACCCATGTCCGATCATCACGGGAGATGGGGTAGTCATCAATGGTGAACATATCTATGTTTATCATATCTACTATATGACTCACGTTCGACCTTTTGGTCTCCAGTGTTCTGAGACCATGTATGTACATGCTGGGCTCGTCAAGTTTAACCCAAGTATTTTGCATGTGCAAAACTATCTTATACCCATTGCATGTGAACGTAGATTCTATCACACCCGATCATCACGAGGTGCTTCAAAACGATGAATTTTGGCAACCATGCATACTCAGGGAGAACACTTTTATCTTGAAATTTAGTGAAGGGATCATTTGATAATGCACCATCATTCTAAGAAAAATAAGATGCATAAAGGATAAACATCACATGTAATCAAAATATGTGACATGATATGGCCATCATCATCTTGTGCTTTTAATCTCCATCTTCAAAGCATCGTCATGATCTCCATCATCATCGTCTCGACACCTTGATCTCCATCATTCCATCGGGGTTGTCTCGCCAACTATTGCCAACACATAGCGATAAAGTAAAGCAATTACATGGTGCTTGCATTTCATACAGTAATTAAGAGACAAACCCAAGGCTCCTGCCGGTTGTTGATACTACAAAACATGATCATCTCATACAACAACATATATTACATCACGTCTTGACCACATCACATCACACATATATTACATCACGTCTTGACCACATCACATCACAACGTACCCAGCAAAAACAAGTCCTCTACTTTGTTGTTGCAAGTTTTACGTGGCTGCTATGGGCAACTAGCAAGAACCGTTCTTACCTACGCAAAACCACAACAGTGATTATCAAGTTTGTTGTTTTAATGTTCTTCAAGGACCGGCCATAGTCAAATTTGACTCAACTAAATTAGGAGAAACAGACACCCGCCAACCACCTTTATGCAAAACAAGTTGCATGTCAGTCGGTGGAACATGTCTCATGTGCGTGGACATGTAAGGTTGGTCCGGGCCGCTTCATCCCACAATATCGCCGAATCAAAATAAGACCTTGGTGGTAAGCAGTATGACCATAACCGCCCACAACTTCTTTGTGTTCTACTCATGCATATCATCTACGCATAGACCTGGCTCTGATAACACCGTTGGGGAATGTTGCATGGAAAACAAATAAATTCTATGCACAGGCAAGATCTATCCATGGAGATGCGTAGCTACGATAGGGGAGAGTGTGTCTACGTACCCTCGTTGACCGTTAAGTGGAAGCATTTATCAACGTGGTTGATGTAGTCATACACATTCGCGATCCGCCCGATCAAGTATCGAACGTATGACACATCCGCGTTCGGCACAGGTTCAGCTCGATGACGTCCTCACCTTCTTGATCTAGCAAGACGGGCGAAGTAGTAGATGAGTTCCAGCAGCATGACGGCGTGGTGACTGTGGTGATGCAACTACCTCCGTAGGGCTTCGTCGAGCACTACGAAAATATGACCGAGGATGAACTAGAGGGAGAGGGGCGCCGCACACGGCTTGGGGATCATGGTGTGTGTTGCCCCTCTCCCTCCAGACATATATATAGGTTGGGGGAGGGGGACAGCCTAGGATTCCCCCAAGGGGCCGGCGGACACCTTGGGCGCCTGCCCTGGCCATGCCCCCCTTCCTTCTTAGGCGCGCTTGGGGAAGGCAGGAGGGGGTGGCGCCCCCCCCCTTCCTTTCTCTTAGGTGGAGGGAAGGCAGGAGGGGCTAGCCCTCACCCTTTCCTTCCTTAGGGTAAGCGGCCTAGAGGTGGGGTGCGACAGCCCCTTGTGGGCTGGTGTGCTCCCCTCTTTTGGCCCATATGGCCCAATAACCTCCTGGGGCCTCCCGGAACCCCTTCCGGTGATCCGATGACTACCCGATACATTCTGAAACCTTTCCGGTGACCAAATAGCATCGTCCTATATATCAATCTTTACCTACGTACCATTCCGTAGCTCCTCGTCGTGTCTGTGATCTCATCCGGGACTCCGAACAACATTCGGTCACCAAATCACATAACTCATATAATACTATATCGTGAACGAATGTTAAGCGTGCGGACCCTACGGGTTCGAGAATGATGTAGACATGACCGAGACGCCTCTCCGGTCAATAACCAATAGCGGGACCTGGATGCCCACATTGGTTCCTACATATTCTACGAAGATCTTTATCGGTCTAACCTTTATGACAACATACGTAATTCCCCTTGTCTATCGGTATGTTACTTACCCGAGATTCGATCGTCGGTATCTTCATACGTAGTTCAAGCTCGTTGTTGGCAAGTCCCTTTACTTGTTCCATAATACATCATCTCGTAACTAACTCCTTAGTCACTTTGCTTGCAAGCTTCTTGTGATCTGTATTATTGAGAGGGCCCAGAGATACCTCTCTAATACACGGAGTGACAAATCCCAATATCGATCCATACCAACTCAATAGACGCCTTCGGAGATACCTGTATGCATCTTTATGATCACCCAGTTATGTTGTGACATTTGATAGCACACAAGGTATTCCTCTGGTATCCGGGAGTTGCATGATCCCATAGTCGAAGGAATATGTATTTATCATTAAGAAATCAGTAACAATAAACTGAATGATCATATGTTGAGCTAACGGATGGGTCTTGTCCATCACATCATTCTCCTAATCATGTGATCTCGTTATCAAGTGACAACACATGTCCATGGTTAGGGAACCTTAACCATCTTTGATCAATGAGCTAGTCTAGTAGAGGCTTACTAGGGACATGGTATTTGTTTATGTATCCACACATGTATTTAAGTTTCCGATCAATACAATTCTAGCATGAATAATAAACCTTTATCATGAATAAGGAAATATAATAATAACAACTTTATTATTTCCTCGAGAGCATATTTCCATCATGGTTGTCCTTGAGTATTACCTTGGGGTGCCCTGGGCATCCCCAAGCTTAGGCTCTTGTCACTCCTTATTCCGTTGTCCATCAAATCTTTACCCAAAACTTGAAAACTTCACAACAGAAAACTCAACAGAAAACTCGTAAGATCCGTTAGTATAATAAAATAAATCACCACTTTAGGTACTGTTGTGAGCTCATTCTTAATTTATATTGGTCCAATATCTATTGTATTCCAATTTCTCCATGGTTCATACCCCCTGTACTACCCATAGATTCATCAAAATAAGCAAACAACACATAGAAAACATAATCTGTCAAAAACAGAACTGTCTGTAGTAATCTGGAAACTTAGTATACTTTTAGAACTCTAAAAATTCTGAAGAATTAGGACAACCTAGGCAATTTGTATATTAATCTTGTGTAAAAACACATAATTTTATCACACTTCAGTGAATTTAAATAATTCTTCTACCGGACACAAAAGTTTCTGTTTTTCAGCAAGATCAAATCAACTATCACAATACACCATCCCAAAGGTCTTACTTGGCTCAAACACTAATTGAAACACCAAACCAAAAGTACTACAGAATTAATAATGTGTAATCTCATAAAAAACAGAAAAGTAAAATATTGGGTTGTCTCCCAACAAGCGCTATTCTTTAAAGCCTTTTATCTAGGCATTGATAATTTTGATGATGCTCACCTGAAAGACAAGAAATTGAAGCACAAAGAGAGCATCATGTAACTTGTGAAAACCAGGTTTAAGTCTAACATACTTCCTATGCATAGGCATTTTATAGGGAAAAGATTTATCAAGACAAACAAAAACTAGCATATGCAAGGAAGAAGAAAAAAACAATAGCAATCTCGACATAACGAGAGGTAATTTAGTAACATGAAAATTTCTACAACCATATTTTCCTCTTTCATAATAATTACATGTAGGATCATAATCGAATTCAACAATATAGCTATCACATAAAATTTTCTCTTGATGATCAACATGCATGCAAAGTTGACACTCTTCCAAAATAGTGGGATTATTATTACCTATAGTCGACACTCTTCCAAACCCACTTTCAATATTATCACAAACATATTCATCATCAGGCTTAAATAAATTTTCAAGATCATAAAAAGCATTATCGCTCCAATCATGATCATTGCAATGAGTAGTGGACATAGCAAAATTAGCATCCCCAAGCTTAGGGTTTTGCATATTATTAGCACAATTGACAGTAATAGAATTTATAATAACATCATTACAATCATGCTTTTCATTGAAGGAACTATCAAGTGTGGGTGCAATAGCAATAATTTCATGTTTAACATAAGGAATTATAGCAAGTTCATCTGCATAAGCATAATTAAAATTGTCATCATGGCCATAAGAATAGCAAGCATCATGTTCATCAAGGGGGAATATTTCAATCAAATCAACGGAATCATAATTATCTATATATTCATGCATATCATTATTTTCTTCCAAAGCAGCGGACATTCTCTCAATAAATTGTTTAACATAGGCATTAGAAGCATAGTTTCCATAGCAATATTTAAGTATGTCAAAATTTTCAGATTTGTAGAGAGTAATATCATACTTTTCAATCAAAGAAGCAACTTCATAAGAACCCTTAAAAGCGACAAATTCTTCAATTTGTTCAATATCATAGTAACTATAAACACCTTTGGCATAAGAAGATAGGATTTCATTATCATTAAACCCACATAGGTAGGGAAGGTGTTTTTTAGGGTTATCCGAGCAACAAGTAAAATCATAAATTTCACATAGATTCCAAGCATAGCAAACAATTTATTTGATTCCACAAGAGTGCCCCTTTTTGAGACAAACGGTGACACAAAATGAGCATGCGCATCTAATGATTTTTCCTCAACTAAACTAGTTTGGGTTTCAGCACGAGCACATATGTATCGAAGATGATCCAAGTAGAAAACTTTAAGTGGATCCATATCAATAGATTTTTAGCAAGCAAAGATGCAAGCAAATAGAAGGCAGATAGCAATACAAGCAAAGATATCAAACGAGCAAAAAGGCATACGGAAAGAAGGCGAATAAAAAGGCAAATATTTTTATGTTTTTCTGAAAGCATTTTAGAAGTGGGGGAGAGGCAAATGAGAGGCAAATGGCAAATAATGTATGTGCAAGAGATGAGAGTTTATGATAGGTACTTGGTAGGCTTGATGTAGAACCTCCCCGGCAACAGCGCCAGAAATTCTTCCTGCTACTTCTTGAGCTTGCGTTGATTTTCCCTTGAAGAGGAAAGGGTGACGTAGCAAAGTAGAGATAAGTATTTCCTCAGTTAAGAACCAAGGTATCAATCCAGTAAGAGGCACAAGCAAGTCCCCAAATATGCACCTGCACAAACTAACAAACACTTGCACACAACGTGAAAAAGGGGTTGTCAATCCCTTCACGGACATGAACAAGAGTGAGATCTAATAGAGATAGGTATAAAAGATAAATAAAAGAGCAAACTAAACTAAATATAGATAAAGTCCAGCAAACTATTTTTGGGTTTTTTGGTTTATGGATCTAAAAATATATGATGAAAAATAGACCCGGGGACCATAGGTTTCACTAGATGCTTCTCTCTTAAAAGAAAACATATGTTGGGTAAACAAATTACTGTCGAGCAATTGATAGAAAAGCGCATAGTTATGACGATATCTAAGGCAATGATCATGAATATAGGCATCATGTCCGTGACAAGTAGACCGAAACGATTCTGCATCTACTACTATTACTCCACACATCGACCGTTATCCAACATGCATCTAGAGTATTAAGTTCATAAGAATGGAGTAACGCTTTAAGTAAGATGACATTATGTAGATGGGTAAACTCAAGAAATATCATATAAAACCCATCTTTTTATCCTGGATGGCAACAATACAATACGTGCCTCGCTACCCCTTTTGTCACTGGGTGAGGACACCACAAGATTGAACCAAAAACTAAGCACCACTTGATGATGATATAGACCTGGGGTAGGGTCATAGGCCTAACCTATACGTCCTACCCAAGGCCATTACCCTAGAAGCAAACAAACCCAAGAGACAACAAGGAGTGCTCAACAAAGGCGTCGAGTGCAATCCACTCGACCAATCAACCACTCGGGTACCCCTCCTTGTTGTTGTCACACAATCAGTCAACCACTCGACCTACTGAAGACCAGGAGTCGACCAGAACTGCAATGGTCAGGCGTTCACTCCGTAGTCTTTAAGATCATTAAAAGTCCTTTATGGCTGGCGTTATCAGTAAAGTCTCCTCTTTATGTACATTGAACTCTTGGTAACGGGGGATGCCCGGGATCCTGGCGCACTCTATATAAGCCACCCCCCTCCTCTGGCACAAGGGTTCGCACCCCCTGTAACACACACTCATATAATCCAGTCGACCGCCTCCGGGCACCGAAACGTAGGGCTTTTACCTCCTCCGAGAGGGGCCTGAACTCGTAAACACTTGCGTACAATCTTGCCGTAGCTAGGACCTTGCCTCCTCATTCATACCCCCTATACTTACTGCCAGACTTAGTACCACGACAGTTGGCACCCACCGTGGGGCAAAGCATCTTAGCGACTTCCGGCGAGGTTGCATTTTTTTCGATCTTCATCAGCATGGTTTCCGGCGGCGGTTTGGTCATGGGCCGCGAGTTCTGACTCGGTGCGCTCACTTTCGTCGTCGACGACTCCACCTGGCTCCAGGAGGCTTCCCTCGATGTCGAGGCTCTCCTAGCTCGTGGTTCATCGCACTTCCACGCGAGTGCCTGTGGCGTCCTCCTTCAGCAGCCGTCTTCCCCGTACCAGTCGGTCATCGCGTCGTTGTCTCACTCCACTAGACGCCACTGCAAGCGGTCTGGGCATTCACGGCTCCAACGGTGGGTGAGACACGTGGTGGCTCGTCAGGCCATCACCCCCTAGGTCGCAGAGGTCGAGCCCGACATGTTTTCTCACAGATTGGTCGACCTATCGTGATTTCGCAGATACCTTCTCTGAGGCAGGAGTTATGACCCCGCGGCAGAGGTCCTCATGGTCGACTGCCATTGCGGTCCGCCTGGATTTCGTCGTAGCAGAGACGGTGGCAGAAGCGCTGGCCCGTCACTCGACCATGAAGAGTACCAACCCCAACCTCTCAGCTCGCAGCAGAGGGAGGAGCTGCATCACCGCAACACGGAGGTTCTCCAGACCCCCATTATAGGGGAAACCGCCGAGGCTTGGGCCTTGGAGACGGTGCGCCTAGCCACTCTGGCTGAGTGCACCCGTCTGGAGAATCTCCAAAATTCTCTCGACAAGCGTGCCCATCGATTGATCCCCGAGTCCAGTCGGCGTCCACGACAATTGTTTCCACCAGAAACTCGGGTATTCCGTACACCGATTCAGAATTTGGCAGCCGTTGCGTGTATTGCAGAGTCCATTCAGCCGTCTCATTTAGAGGCTGGGAGAGGCTTGGAACAGATTAGAGCGTTGCTTCGAGCAGCGGGAGACCAGAACTCCATTGTGTCCCAGTCGCAGAACAGAATCCACAGCAAATCAGTGAGAGCAGATACCGGTCAGTCGGCTCACAGTCCTGGGTCCCCTTTGCGGCATGGAGGTCATGATCACCGCCAGGATCGGTACCTAGGAAGAGCTCATGGAGAATATGATCGTGAATACGCCCACGACAACTATCGTCGACCGCCTTCGGACCTTCCGAGGGACGGGTCATACGTGCCTCGGCACAATGACGACAGGCGTCCGTATGGGAACAAACGCAGAGTCCCAGTCGACCCAAGAGAGCCCGGCTTCGATGCAAGGTCCATCCTTGTGCAGGGTTTGGTCGGCCGGAACGGAGCATACAGAGAAGAGCTGGATCGGGACAGATCCAGTGGAGGCAGAGTCCACGTTTCCGGCCCCGAGTGTTTTGGAAGGGCCATCAGAGCTGCTGAGATCCCACATAATTTCAGACTGGCGACTGGTGTCAGTAAGTTCAGAGGAGACTCGAAGCCCGATACTTGGCTTGAAGACTACCGAGTGGCTATGCACATTGGTGGCGGCAGCGATGAGGTGGCCATGACGCACCTTCCTCTGATGCTTGAAGGTTCTGCCAGAGCTTGGCTGAATCAGTTGGCCCCTGGGAGCATTTTGAGTTGGGATGAGTTAGCCCGAGTGTTCACCAGAACATTTGAGGGCACATACAAGAGACCCGCTGGTCTACCGGAGGTGCAGCATTGTGTGCAGAAACCGAATGAGACCTTGAGAGACTATATCCAGAGATGGATCACTCTGCACCACACAATGGAGAATGGGTCAGATCACCAAGCTGTCTGTGCCTTCAAGGAAGGCGTTCGCTATAGAGAGATCAATCTGAAGTTCGGTCGGAGTGGAGACATGTCATTGACTCGGATGATGGAGATTGCCACCAAATATGCTAACGGCGAAGAGGAAGACTGACTCAGGAGTGGCAAGCACAAAATAGTCACCCAGGACACCGGAGGAGGAAATTCCAGTCGGAAGCAGAAGCGAAAGGCTGAGGCAGCAGTGTTGAATCAAGGAAAGTTCAAAGGGAAATCCAAAGGGTCTTGGACCCCCAAGAAAGTGAAGAATCGGGAGGGAAATGACGTGATGGATTTGCCGTGTCATATTCATACCAAGAAGGATGAGGAGGGGAACCTGATTCTCCCCAAGCATACCACTCGACAATGTCGACTCCTAATCCAGAGCTTCCGAGAAAGTAAACCCAGTGATAAGGACAAAGAGCCTGAGAAGGAAGAAGAGGATAAGGATGATGACGATGGTTACCCCAATGTCAATGCCACCTTGGTGATTTTTGCCGATATTGAGAGCAAAAGTCGACTGAAGGTCATTAATAGAGAGGTGAACATGGTTGCTCTGGCAACACCAAGGTATCTGAAGTGGTCAAAAAAACCCATTACATTCGACCAGTCCGACCACCCGGCACGCGTAGCTACCCCTGGGCGGCAGGTGCTGGTGGTCGACCCAGTCGTGGGGGGCACCCGACTGACTAAGGTCCTGATGGATGGTGGCAGTGGCCTGAATATTCTGTATGTCGAGGCCCTCAAAGGAATGGGCATCCGATGTCCAAACTCAGCGAGAGCAACATGCGGTTCCATGGAATCATCCCAGGAAAGAAAGCCGAATCACTCGGCCAGATCACTCTCGACGTGGTTTTCGACGATGAGAAGAATTTTCGCAAGGAGAAGTTGACATTTGAGGTTGTGGATTTCAAGACTGCATATCATGCCATTCTGGGCAGACCTGCTTATGTTAGCTTTATGGCTCTACCATGCTATGTATATCTCAAGATGAAGATGCCTGACCCTAGAGGCGTAATAACGGTTTCCGGTAACCGTCGGAGAGCAGAAGATTGTCTTCAAGATGGGGCAAAGATAGCAGATGAGCATATGGCGGTAGTAGAGTTTCAAGAATACCAGAAGACTGCAGATCCGAGTGATTTGTTGCTTGCTAAGAGGCCTGCCTCGGAGTCTGCATTTCAGTTGGCTGGCGAGACCAAGCCAGTTCACATTCACCTGACCGACCCCAATGCTGCTCCGACCCATATCTCGACAACACTCGACAGCAAATAGGAAGAAGCGCTCATCCAGTTCCTCCGTGAGAACTGGGACATCTTTGCATGGAAGCCATCTGACATGCCGGGTGTACCCAGGGAGCTGGCTGAGCACCGTTTGCGAGTCGGCCCAAAAGTTAAACCTGTAAAGGATCATCTCCGTCGGTCTGCCATGGAGAACAGAAAGGCCATTGGTGAGGAGGTGGCTCAGCTCCTAGCAGCTGAGTTCATCCGTGAAATTTACCACTCCGAGTGGCTCGCCAATGTTGTTATGGTTCCCAAGAAAGACAAATCAATTCGAATGTGTATTGACTTCAAGCACATCAATCGGGCCTGCCCAAAAAATCATTCCTCTGCCCCACATCGACCAGATTGTCGACTCAAGTGCGGGGTGTGAGCGACTATCCTTCCTGGACGCTTATTCCGGGTACCATCAGATCCGACTGTATTGACCCGATGAGATAAAAATGGCTTTCATCACCCCGTTCGGGTGTTTTTGCTATGTTACTATGCCCTTCAGCCTCAAGAATGTTGGTGCCACATTCATGCGCATGATTCAGAAGTGCCTGCTCACTCAAATCGGCCGGAATGTGGAAGCATACATGGATGACATAGTGGTTAAGTCACGCAAAGGTTCCGACCTGCTGACTGACCTTGCTGAAACCTTTGCCAACCTGAAAAGGTATGATATCAAGCTTAATCCATCAAAGTGCACATTTGGAGTCCCAGGCGGAAAGTTACTCGGTTTTCTCGTTTCCGAACAAGGGATCGACGCAAACCCAGAGAAGATTGGCACAATCCTCCAAATGAAACGCCCAGTGCGTGTGCATGATGTTCAGAAGCTTACTGGTTGTTTGGCTGCTTTGAGTCGATTCATCTCACGCCTTGGTGAAAAGGCACTGCCTCTTTACCGAGTGATGAAGAAATCTAACAAGTTCGAGTGGAATGACGAAGCTGAAGCAGCGTTTGAGGAGCTCAAAGCCCTGCTTTCCACCCATCCGGTGCTTGCTGCTCCGGTTAGCAAGGATCCTCTACTGCTTTACATTGCAGTCATGGGACAAGTTGTTAGCACAGTGCTCACGGTCGAGCGGGAAGAAGAAGGCAAAGCCTTCAAAGTTCAGCGCCCCGTGTATTACATTTCAGAAGTCTTAACTCCATCCAAGCAGAGATATCCTCACTATCATAAGCTTGTTTATGGGATTTACCTGACCACGAAGAAGGTTGCACATTATTTCTCTAATCACTCAATTTCAGTCGTTAGCGATGCTCCATTGTCAGAGATTCTGAATAACAGAGATGCAACTGGTCGAGTGGCAAAGTGGGTGATTGAACTTCTTCCTTTGGATATGAAATTTGAGGCAAAGAAGGCCATTAAGTCTCAAGCAATTGCAGATTTCCTCGCATAGTGGACAGAACAACAACAGCCGATTCAAATTCAGTCGGAGCATTGGACCATGTTCTTTGATGGATCCAAGATGTTAAATGGCTCTGGTGCAGGAGTGGTCTTAGTGTCCCCACGAGGAGACAAGCTCATTTATGTCCTCCAGATTCACTTTGATTCTTCGAGCAGTGAAGCTGAGTATGAGGCACTATTGTATGGGTTGCGTATGGCCATTTCACTCGACGTCCGATGCTTGATGGTTTATGGCAACTCAGACTTAGTGGTTAACCAAGTAATGAAGGAATGGGACGTCAGGAGTCCCACAATGACAGGTTACTACAATGCAGTGAGAAAGCTAGAGAAGAAGTTTAAGGGGTTAGAGCTCCACCACATCCCACGAATCAAGAATCAAGCCGCTGATGATCTGGCGAAGATAGGTTCCACTCGGAAGCCTATTCCCAGCAATGTGTTCTTGGAGCATCTCCATACCCCGTCAGTACAAGAAGATCCCTTCAAGGAAGAGCCCCCGCAACCAATAAGTTCAACCAACCCGACTGAGATCGAGGTTCTAGCCGTGGTCGACCTGATCATGGAAGTCCTGGTGGTCACGCCTGATTGGACAATACCGTACATCATGTACATTCTTAGAAAGGAACTCCCAGAGGATGAAGATGAGGCTCGCCGGATAGTCCGTCGATCGAAAGCCTTAACCGTGATGAAAGGGCAGCTTTACAGAGAGAGTGTCACGGGAGTGGCCCAATGATGCATCACCCCGGAAGAAGGCCGAATGATCCTGAACGACATCCACTCGGGGACCTGTGGTCATCATGCGTCCTCTCGGACCATCGTGGCCAAAGCATACCGAGCGGGATTCTATTGGCCTCGAACAAATGAGATGGCGAAAGATATAGTCGACAAGTGCGCAGGTTGCCAGTTCTACTCCAACATGTCTCACAAGCCTGCATCTGCCCTGAAGACTATTCCACTTGTCTTGCTGTTTGAAGTCTGGGGATTGGATATGGTTGGGCCCTTCAAGATCGGCACGAGTGGTTTCATGCATTTACTCGTAGCAGTCGACAAGTTCACCAAGTGGGTCGAAGCCAAGCCTATCAAAAACCTTGGAGCAAGCACTGTCGTCAGTTTCATTAGAGAGTTGACATTCAGATATGGAGTTCCTCATAGCATCATCACAGATAACGGCTCCAACTTTGATTCTGATGAGTTCAAGGCGTTCTGTGCTTCCCAAGGCACTCGGGTCAACTATGCATCCATCGCACACCCGCAGTCAAATGGACAGGCAGAAAGAGCGAATGGTTTTGTCCTTCAAGGGTTAAAGCCTCGATTGATGCATGATCTTAAGCATGCTGCTGGAGCTTGGGTGACTGAATTGCCATCGGTCCTATGGGGACTGAGAACGACGCGCAACCGGTCGACTGATCGAACCCCTTTCTTCCTGGTGTACAGCGATGAGGCTGTGCTTCTGAGTGACTTGCTGCACAATGCTCCCCGAGTGGAACTGTTCTCAGAAACTGAAGCAGAGAAAGCATGCGAAGACGTAGTCGATCTCCTGGAGGAAGAGCATGAGATATCTTTGGTTCGATCGACCATCTATCAGCAAGATCTGTGTTGATTCCACGATCGCAACATCAGAGGTCGAGCATTTCAGGAAGGAGACCTTGTGCTCTGAGTGGTTCAGAAGCGACCTCACAAACTCGCTCCGGCCTCGAAAAGTCCCTTCATCATCACCAAGGTGCTTCACAATGGAGCGTATCACATTTACAATGTTGCCAAGAAGATGGATGAGCCACGCGCATGGAACGCTGCTTCGTCCTTTCTATACCTAAAATCACTCGACCCAACGAGTTGTAATAAAATCACTTTAGTTTGTTTTCCAAAGACAAGATTTTTATAGTATCTTGATACATCTCCATCATATCTATAATTTTTTATTGTTCCATGCCAATATTATTCAACTTTCATATACTTTTGGCAACTTTTTATACTATTTTTGGGACTAACATATTGATCCAGTGCCCAGTGCCAGTTCATGTTTGTTGCATGTTTTATGCTTCGCAGAAACCCCATATCAAACGGAGTCCAAATGGGATGAAAACGGACGGAGAATATTTTTGGAATATTTATGATTTTCTAGAAGAAAAATCAATGCGAGATGGTGCCCGAGGGGGCCACGATGCAGGGCGCGCGCCTCTGACCCTCGTGGGCACCCCGTAAGGCGGTTAATGCTCTTCTTTTTCCGAAAGAAAGCTAATTTCCAGAGAAAAATCTGGGCGAAGGTTTCAATCCAATCGGAGTTACAGATCTCCGGATATATAAGAAACCGTGAAAGGGCAGAATCCCAGAACACAGAAACAGAGAGAGACAAAGAGACAGATCCAATCTCGGAGGGGCTCTCGCCCCTCCCATGCCATGGATACCAAGGACTAGAGGGGAAACCCTTCAACCATCTAGGGAGAAGGTCAAGGAAGAAGAAGAAGAAGGGGGCTCTCTCCCCCTTGCTTCTGGTGGTGCCGGAACGCCGCCGGGGGCCATCATCATCACCGCGATCTACACTAACACCTCCATCATCTTCAGCAACATATCCATCACCTTCCCCCATCTATAGTCAGTGGTCCACTCTCTAGCAACCCGCTGTACCCTCTACTTGAACATGGTGCTTTATGCTTCATATTATTATCCAATGATGTGTTGCCATCCTATGATGTGTGAGTAGATTTTCATTGTCCTACCGGTGATTGATGAATTGCTATGATTGGTTTAATTTGCTTGTGGTTATGTTGTTGTCCTATTGTGCCCTCCGTGTCGCGCAAGCGTGAGGGATTCCCGATGTAGGGTGTTGCAATATGTTCATGATTCGCTTATAGTGGGTTGCTTGAGTGACAGAAGCATAAACCCGAGTAAGGGGGTTGTGGCGTATGGGGTAAAGGGGACTTGATACTTTAATGCTATGGTTGGGTTTTACCTTAATGGTCTTTAGTAGTTGCGGATGCTTGCTAGAGTTCCAATCATAAGTGCATATGATCCAAGAAGAGAAAGTATGTTATCTTATGCCTCTCCCACATAAAACTTGCTATCGGTCTAGTAAGGTAGTCAATTGCTTAGGGACAATTCCACAACTCCTACCACCACTTTTCCACACTCGCTGTATTTACTTTATTGCTTCTTTATCTAAACAGCCCCTAGTTTATATTTACGTGCTCTTTATTATCTTGCAAACCTATCCAACAGCACCTACAAAGTCCTTCTAGTCTCATACTTGTTCTAGGTAAAGCAAACATTTAGCATGCGTAGAGTTGTATCGGTGGTCGATAGAACTTGAGGGAATATTTGTTCTACCTTAACTCCTCATTGGGTTCGACACTCTTACTTATCGAAAGAGGCTACAATTGATCCCCTATACTTGTGGGTTATCATATATTAATGATTGGTTTCTCGTAATCACTTGTGTCCAAATCCCCCAGTGGGTGACTTAGCTGCGATCCTGATTCGCCTAAGTTAAAAAAACATTCCGAGTGGAGAGCAATCCTCCCACTCGGGGGCTTAGCTACGACCCCGTTGTCGGTGTCAAAACCGGCGGATCTCGGGTAGGGGGTCCCGAACTGTGCGTCTAAGGCTAATGGTAATAGGAGGTGGGGGACACGATGTTTACCCAGGTTCGGGCCCTCTCGATGGAGGTAATACCCTACTTCCTGCTTGATTGATCTTGATGACATGAGTATTACAAGAATTAATCTACCACGAGATCGTAAAGGCTAAACCCTAGAAGCTAGACTATGATTATGATTGTTGCTCTATGGACTAAAGCCTCCGGTTTATATAGACACCGAAGGGGGCTAGGGTTACACAGAGTACGTTACACAGAAGGAGATCTACATATGCGAATTGCCAAGCTTGCCTTCCACGCAAAGGAGAGTCCCATCCGGACACGGGACGAAGTCTTCAATCTTGTATCTTCATAGTCCAACAGTCCGGCCAAAGTATATAGTCTGGTTGTCCGAGGACCCCTTAATTCCGGACTCCCTCACCCGTAATCGCCTAAGTTAAAAACACTTCGAGTGGAGAGAAATCCTCCCACTCGGGGGCTTAGCTGCAACCCCGTAATCGCCTAAGTTAAAAAAATCCGAGTGGTGAGCAATCCTCCCACTCGGGGGCTTAGCTGCGACCCCGTAATCACCTAAGTTAAAAAACATTCCGAGTGGAGAGCAATCCTCCCACTCGGGGGCTTAGCTGTGACCCCATAATCGCCTAAGTTAAAAAACATTCCGAGTGGAGAGCAATCCTCCCACTCGAGGCTTAACTGCGACCCCGTAATCGCCTAAGTTAAAAAACCATTCCGAGTGGAGAGCAATCCTCTCACTCAGGGGCTTAGCTGCGACCCCGTAATCGCCTAAGTTAAAAAACATTCCAACTGGAGAGCAATCCTCCCACTCGGGGGCTTAGCTGCGACCCCGTAATTGTCTAAGGTAAAAAACATTCTGAGTGGAGAACAATCCATCCACTCTGGGGCTTAGCTGCGACCCCGTAATTGCCTACGTTAAAAAACATTCTGAGTGGAGAGCAAACCTCCCACTCGGGGACTTAGTCGTGACCCCGTACTCGCCTAGGTCACAAATATCCTCTGAGCTACGCCACAAATACAACGTACGCTCCATCCTTATACGCAAGGACGACACAGTGTCAATTGAGCACCACGTCTGAGCTACGCCACAAATACAATGTACACTCCATCTTTATCCGCAAGGACGATGAGGTGTCGATTGAACACCACGTCTGAGCTACGCCACAAATACAATGTACCATCCCTATCCTCCAGGACGATGAGGTGTCGATTGAACACCATGTCTGAGCTGCGTCACAAGTACAATGTACCATACCTATCCGCAAGCACGGCGAGTCGTCGATTGAACACCGCGCCTGAGCTCCATCACAAGTACAATGTACCTTTCACTCGGCCAAAGGTGAGAAGATCAAGTCCACTCAGAACTGAAAGATAGTCAGAAATAGTTCAAAACCAGAACATAAGCCATGATATTCAAGGGAATTCAAGTTCAAATAAACCCCGCAAAAGTTCAAGACCGCAGCAGGCAGAAGTACTCAGGCATCAAGCCTGAAAGAGTTTAACGATTACATAATCACTTGGCATTCCAAGGCAAATAAAGGTGGGGCATAATGTTTTGATCACTCGTCGGGAGAAGGACTTGTTGGATCGCAGAAACTGTCAAGGTCAATGTTGTATGCGATGCGAGTGGCGGCGTCAAGGAAAGTGTCCATGAAGGACTGGAAAGTGTGCTTTTTGGTGTTCACAACCTTGAGTTCCACCAGCTTGTCTTCTATGACGTCCTTGCAGTGCACTCGGACCAATGACAGGGCGACGTCAGCGCCGCAGCGAGCGGATGATTTCTTCCATTCTTGCACTCGGTCGGGTATTTGATTTAGTCGAGCCATCAGAGACTCGAGGTTTTGTGAGAGTTCTGCTTGAGGCCAGAGTTCAGCATCAACGCAAGTCATCGCCGCCTTCAGCCGGGCAAGATAAGCAACCGCACTTTCCATGCGTGATTCCAACCGCAACACATTCGATGCTGGTTATGTGAAAAATATTATGTACTACTTTGATAATCCTAAGAAAACCCCATTCAATTATGTAATGGGAGACATGTTGGATCAACGTGAATACTTTAGGGATTATCGCTTGACACAAAAAGGGAAACTATTATGGGATCAAATTCATATGTTGCATTGGTATGCTCGGGAACTATGCTTTGAGATATGATTATACTTGTTGCTCTAGGATGAAGGCTCCACACCTTCCATTTTCATGCAAATTTAATGATGATAAAACCTTGGCTTCTTATGCTAATGGTATATATGATTACTATGATGTGGAACAAATATAAGAATTTGTTGCTTTTATGGGTGCTTATGAAATTGAATCTTTGTTTAAAACGTGTGAAAATATTGATGATGTTGTTTACAGACCTGAAAATTTTGCTATACTTAGATATTGCTATGAGAATTATGAATATAATGCCGATATTGATGCATTTATTGAGGAAGTCTCCGCTGTCCAAGAAGAGACTAATATTTTGCAGGAGTCTATGGAAGAAGAAATTGATGAAACTGTGAGCTCATTGGATGAAAGATGAGGAGGAGAGCGAAGAACAAAAGGAGAAAGAGCGGATTAGCTACCCATGCCCACCTGATAATGAGAGTAACTCTTCAACTCATACATTGTTTAATTTCCCTTCGTGCTTACCGAAGGATGATTGCTATGATGATTGTTATGATCCCGTTGATTCTCTTGAAATATCCCTTTTTGATGATGCTTGTGGCCAAGATGTCAATATGAATTATGCTTATGGAGATGAACTTGCTATAGTTCCTTATGTTAAACATGAAATTGTTGCTATTGCACCCATGCATGATAGTCCTATTATCTTTTTGAATTCTCCAAACTACACTATATCGGAGAAGTTTGTGCTTATTAAGGATTATATTGATGGGTTGCATTTTACTACTACACATGATGATTTTGATGAATATGATATGCATGTGCTTGCTGCTCCTACTTGCAATTATTATGAGAGAGAACTACATCTCCGCCTCTCCATGTTTCCAATACGATAAAATTGCAAGAAACTGCGTATACTATGCATTGGCCTTTACTATGTGTTCATGAATTGTTCTTTTATGACATGCCAATGCATAGGAAGAGAGTTAGACTTCGTTGTTGCATGATATATGTTACTTTGTTCTCACTACTAAATTACAAATCATTGTTAATTAAAATTGGCTTTGATGTACCTTGGGATCCGGGTGGATTCACTACTTGAGCACTATATGCCTAGCTTAATGGCTTTAAAGAAAGCGCTACCAGGGAGACAACCCGGAAGTTTTAAATAGTCATTTATTTCTGTTGTGTGCTTTCATATAGTCTAAAAACAAAAAATAAATAGAGAGAGGAACCCAAAACATTTTCAAAAAGGAAAGTGAAAGTGAGAGAGACAAGCATTGTTGAAGTGGGAGAGCTCCTTGAACTTTGTTCATGCTCACGGAAACTTTGTGAATCTTAATTACAGAAACTTTTCATCAAAAATAATTACCCCCTTGTACAATTCCATTGTATTATAAAAATAATGTGCCAAGGTTTGCCTTTAGGATGTTTACAATGCTTGTTGGTTTGTGCGGTGCAGGACAGAAACTTTGGCTGTAGTGCGTGATTTTACGTTTTTTACTGGAATGGCAAACGGTTCTGAAACTTTTTGCACTGTCTTTATGCACAAATTTTGTATTTTTACTCATTTTGGTAGAATTTTTGGGGTCCCAGAAGTATGGTGAATGTTCAGATTGCTACAGACTGTTCTGTTTTTGACAGATTCTGTTTTGATGCATAGTTTGCTTGTTTGGATGCAACTATCAATTTCTATCAGTGGATTAAGCCATGGAAAATTTATATTACAGTAGAAACAATGCAAAAACAAAATATGAATTGGTTTTCAACAGTACCTAGAGTAGTGATTTTCTTTATTATACTAACGGATGTTACTGAGTTTTCTGTTGAAGTTTTGTGTGGATGAGGTGTTTGATCGAGGAGGTATCGATATGAGGAAAAGGAAGAGAGGCAAGAGCTCAAGCTTGGGGATGCCCAAGTCACCCCAAGTAAGTATTCAAGGATTCTCAAGCGTCTAAGCTTGGGGATGCCCCGGAAGGCATCCCCTCTTTCTTCAACAAGTATCGGTATGCTTTCGAATTCGTTTCGTTCATGCTATATGTGCAAATCTTGGAGCGTCTTTTGCATTTAGTTTTCACTTTTCTTTTATGCACCATGCTGGTATGAGATAGTCCTTGGTTGATTTATAGAATGCTCATTGCACTTCACTTAAATCTTTTGAGTATGGCTTTATAGAATGCTTCATGTGCTTTGCTTATGTCATTTGAAGTTTGGATTGCCTGTTTCTCTTCACATAGAAAACCGCCATTTGTAGAATGCTATTTTGCTTCACTTATATTTGGTAGAGCGTGGGCATATCTTTTGTAGAAAGCATTAAACTCTCTTGCTTCACTTATATCTATTTAGGGAGATGACAGGAATTGGTCAATCACATGGTTAGTCATAAAATCCTACATAAACTTGTGGATCACTGAATATGATATGTTTGATTCCTTGCAATAGTTTTGCGATATAAAGATGGTGATTTTAGAGTCATGCTAGTGGGTAGTTGTGGATTGTAGAAATACTTGTGTTGAAGTTTGTGATTCCCATAGCAGGCACGTATGGTGAACCGTTATGTAATGAAGTTGGAGCATGAGGTATTTATTGATTGTCTTCCTTATGAGTGGCGGTCGGGGACGAGCGATGGTCTTTTCCTACCAATCTATCCCCCTAGGAGCATGCGCGTAGTACTTTGTTTTGATGACTAATAGATTTTTGCAATAAGTATGTGAGTTCTTTAAGACTAATGTTGAGTCCATGGATTATACGCACTCTCACCCTTCCATCATTGCTAGCCTCTTCGGTACCGTGCATTGCCCTTTCTCACCTCGAGAGTTGGTGCAAACTTCGCCGGTGCATCCAAACCCCGTGATACGATACGCTCTATCACACATAAGCCTCCTTATATCTTCCCCAAAACAGCCATCATACCTACCTATCATGGCATTTCCATAGCCATTCCGAGATATATTGCCATGCAACTTCCATCATCATCATATACATGACTTGAGCATTCATTGTCATATTTCTTTGCATGATCGTAAGATAGCTAGCATGATGTTTTCATGGCTTGTCCATTTTTTGATGTCATTGCTACGCTAGATCATTGCACATCCCGGTACACCACCGGAAGCATTCATATAGAGCCATATCTTTGTTATAGATATCGAGTTGTAATATTGAGTTGTAAGTAAATAAAGTGTGATGATCATCATTATAGAGCATTGCCCCATTAAAAAAAGAGGCCAAAGAAACCTAAATAAAAAAGGGGGGCAAAGAAGCCCGCCCAAAAAAAAGAAAAAAAAAAGAAAAAAGAAGAAGAAAAAATAAAAAAAGGGTCAATGTTACTATCCTTTTACCACACTTGTGCTTCAAATAGCACCATGTTCTTCATATAAAGAGTCTCTTGAGTTATCATTTTCATATACTAGTGGGAATTTTCATTATAGAACTTGGCTTGTATATTCCGATGATGGGCTTCCTCAAATGCCCGAGGTCTTCATGAGCAAGCAAGTTGGATGCACACCCACTTAGTTTTTATTTTGAGCTTTCATACACTTATAGCTCTAGTGCATCCGTTGCATGGCAATCCCTACTCCTCGCATTGACATCAATTGATGGGCATCTCCATAGCCGTTGATTATCCGCGTTGATGTGAGACTTTCTCCCTTTTTGTCTTCTCCACACAACCTCCACCATCATATTCTATTCCACCTATAGTGCTATATCCGTGGCTCACGCTAACGTATTGTGTGAAGGTTGAAAAAGTTTGAGAACATCAAAAGTATGAAACAATTGCTTGGCTTGTCATCGGGGTTGTGCATGATTTGAATATTTTGTGTGATGAAGATGGAGCATAGCCAGACTATATGATTTTGTAGGGATAACTTTCTTTGGCCATGTTGTTTTCAAAAGACATGATTGCTTTATTAGTACGCTCGAAGTATTATTGTTTTTATGTCAAATGATAGACTATTGCTTTGAATCACTCGTGTCTTAATATTCATGCCATGATTAGATATATGATCAAGGTTATGCTAGGTAGCATTCCGCATCAAAAATTATCTTTTTATCATTTACCTACTCGAGGACGAGCAGGAATTAAGCTTGGGGATGTTGATACGTCTCCGTCGTATCTATAAATTTTGATTGTTCCATGCCAATATTATTCAACTTTCACTTACTTTTGGCAACTTTTTATACTGTTTTTGGGACTAACATATTGATCCAGTGCCCAGTGTTAGTTCCTGTTTGTTGCATGTTTTATGTTCCGCAGAAACCCCATATCAAACGGAGTCCAAACGGGATGAAAACGGACGGAGAATATTTTTGGAATATTTATGATTTTCTGGAAGAAAAAATCAACGCAAGACGATGCCCGAGGGGGCAACGAGGCAGGGGGCGCGTCCCTAACCCTCGTGGGCACCTCGTAAGGCGGTTGTCGCTCTTCTTTTGCCGCAAGAAAGCTAATTTTTGGAGAAAAATCTGGGCGAAGGTTTCAATCCAATCGGAGTTACGGATCTCCGGATATATAAGAAACGGTGAAAGGGCAGAATTCCAGAACGCAGAAACAGAGAGAGACAGAGAGACAGATCCAATCTCGGAGGGGCTCTCGCCCCTCCCATGCCATGGAGACTAAGGACCAAAGGGGAAACCCTTCTCCCATCTAGGGAGAAGGTCAAGGAAGAAGAAGAAGAAGGGGGATCTCTCCCCCTTGCTTCCGGTGGTGCCGGAACGCTGCCGGGGGCCATCATCATCACCGCGATCTACACCAACACCTCCATCATCTTCACCAACATATCCATCACCTTCCCCCATCTATATTCAGCGGCCCACTCTCCCGCAACCCGTTGTACCCTCTACTTGAATATGGTGCTTTATGCTTCATATTATTATCCAATGATGTGTTGCCATCCTATGATGTCTGAGTAGATTTTCATTGTCCTACCGATGATTGATGAATTGCTATGATTGGTTTAATTTGCTTGTGGTTATGTTGTTGTCCTATTGTGCCCTCCGTGTTGCGCAAGCATGAGGGATTCCTGCTGTAGGGTGTTGCAATATGTTCATGATTCGCTTATAGTGGGTTGCTTGAGTGACAGAAGCATAAACCCGAGTAAGGGGGTTGTGGCGTATGGGGTAAAGGGGACTTGATACTTTAATGCTATGGTTGGGTTTTACCTTAATGATCTTTAGTAGTTGTGGATGCTTGCTAGAGTTCCAATCATAAGTGCATATGATCCAAGAAGAGAAAGTATGTTAGCTTATGCCTCTCCCACATAAAACTTGCTATCGGTCTAGTAAGGTAGTCAATTGCTTAGGGACAATTCCACAACTCCTACCACCACTTTTCCACACTCGCTATATTTACTTTATTTCTTCTTTATCTAAACAGCCCCTAGTTTATATTTACGTTCTCTTTATTATCTTGTAAACCTATCCAACAACACCTACAAAGTCCTTCTAGTTCCATACTTGTTCTAGGTAAAGCAAATGTTTAGCATGCATAGAGTTGTATCGGTGGTCGATAGAACTTGAGGGAATATTTGTTCTACCTTTAGCTCCTCGTTGGGTTCGACACTCTTACATATCGAAAGAGGCTACAATTGATCCCCTACACTTGTGGGTTATCATATCTTAATGATTGGTTTCTCGTAATCACTTGTGTCCAAATCCCCCAGTGGGTGACTTAGTGTTGTGGAACGTTGCAGAAAATAAAATAAAAATCTACGGTTTCACCAAGATCCATCTATGAGTTCATCTAAGCAACGAGTGATAGGAGATAGATGCATCTACATACCACTTTGTAGATCGCGTGCCGAAGCATTCAAGAGAACGGGGTTGAGGTAGTCGTTCTCGTCGTGATCCTATCACCGGAGATCCTAGCGCCAAATGGACGGCACCTCCGCGTTCAACACAGGTACGGTCAGCGTGACGTCCCGTCTTGATCCAGCAAGGGGTAAGGAGAGGTTGATGAAGATCCAACAGCACGATGGCGTGGTGGTGGATGCAGCAGAACTCCGGCAGGGCTTCGCCAAGCTGTTGCGGGAGGAGGAAGAGGTGTAGCAGGGGGAGGGAGGCGCCAAGACACAGGGTGCGGCTGCCCTCCCTCCCCCCTCCTTTATATAGGCCCCCAGGGGTGCGATTATGACATTCGGACACAGGGTGCGATTACGACATTCGGACACACCGTTACGCTGAGGTGTTCCAGGCGGCGTGAGTTGTGAAACGACTCCACATTTTCTTAAGTGGGTACCAAATTGGTGACTTAAATATTCTCCTCCACAATCTGATCGTAAGAATTTTATCTTTCGTTCACGTTGATTCTCTACCTCATTCTGAAATTCCTTGAACTTTTCAAAGGTCTCAGACTTGTGTTTCATCAAGTAGACATACCCATATCTACTCAAGTCATCAGTGAGAGTGAGAACATAACAATATCCTCCGCGAGCCTCAATGCTCATTGGACCACACACATCAGTATGTATGATTTCCAATAAGTTGGTTGCTCGCTCCATAGTTCCGGAGAACGGAGTCTTGGTCATTTTGCCCATGAAGCATGGTTCGCATGTGTCAAATGATTCATAATCGAGAGACTCTAAAAGTCCATCAGCATGGAGCTTCTTCATGCGCTTGACACCAATGTGACCAAGGCGGCAATGCCACAAGTATGCGGGACTATCGTCATCAACTTTACATCTTTTGGTATTCACGCTATGAATATGTGTAACATTACATTCGAGATTCATTAAGAATAAATCATTGACCATCGGGGCATGACCATAAAACATATCTCTCATATAAATAGAATAACCATTATTCTCAGATTTAAATGAGTAGCCATCTCGTATTAAACAAGATCCAGATACAATGTTCATGCTTAAACTTGGCACTAAATAACAATTATTAAGGTTTAAAACTAATCCGTAGGTAAATGTAGAGGTAGCGTGCCGACGGCGATCACATCGACCTTGGAACCATTCCCGACGCGCATCGTCACCTCCTCCTTCGCCACTCTCCGCTTATTCCGCAGCTCCTGCTGTGAGTTACAAATGTGAGCAACGGCACCGGTATCAAATACCCAGGAGTTAGTACGAGTACTGGTAAGGTACACATCAATTACATGTATATCACATATACCTTTAGTGTTGCCGGCCTTCTTGTCCGCTAAGTATTTGGGGCAGTTCCGCTTCCAGTGACCCTTCCCTTTGCAATAAAAGCACTCAGTCTCAGGCTTGGGTCCATTCTTTGACTTCTTCCCGGCAACTGGCTTACCGGGTGCGGCAACATCTTTGCCGTCCGTCTTGAAGTTCTTCTTACCCTTGCCCTTCTTGAACTTAGTGGTCTTATTGACCATCAACACTTGATGTTCTTTCTTGATTTCAACCTCTGCTGACTTCGGCATTGAAAATACTCCAGGAATGGTCTTCACCATCCCCTGCATATTGTAGTTCATCACAAAGCTCTTGTAGCTCGGTGGGAGCGACTGAAGGATTCTGTCAATGACCGCCTCGTCCGGGAGGTTGATCTCCAGCTTGGACAGGCGGTTGTGCAACCCAGACATTTTGAGTATGTGCTCACTGACAGAACTGTTTTCCTCCATCTTACAACTATAGAACTTGTCGGAGACTTCATATCTCTCGACCCGGGCATGAGCTTGAAAAACCATTTTCAGCTCCTCGAACATCTCATATGCTCCGTGTTGCTCAAAACGCTTTTGGAGCCCCGGTTCTAAGCTGTAAAGCATGCCGCACTGAATGAGGGAGTAATCATCAGCACGTGACTGCCAAGCATTCATAACGTCTTGGTTCTCTGGGATGGGTGCTTCACCTAGTGGTCCTTCTAGGACATATGCTTTCTTGGCTGCTATGAGGATGATCCTCAGGTTCCGGACCCAGTCCGAATAGTTGCTACCATCATCTTTCAGCTTGGTTTTCTCTAGGAACGCGTTGAAGTTCATGTTGACATGAGCGTTGGCCATTTGATCTACAAGACATATTTTGCAAAGATTTTAGACTAAGTTCATGATAATTAAGTTCATCTAATCAAATTATTTAATGAACTCCCACTCAGATTTGACATCCCTCTAGTCATTTAAGTGTTACACGATCCGAGTTGACTAGGCTGTGTCCGATCATCACGTGAGACGGACTAGTCATCATCGATGAACATCTCCATGTTGATCGTATCTTCCATACGACTCATGTTCGACCTTTCGGTCTCTTGTGTTTCGAGGCCATGTCTGTACATGCTAGGCTCGTCAAGTCAACCCTAAGTGTTTATGCATGTGTAAAACTGTCTTACACCCGTTGTATGTGAACGTAAGGATCTATCACACCCGATCATCACGTGGTGCTTCGAAACGACGAACTTTAGCAACGGTGCACAGTTAGGGGGAACACTTTCTTGAAATTATTATAAGGGATCATCTTATTTACTACCGCCGTTCTAAGTAAACAAGATGCATAAAACATAATAAACATCACATGCAATTATATAAAGTAGTGACATGATATGGCCAATATCATATAGCTCCTTCGATCTCCATCTTCGGGGCTCCATGATCATCTTCGTCACTAGCATGACACCATGATCTCCATCATCGTGCCTCCATGAAGTTGCTCGCCAACTATTACTTCTACTACTATAGCTAACGGTTTAGCAATAAAGTAAAGTAATTACATGGCGTTAAATCATTGACACGCAGGTCATACAATAATTAAGACAACTCCTATGGCTCCTGCCGGTTGTCATACTCATCGACATGCAAGTCGTGATTCCTATTACAAGAACATGATCTCATACATCACAATATATCATTCATCATTCATCACAACTTCTGGCCATATCACATCACATGACAATTGATGCAAAAACAAGTTAGACGTCCTCTAATTGTTGTTGCATCTTTTACGTGGCTGCAATTGGGTTCTAGCAAGAACATTTTCTTACCTACGAATAAACACAACGTGATTTTGTCAACTTCTATTTACCCTTCATAAGGACCCTTTTCATCGAATCCGCTCCAACTAAAGTAGGAGAGACAGACACCCGCTAGCCACCTTATGCAACTAGTGCATGTCAGTCGGTGGAACCTGTCTCAGTAAGCGTACGTGTAAGGTCGGTCCGGGCCGCTTCATCCCACAATACCGCTGAAGCAAGAAAAGACTAGTAGTGGCAAGCAAGTTGACAAGATCTACGCCCACAACAGATTTGTGTTCTACTCGTGCAATAGAGAACTACGCATAGACCTAGCTCATGATGCCACTGTTGGGGAACGTTGCAGAAAATAAAAGTTTTTTCTACGGTTTCACCAAGATCCATCTATGAGTTCGTCTAAGCAATGAGTGATAGGAGAGAATGCATCTACATACCACTTTGTAGATCGCGTGCGGAAGCGTTCAAGAGAACGAGGTTGAGGTAGTCGTTCTCGTCATGATCCTATCACCGGAGATCCTAGCGCCGAACGGACGGCACCTCCACGTTCAACACACGTACGGTCAGTGTGACATCTCCTCCGTCTTGATCCAGCAAGGGGGAAGGAGAGGTTGATGAAGATCCAGCAGCACGACGGCGTGGTGGTGGATGCAGCAGAACTCCGGCAGGGCTTCGCCAAGCTGTTGCGGGAGGAGGAAGAGGTGTAGCAGGGGGAGGGAGGCGCCAAGACACAGGGTGCAGCTGCCCTCCCTCCCCCCTCCTTTATATAGGCCCCCAGGGGGGGCGCCGGCCCTAGGAGATCCAATCTCCCAAGGGGGGCGGCGGCCAGGGGGGTGGAGTGCCCCCCAAGGCAAGTGGGGCGCGCCCCCCACCTAGGGTTTCCAACCCTAGGCGCAGGGGGGCCAGGGGGGCGCACCAGCCCACTAGGGGCTGGTTCCCCTCCCACTTCAGCCCACGGGGCCCTCCGGGATAGGTGGCCCCACCCGATGGACCCCCGGGACCCTTCCGATGGTCCCGGTACAATACCGGGTGACCCCGAAACTTTCCCGATGGCCGAAACAGCACTTCCTATATATAATTCTTTACCTCCAGACCATTCCGGAACTCCTCGTGACGTCCGGGATCTCATCCGGGACTCCGAACAACATTCGGTTTGCTGCATACCTATATTCATACAACCCTAGCGTCACCGAACCTTAAGTGTGTAGACCCTACGGGTTCGGGAGACATGCAGACATGACCGAGACGACTCTCTGGTCAATAACCAACAGCGGGATCTGGATACCCATGTTGGCTCCCACATACTCCTCGATGATCTCATCGGATGAACCACGATGTCGAGGATTCAAGCAACCCCGTATACTATTCCCTTCATCAGACGGTATGTTACTTGCCCGAGATTCGATCGTCGGTATCCCAATACCTCGTTCAATCTCGTTGCCGGCAAGCCACTTTACTCGTACCGTAATGCATGATCCCGTAACCAGACACTTGGTCACTTTGAGCTCATTATGATGATGCACTACCGAGTGGGCCCAGTGATACCTCTCCGTAATACGGAGTGACAAATCCCAGTCTCGATCCGTGTCAACCCAACAGACACTTTCGGAGATACCTGTAGTGCACCTTTATAGTCACCCAGTTACGTTGTGACGTTTGGTACACCCAAAGCACTTCTACGGTATCCGGGAGTTACACGACCTCATGGTCTAAGGAAGAGATACTTGACATTGGAAAAGCTCTAGCAAAACGAACTACACGATCTTGTGCTATGCTTAAGATTGGGTCTTGTCCATCACATCATTCTCCTAATGATGTGATCCTGTTATCAACGACATCCAATGTCCATAGTGAGGAAACCATGACTATCTGTTGATCAACGAGCTAGTCAACTAGAGGCTCACTAGGGACATGTTGTGGTCTAAGTATTCACACGTGTATTACGATTTCCGGATAATACAATTATAGCATGAATAAAAGACAACTATCATGAACAAAGAAATATAATAATAATCCTTTTATTATTGCCTCTAGGGCATATTTCCAACACTTAGCTGCGAACCTGGTTCGCCTAAGTTAAAAAACACTCCGAGTGGAGAGCAATCCTCCCACTCGGGGGCTTAGCTGCGACCCCGTAATCGCCTAAGTTAAAAACACTCCGAGTGGAGAGCAATCCTCCCACTCGGGGGCTTAGCTGCCACCCCAAAATCGCCTAAGTTAAGAACATTCTGAGTGGTGAGAAATACTCCCACTCGGGGGCTTAGCTACGACGCCGTAATTGCCCAAGTTAAAAAACATTCCGAGTGGAGAGCAATCCTCCCACTCGGGGGCTTAGC
>NC_041389.1:349025337-349058771 GCF_002162155.2 Triticum dicoccoides
ACATTCCGAGTGGAGAACAATCTTTCCACTTGGGGGCTTAGTTGCGAACCCGTAATCGCCTAAGTTAAAAAAACATTCCGAGTGGAGAGCAATCCTCCCACTCGGGGGCTTAGCTGCGACCCCTTAATCGCCTAAGTTAAAAAACATTCTGAGTGGAGTGCAATCCTCCTACTCGGGGGCTTATCTATGGCCCCGTAATCGCCTAAGGTAAAAAACATTCCGAGTGGAGAACAATCCATCCACTCGGGAGCTTAGCTGCGACCCCGTAATCGCCTAAGTTAAAAAACATTCTGAGTGGAGAGCAATTGTCGGTGTCAAAATCGGCGGATCTCGGGTAGGGGGTCCCAAGCAGTGCATCTTAGGATCAATGGTAACAGGAGGCAAGGGACACAATGTTTACCCAGGTTCGGGCCCTCTCGATGGAGGTAAAACCCTACTCCTGCTTGATTAATATTGATGGTATGGGTATTACAAGAGTTGATCTACCACGAGATCGGAGAGGCTAAACCCTAGAAGCTAGCCTATGGTATGATTGTTGTTGTATATGTCTACCGACTAGCCCGGCCCCGGTTTATATTATGCACCAGAGGCCTAGGATAACAAGAGTCCTAGCTGAATACGCCGGTGGGGGAGGAGTCCTTGTCTTGATCGCCAAGTCTTGTGGATTCTTCCTTGTATGCGGCAGCTGTCCGGACTGGCCCATACGGCCATGGGGGTCCTCGGCCCAATCCAACTGATCGGGAGACGATGCGTTTAGTACCCCCTAGTCTAGGACACCATCAGTAGCCCCCTGAACCGGTCTTCAAGTTAGGGACGCTCCTCAATTCTTCCGAACTGTTCTTCATCTTCGGTTGCCGGTCTTGAAAACTGGTTCAACAAATCTTCTCATCTTCTATCTTGAGGATCGCTGAAATGCATTCGACGAGTTTACACGTCGGGTATCCGAGGAGCCCCTTTAAGTTTCCGGCCTTTATCATTGCCTTGTTATTTCTATGCCACGCCTCGGGTTCGGAGTTGTTCCCGGGAGGCAGTGTCCTCTTACGTCCGAGCTCTAACGCCGGACTGCATTCAAGGTATCTCTTGCATCCAAGCACCAATGCCGGACTGCTTCCCGGCTCTAATGCCGGAATGTATCCGAGCTCTAACACCGGACTATGTATCCGAGCTCCAACGCCGGACTGTATCCGAGCTCCAACGCCGGACTATGTATCTGAGCTCCAACGCCGGACTGTATCCGAGGTGTCGTAAATCACCTTGGTTCAAAGAAGTTTGAAGGAGTTTAGCCAAGCTTAATGCCGGAAATGCCCTCTATGGAGCCAGCCACTAGCGCCCGAGCTTTATGCCGGACTGCTTCCGAGGTGGTGCACCTCCCCGAATGTGGGCCGATTTTTATCAATATTTTTGATTGGTGCAATTTACTCTCTGCCGAGATACATAGCCAGTAGCCCTCAAGGTGGGTATCGGTCTAAAACCCGAGATGCACATGAAGGATGACATAAGACCACTGATCCCCGTAGCCGCTGAGACTCAGGTTGATTTGCAAAATCGGTCTGAGGATCAAGTCCTAGCTCGCAGAATACTTCGGGACACAAAAAGCGGCGTGCGCAGTCCTCGAGACTCGGGTTGGGTGCGGCCGACCAACCTGAGGATCAAAATCTCCTCGGAAACTGTATTGCACTTAAAATTTTCTGCATAGAATAGGCAATGCAGTAGCCCCCGAGACACTGGTCGGGTGGCAACACCAGATCAGGGGATCGATGTGCCCCTTTAATATTTGTAAATAATAAGCCCGAAGCCCAGTAGCCCCCGAGCATTAATGCAGGCACGGGAGGCCGAATTAAGGATCGATATCCATAGTAAAATCACAAATTATGTGTAATGACTCTATGTATCCAAGTACTTTACGTCATTAATGCTCAGATCCGCATTGTACAAAACTTTGTTGACCGACCATCGGCTTCCACCTCCTCGGCCAATAGCTGAGGAGTGTTTGTCCTACTTTATAAAGCCTTTATGAGGGCAAAGATTTACAACAAACAAGGCAATCTGGCCATACGGTTTTATAAACAAAGGTACGCGGAGAGACATGTTATATTACTGTTTAACAGAAGAAATGTCTTCCAAAGAAAATAGTCCCGCTATTGGTTCCTTTCTTTGGGTTGTCATGCTAAGCATGATCATGAAACCTCAGCTCCAATGTAAGAGCAAAATATCGAGGATTTAGTTTGGGAGGCTAGTTAATAGCCCCCGGTAGTGTTCGGCGACAGTCGAGGTCAAGCCGTAAACACTTCGGCCATTGTTATGAATGGCCCGTCGTTTAATGCCGTCATCGGATCGTCGACCGGTTTACGCTTATTGTGACAGTCAGTTTTCAGCTTTCTCCACTGAGGTGCTTAACCATGTGAGCTGGAAGCACAATCGCAGTGGTTCTCCTTTTGCACACCTAGCCGAACAAAGCAAAACATAGGAGGCAAGCGCAGGAGCCGGGCAACCCAACTATTGACCGAAGACACAATTCGAAACTGATGCATATATAGCAATATCCGAGAATGTTTTTGCCGAATCTCTAAAGGTGTCCGGCGTTGCACTGCGAGACTTGTGCTGAAAACACACAAATAGTTTAAAAGTGCCATGGGCTCGAAAAGCCAAAAAACTTATTCAAAAGGTTAATTTCCGAACTAGATCAAGTGTTCGGTGCCAATCCGAAAATTGGACTTTAGAAAAAAAAAGGTGCTTCTCCCGTGCTTTAACATGACACATCCTATCTCAAAACTTCAAGCGGGCCAGCCTACGGCTTCAACCTCCTATCCCGAAGGCGGAGTACTTCTTACTAGGCCGGTTTAGCAAACTAAACTCTAGCGGCTTAGAGAGAGAAATTAGGCTCCCCGGCTAGTGACCGCACACTTGTGTTGAAAAAAGGAGTGATAAATAATAATAAAAACTTTGCAACGACTAAGAAGAAAAACACTTATCATACAACAGCTCATATAAATTTAAGAGCCCCCAAGTGACTTGGGTAAAAGAATGATTGCATGTACCGAAGTACTTATATCATATCTATGTTCAACCGAACTTTAAACGCGTCTTAACCGACCGTCAGCTTCTCCCTCTTCGGTCAAGGACCGAAAAGTGTTATGTACTCCATCTGTCGAGAATATCGACGGTGTTTCCAATAACCAGGCAATCAGGCCATAAGGCTGTAACAGACAAAGCGCGCTCAGGGAACTTATGCTATATTACTGCGAAGAGTAAGAAGCATCTTCAAAGAAAATAGTACCCCCACAGATACCTTTCTTCGGCGCTCATTGTTATTATGAGACTTGTGCAATAGATTTTTTGTACTCATGAGTTCCATTGTGTGTCGACCATGATTGAAAACAATAAGAGCGCTAGCTTTCGGCTTCACCCAGTCTGAGGTCCAGCTCGGGTGACCCGATCGTGACAATCGCAGAGGTGCTCCCTTTACTCCCTAGCCGAACAATCGGGAATGTAGGGGTAAGCATAGGAGCCAGGCAACCCAGCTTGCAAATCGCTTAAGTTAATATGGTGCATATTTTGGCGTAATACACGAACAAGGAACGAAGTCGTACAAGTATAAACATATGCAAGAGGAAAAAGCTTCATGAAGGAAGCCCCCAAGTAAACGGGGTATTTGAATTTGCACGTCACAAACAAAGTTTGGACAAGGAAATTTTTACAAGCAACTTTTTTCCAAAAAAGTATAATGCTTGGCCGAGCCGAACACAAGTTAAAAATTTAAAACTTTGAGCATGAAGACAACTTAGCTGGTTAATGTGTTAGGCATTGATGACGCGGTCCGAGCTTGATGGGGGACAAGGTTCCATCCCTGAGCCGGTCTCGAGGTGGCGGAGCAAAGAGCTCGGCACTCCGAAGTGGTGACATAGCACGGTCAATGCAGGACGGCAGGGTGATGCCGAAGTCCCCGACATGGGGTAATGAAGTGTTGACAAAGCCCCCCGTCCAGCCGAGGTGACGCCAAAGGATATAGTCCAGCTGGATCATTTTCCTGTGCACAAAAAATAGTGCAAACCGGAGATAATAGTAATAATAATAAAAATAAAAATAAAAATCGTTGCATAACAAAAAATTTATGCAAAGTGAGTAATAAAAGAAATATGGCCTGGCGCCGAAGTTAATGTCGATGCAGGGCAGCGGCGTGATGCGGTAAAGGCATGGCAAGGCCTGAATTCACAGGTCGGTTCGAGTTCCGGATGCGGCGTTCGTCGGACTATGTACGGAAACTGACCGAACCACCATGCGACCGTCGTTAATGCGGCCACCATTTGATAAACCTGCGCACATATGACAGATAAACTAGAGCAATAATTCATTGGGAAAAATGAATCCCTAACAAGCAAAAAATACTAGGATTAATAGCACCTGGCTTATTTGTTGTAGCAATCCGAAGAAAGATGATTCCCAAAATTGGGACTCGATCTGCACACCTATCGCCTAATGGGCAATAAAGCAACGGCATGGCGATGCTGGCAAAGGTTGGCTCGCCGAGGCAAAGCCCTCGGTCCAGCTAACGTGACAGAGCTGGTCGGCCAGCGACGCCGAAGTCTCCTGAGTAGGTTGATGAAGAGATGATGAAGCCCCCGGTCCAGCGATGCAGGTCGTGACGTGGTCGATGCCGGCTTGATGAAGTGACCGTGTGGCGATGCAGGTGTGCCCGCTCCGTGTAATCCGTCGGGCGGTGATGTTGGTGACGATTTATCCTTCGCGATGCCGAATTATTGTTCGGCCGGCCGAGATGATGATCCGAAGAAATTGAGCTCGGCTCAACAAAGCGACGACGTGTCTAACGCAGGTTGGCCGCCGTGGAGTGATGTTGTCGGGCTGGTTTGACACCGGCGCAACGGTGGAGTTCGTATTGCAAGAATACTTTTAATACTACTGGGATGTGTTTGAGAATAAAACACAACACCCCATACGAAAACTTCCTTCAAAAAGGATGTCCGAGATCCCGTTCATAAAGAAGATGAATTCGGGTTGGATTCGTTCTCGCGCTGAAAACAGATCCAAAAAGTGATGCACTAATCGGAAGTTTCCCGGAGTTTGGACGGTCGGATCGAGCTGAATATTTGGCAGGTGGTAGATATGGGAATTCCGCAGCAAATCAACGGTTGGATCCTCCAAAGGACATCTGAGCTAGATGCTGGATAGCATGCCCTAAACTCATCTGGATTCTTGTTCAGATTCAACAGGGCTCCGGTATATCGGAGATTGCCGGAGATTCCTCCATCGGAACTCGACGAAATTTTTGCAGGGTTGTTGTAGACTTAATTCCGCATAATTCCACCGAAGTAATCGTTTAAGAGACACTCGAGGAGGCGGTGGCAGCGGATATAAGTTTGCTGTCCAGAAAAATAGCACGGTCGCTTGAGGGCAATGTTGACGTTGAGCCCCCGAGCTCCATGGATGATTCCTCCATGATCTTGATAGAGATCGAAGTTGGTGTTGATGAAGGCCTTCATCCGAACATGACGATCAGAGGTAGGGCGCAGTCCTCGGTCAAGCCAAGGTGACCAGTCGAGCTGGTGACGAAGAAGCTGACGTCGCAGTTGACCTGCAGTCGAGCCATTGATCCTTTCGCTGATCACACAGCGGAACTCTCAATGAAAGCAACAATGTCGGTGTCAAAACCGGCGGATCTCGGGTAGGGGGTCCCAAGCAGTGCATCTTAGGATCAATGGTAACAGGGGGCAAGGGACACAATGTTTACCCAGGTTCGGGCCCTCTCGATGGAGGTAAAACCCTACTCCTGCTTGATTAATATTGATGGTATGGGTATTACAAGAGTTGATCTACCACGAGATCAGAGAGGCTAAACCCTAGAAGCTAGCCTATGGTATGATTGTTCTTGTATATGTCTATCGACTAGCCCGGCCCCGGTTTATATAATGCACCAGAGGCCTAGGATAACAAGAGTCCTAGCCGATTACGCCGGTGGGGGAGGAGTCCTTGTCTTGATCGCTAAGTCTTGTGGATTCTTCCTTGTATGCGGCAGCTATCCGGACTGGCCCATACGGCCATGGGGGTCCTCGGCCCAATCCAACTGATCGGGAGACGACGCGTTGAGTACCCCCTAGTCCAGGACACCGTTAGCAATCCTCCCACTCGGGGACTTAGCCGCGACCCCGTACTCGCCTAGGTCACAAATATCCTCTGAGCTATGCCACAAATACAATGTACGCTCCATCCTTATCCGCAAGGACAACGGGGTGTCGATTGAACACCCCGTCTGAGCTACACCACAAATACAACATACGCTCCATCCTTATCCGCAAGGATGATGAGGTGTCGATTGAACACCACGTCTGAGCTACGCCACAAATACAATGTACCATCCCTATCTGCCAGGACGACGAGGTGTTGATTGAACACCATGTCTGACCTGCATCACAAGTACAATGTACCATACCTATTCGCAAGCACGGCGAGGCGTCGACTGAACACCGCATCTGAGCTCCATCACAAGTACAACGTACCTTTCACTCGGCCAAAGGTGAGAAGATCAAGTCCACTCGGAACTGAAAGACAGTCAGAAACAGTTCAAAACCAGAACAAAAGCCATGATATTCAAAGGAATTCAAGTTCAGATAAACCCCGCAAAAGTTCAAGACCGCAGCAGGCAGAAGTACTCGGGCATCAAGCCTGAAAGAGTTTAACGATTACATAATCACTTGGCATTCCGAGGCAAATAAAGGTGGGGCATAATGTTTTGATCACTCGTCAGGAGAAGGACTTGCTAGATCACAGAAACTATCAAGGTCAATGTTGTCTGCAATGCGAGTGGCGGCGTCAAGGAAAGTGTCCATGAAGGACTGGAAAGTGTGCTTTTTGGTGTTCACAACCTTGAGTTCCACTAGCTTGTCTTCTCTGACGTCCTTGCAGTGCACTCGGACCAATGACAGGGCGACGTCAGCGCGATTTCTTCCATTCTTGCACTCGGTCAGGTATTTGATTCAATCGAGCCATCAGAGACTCGAGGTCTTGTGAGAGTTCCGCTTGAGGCCAGAGTTCAGCATCAACCCGAGTCATCGCCGCCTTCAGTCGGGAAAGATAAGCAACCGCGCTGTCCATGTGTGATTCCAACCGCAACACATTCATTGCAACATCATCTTTGACGGGACAATTTATGGGGTCGAGACCCGTCTCGACCCGCCCAGTCTCTGCTTCAAAGTCCTGACAAAGTTCTGCATAGTCAGAAAAAATAGTGAGTCAACAGTATGACAAGACGTGTCGATTGACAGCAACAAATCAGTCGAACAATAATACCTTCAAGCTTCAAGACCAGTTTTGCAGCAAGCTGTGCCAGATAAGACTCTAGCTCGCCCCTCTTGGCCTTGAGGTTTCCAACTTCATCGGTAAAGCTGTCCTTGTCTTTCTTCAGTTGCTCGACCTCCCGATTGGTCTCAGAGACAGCGCTCTTCAGCTTAGAGTTCTCCTCTTCTAACTTGCTGACTGAAGCCAGCTTCTTGTCCGCAAGTGATGTTTTCTCTCGCACCTCCTTCTGGGCAGCAGCAAGATCCTAATCCTTCTTATCTAGAGCCTACTTCATTTTCTCTAAAGAAATAACATTCTTCAGACGAGCTTGAAGTTGACAGTTTTCACTACGCACATTTGTTCGAGTGAAATCACTCGGTTCAAAGAGACTAAAAGGAAAAACATGGATAAGTGCGAGTCACAAGGTGGACAGTTGACGGTTGGTTACCTCCCATGATAGTTGCTTCGTCTTGAGCAGTCTGGAGGTTCTTCTTGGCCAGTTCCAGATCAATATTGAGGCTGATTTGCTTCTTGTTCAGTTCAGAAAGTTGAACCCCAATATCACAAGACCTCTGCAGTCAGCAAATAAGATATATTAGTCGACAGAAACAAAAGACAATCACAGTGAAAGTTGCTCTAAGACTACCGTCGAATCAAACATTGAACAGTAGTCTCGGGGACTACACCCAGTGGGTGCACTTAGCGTGCCCCCATTGGTTTGGTTTAACACTCGGCATGGTCTGCCCAGCATGAGTAAAAAAAGAGGAGATTCTCAGACCCCAAACAACTGCCAACAGTTGACCGCGGTCTCGGGGACTACACCCAATGGGTGCACTCTGCATGCCCCCACTGGTTCGGAAAAACACTCGACTCAACCTAAGTCGACTCAAGTGGAAGACCTATACAACTCTAAGACAGACACACACCAGTGGGTGATTGGATGTGAAACATAGACCCATGATAGATGCACATAACAGGTTCCAAAGCACTAATCTAAGAGCACCATATGGGTAGCTAAGCAACATCGGTGGTTATCATTGTTCAAAAGATTAGTCGAGAATCAACTAACCTTGACATTGGTTTGCAGAGCGGTGCTGGCATTATAAGCCACCTGACTGGCCTCATGCACCACCTTCATCTGCTCCATCACAAGATTTACCTGGAGAAGAGCCTCCCTGGCAGCACTCGGTGAGTCGTCTGGAGTTTGGTACGCAGTGAAGAGCGATGATGGCAAGGCAGTCAAAGCAGCCACTGGGTCGGATGCATGGAGTTGTATTGGAGCAGCAGAGGTCTGAGCAGTCGAGCCTGATGGACGATCAGTCAACATCGGGTTGGCGAAAGTGACGTTGGTCTGAGCCGGATCTTCGGATCGCTCGAACACCATCTCAAGCACCCGTGTCGACTGAGGGACCTGAACCTCAGGCGCTTTCCCGCTTGATCCCTTGCCCCTCCTCCTCCTCTCCCTTAGAGGAACTTCTTCGTCTTCATCATCTGGAAGCACGACAACATCATGTGGAGCTGTAACAAAAAGAAACCTCAGAAATTCAACCGATCAACAATTCAATCGATAGAATAAATTTGAGTCGAGTGGACTTACTAGCATTGGAGGTGGCCGCGTCATTGGCTTGCTCGTCACCTGGGGCCTTGTCCACGTCCATGTCAGTCGCAGCGGAGGCTGGGCTGGAAAAGTTTACAATCTATTTGGTCAGAACAGAAGTGTCAGTCGGTGGAAGAAAACACAGAAAGTAAGAGCACTCACTCGAAGGCGGCAGGAACATCCATCTTGATCTTGGGCAAAGTCTTCCGAATTTTTGAGGGGACGACCTTGGGCTGCTTGGCGACTTTCTTCGTCGGCTCCAGAGTCGAAGTTCGAGTACGCTTCTGCGTTTGGGTGCTCGGGGCCATGGTCTTGCCACGCCCGCCCGCTGGATCATGGAGTAGCTTGGATCGAGGTTCCGTGCGAGGTGGTGAGTCGACTATCTCCTCGCCGTCCGACTCATCGCTCTCTTCTTCGTCCTCATTGTCTGGAGATTGCCAATCGCCACTTTCCTCCGCGATGTCCTCTCCCTCCTAGTCTTGCTCCAGAGCTTGTTCACCATTGGGCATTGAGTACATCTCAGTATAAACCTACAAGACAAGAAGTCAAGTAAAATTCAGTCGGATTTAAGGACAATCGCAAGATGTACCCAAATACAGTCGGTGGCAGAAACCGAACCTTGTCTGGCTGGTTGCTGTCGCTGAAGGGGTCGACTCTCCTGGCTCCTCTAGGATTGTCCTTGTTTCATGTGATACTCTTCAACCATTGGGCCACTGTCTTGACGGATACTTCCTCTGGATGAACCCGAGTGGTGTCGTTGGCTCCAGAATACATCCCATCGAGTGGTCACAAGCCTGGAGCGGCTGGATGCGTCGACTAAGAAATACCTCCAACAAACCCATGCCAGTGACACCCTGATTGATCAACTGGACCACCCTCTCAACTAGCATGTTTGTTTCCACCCTCTCCGCGGTGGTTGAGGGAGTCCTGGATAAGGGGGTATCCGGACAGCCGGACTATGTACTTTGGCCAGACTGTTGGGCTATGAAGATACAAGATTGAAGACTCCGTCCTGTGTCCGGATGGGACTCTCCTTGGTGTGGAAGGCAAGCTTGGCGATTCAGATGGTAGATCTCCTTCTCTATAACCAACTCTATGTAACCCTAGCCCCCCCCAGTGTCTATATAAACCGGAGGGTTTAGTCCGTAGGACACAACAACAATCATACCATAGGCTAGCTTCTAGGGTTTAGCCACTACGATCTCGTGGTAGATCAACTCTTGTAATACTCATATCATCAAGATCAATCAAGCAGGAAGTAGGGTATTACCTCCATCGAGAGGGCCCGAACCTGGGTAAACATCGTGTCCCCAGTCTCCTGTTACCATTAGCCTTAGATGCACAGTTCGGGACCCCCTACCCGAGATCCGCCGGTTTTGACACCGACATTGGTGCTTTCATTGAGAGTTCCTCTGTGTCGTTGCTATAAGGCTCGATGGCTTCTCCAACCTTCAAAAACACCGTCTAGGGTGAGACTTTTCTCCCCGGACAGATTTTCGTGTTCGGCGGCTTCGCACTGCGGGCCAGCTCGCTTGGCCATCTAGAGCAGATCGACAGCTACACCCCTGGCCATCAGGTCAGGTTCGGGAACCTAAACTACATTGCTGATGTCCACGGAGACTTGATCTTCGACGGATTCGAGCCCATGGCAGGAGCGTCGAACGATCGTCATGCGCATGACTTAGATCTGTCGTCGGACAGTATTCGGGATATTGCCCCCGCCATAGCTCCGGACCCTGATCCAGAGCAGATCGTGCTATCCGAGGACGGGTGGATGGACTCCGCCACGGAGGCCGCACATCTATTGGCGTTGGAGCCGAACACAGACTCCGCTTCTAAGGAAATCTATGTCTCCGGACCCCCGGACTTATCTTTGGTCGTAGGTTCCGGACTGCGTGCATCCATGCCCATCAAATCTGATGGGGCTCCAGTCATGGAATTCACCGTCGCGGATATCTTCCGGCACTCCCCCTTTGGCGATGTGCTAAATTCATTAAGGTCTCTCTCTCTGTCAGGAGATCCCTGGCCGAACTATGTTTGGCTCGAGTGGGAAGCAGGAAACAAAGAAATTCATCTCCCACCCACCACCCACTTCATAGCCACGATCGATGAGTTGACCGACGTGCTTAACTTCGACTCCGAAGACATCGACGGTATAGACAATGATGCGGGAGAAGAACAGGAACCACCGCCCACAGGGCGCTAGACTGCCACCTCTTCATACGATATATATATGGTGGATACTCCCAAAGAAAACAATGGCAATGAGGCAACAAGAGATAACCCCTCAGGGAAGAAACCAAAGCATGGGGATCATCGACGCCGCTCTAAGCCCCGCCACAACAACGCCGACACTGGAGAAGAAAGTAATCCAGATGGCGTCGAAGAGGAATACAATCCTGATCAGCCTACCTTCGAGCAGGCCGAACAAGAACACATGCAGGTCAGCCCAGATGAACATGCGATGGACGGATACTTGGAGGACGATAACTATATGCCTCCCTCCGAAGACGAGGTGAGCCTCAGTGACGACGAATTCGGCGAACCGGAGGATCCCATAGAGCAGGACCGCTTCAAGCGCCGGCTTATAGCCACTGCAAGAAGCCCAAAAAAGAAGCAGCAGCAGCTCCAAGCTGATCAAGATCTACTTGCAGACAGATGGACTAACGTCCGAGCAGCCGAAGAATACGGACTCGAGCGCCAAACAAAATGCTACCCAAAGCGCAGGCTGCTACCTCAATTTGAGGAGGAGGCACTAAAAGCCAAAGGCTAGCCTACACCCCACCGACAACACATTACGACCATGGGCTACTCACAAGATCAGCAATTCATGCTAAAAAACAACATAGCAGGTGTCCTGGGCACATCAGCAGCCAGGAACAACGTCTGCAAAACTCGGCGCAACAAATATAAGCGCCCCAAGATGAAGGATAATGCCCAGGACACAACAGTCCATATAGGAGCCAATAGCCCTCGGCCCGTTCAGCGGGAGAAGACTCCTCAAAACATGAATTCAGGCCCATCCAGCCTGAGCCGCATACTCGACCGCCCATGTCAAATTCACGGTACCCCAGGAACGACAACCAATCACACCAATAGAGAATGCTGGGTCTTTAAATAGATCGGCAGATTGGCTCCTGAAACAATAATAAGGGGTACAAGAGCAAGAAGCCCAGATCATCAAACAACACAGGGCAAAAGAAATTTCTCCCGCCAACCAAAACCGTGAACACAATAAGAACCACCCACATAGGAGCGGACGAGCAGTCTCCGGGGCGCCAACTCAATAGAGCAAGTTGCCCCGTCGTATGAAAATACGACAGATCATCTTCGATCGACTAGACTATCTGGCCAACATCAACCAGAGATATCACCCTGTTGGCAGTGACAACAGTTTAAACTGGCTGCACCAAGATATGGCGCACCGAATAAGGATCGATCACTCAAGGATCATACCCACTAAGAAACTCATTTCAGAGTGTCATAACCAGGCACGAAGGTCATGTAGGCCCCGCCACTCTGGAGATGATCTTCGGATCACCAATAAGCCGACATGCCAAAGAATGAACCTTCGACATAACACCTCTAGGCAGTAGCTATTCAAGCACTGCCAGAATAAACTGCGATTCAACGCATTATCACACAAGACCCACATAATATAGTTACAATTACGGGCAGGACCGAGTTTCACCTCGGCGCCGAAGAGTATTTGGCCACTTTAGCAAAAGAAGCAGCAAGCCACGGCTTTTTCAATCGAACCTTGAGTCGACAGCCAAACCTCCGGACACCGATAAAGGAGTCCAAACAGCTTCACAATACCTCAGCCTAATCGAGGCTCAAACAGACCCTCCGGCATAAGCTGGGCGGGCCACATTCCACGGCTTAGCCGCTATGCGGCGCACACACGCCTTTAGCATTTTTTGCAGATTCGCCTCTGCGCATAACTGGACCGGCGACATGGAACTAGCCCGGATGCACAAAGAGGGAATCTTCAACCCACCTAAATACAATTCGGATACTACTTCGGATCTGTGCACAGCTCGCTACCGCCCGGCGCCAACAGGTTCTGCCATCATGCCTCTCTTTTACAACATGCATCGTACTCATACGCATAACCATATTACTTGAATACCACATGTAGAGTCATTTGACCCTTATCTGCTATCATTTCTCACTGACATTTTGTCATAAACGGCATCCGAACATCGTGTTATGCCTTAAAACACCAGGGGCTTCATTGTGCCCACACTATGGCAATAAAGTCCGACCACCTTCTCGGTCGTTCGGCACCCCGAACTTATAGCATTATATGCATCAGCTCCGAATCATGTCTTGGGTCATTAGTTGGGTTTGCCCGGCTCCCATGTTTTGGTACCTTATGTTCCACAATATCGGCTAAGGTAGCGCTGGGAGAACTACTGCGATTGTGTCCCGGTTATTCCGGACGAACACCTCAGTAGAGAAAGCCGAAAACTGACTGTCATGATAAGGCGAGAGCTGGTCAGCTATTCAAGAGGTTGTAAAATCTTTAAGGATTTATTCGGCACAAGGCCATAATAAAATGCTGAGTGCGAAGGATCGGTCTACCGATCAGGTGCTATTAGAGCCCCTCGTGCGGTCTTCCGAACACCAGGGGTTGCGCCTCCCATACTCGAATTCCTATGGCTAAGTGAGAGTCATAAAGCCTTATAGTCCAATTGTCTGGTTCGCTGTGCTGAACACCTCCTTCATGGACCCAAGAATGGGGTAAAGAGTGTTCAGATATATCCCGAACACCCCCGTAGTTCCTACGTGGGGGCAGAAGACGGCGACTGGCCAACTCTCAAGACTAATATATAAAACGGCCGCGCATGAATTTTTTTCTACATAATAGGCAAATATATAAAAGTGACTTGGTTCCGCCTTACAAAGGACAACCTGACTGCCCTTAGGAAAAAATAATGTCTTTCGCACATTTCTCCGCCGCAAGGCGGGCCCCTTTCAGGACACCATCATAATATAATTTGGGCTTGCGGTGCTCCTTCCCCTCCGGCGGCCCCTCGGTCATCAGCTTCTCAGCATCCAGCTTCCCCCAGTGCACTTTCGCATGGGAAAATGCCATTCGTGTACCTTCTATACAAACCGACCGCTTAATAACATCCAGCCGAGGACATGCACTCACAATTCACTTCACGAGCCCGAAGAAATTGCTTGGAATGGGCTCGGTGGGCCATAACCGGATAACCAAATCCTTCATGGCTAGTTCGGCCGCCTGGTGCAGTTCGATCAGCTGCTTCAGCTAGTCGGCAAACGGCACCAGATAATTCAGTGCCAAATACTGCGACCGGAAGAGCTTCTCCACAGTCTCCTTCCCCTCAGCTCGGCAGAATTGGGCAGCATCAGATATGCTGTGTGGCAGATCTGCAAACGCCCCTGAAGAAATAAGGATTCAATGGGTCACCCTGAATATTCCCTGCTTCTGCATATAAATTGCTTTGAATAGGAAAAAACCTTACCAGCCGCAATCTTCCTTGCCTCCTGAATATCCTTCAGAGCACCTTGGGCTTCCTCCCGAGCATTAGTTGCGGCTAGAAGAGCTTGGGCGAGTTCGGATTCTTTCAATGACAGACTCTGCTCCAAAGTCTCGCTTTTCTGCACGGCCTCCTGAAGCTGTTGCTCAGCTTCAACGACCCTGGCCTCGTGCTTCTTGCAAAGGGCATGTTCTGCGGCTGCCTTCTTTTCGGCTAAGGCCACAACTTTCTTCAATGCCTCAATTTCGGCATTCGCCCCTAGAGCACGCAGTATATATATACCCTCATTAGGCACGCCTACATAATTGTGCTAAACTCAACAAGGTTTTTGACATACCTTGATTATCCTCCAACTGCTTCTTCACCTGGCCAAGTTCTTCTTCGGCCCGCTCCAGACTCTACTTCAGTCCGGATACTTCCACAGTATGAGAGGCGACAGTCACTGCAGACGCCTGTTTATAAAAGAAAAAGATGCATGTCATTGAGTCTCCTAAGGAAGGAAATTTGATTCCCTGTCCGGTTCCTCCTTTCACCGGACAGTGTATCAGGGGCTACTATCTATACTATGACAAATCTCCTAAAAAACTTACCTCCAAGCCTTTCATAAGGCTGATGCAGGATTCATTCAGTCCACTTTCAGCGGCTTGAATCTTCTCAATAACCACGCCCATAAGGGCGTGATGTTCATCAACGATGGAAGCGCTCTTTAGCGTTGTCAATAAGCTACCCGGCACCTCTGGTTGGGCAGAGGTCGCCGGTGGAGCAGGATCACCTCCCCTAGTCAAGGGGAGCTGCCCGCCTGAACCCGGAGCCTCAAGGGTCTCTGGAGCTGTGTTCGGCTGCGGGCCGAATCTAATATCGCCCCCGCCATCGGCACTCAGTGGAGCCGCCGCTCCCGTGTATCCGACCCCTAAGGTATGCCCCTCCCGGTTTAGCTCCTTTTGGGACGACACCTCAGTGTCATGTCCGAGCTTCGGGGAAGGGGCCCTCGGAGGTGTCTCGCTCTCAAGGGCATCTCAGCCCAACGAATCCTCCGACGAGGACTGTTCGGCACGAGACCTGGCCGGGCTGCAAAAAGTATGGCACCAGTTAATCTATTTGTGCCTTGATAATCCGGGAAGCATAGACGTGTTCGGATTTTGTGCACTTACGAATTTTCCAGGGGCTGGGCCCTGGGTTCCCACTCCGGGCTGCTGTCGGTAGCCGTAGTGGATGCCTCCGGCAGGGGAGTCTTTCCCCTCTTAGGCAATTCGGCCTCCAAAGATGAGGAGGCCATCCTTTTATTTCCTCCCCCCGGGGGGGATTCATCTTCCTCCTCCTCTTCCTCTTCAGAGGAGAGAGGGGGATTAGATTCTTCAGATTTTGTATCCGAAGCCCCGCGATGACGCAAGCCGCCCTGGTCTCCTTGGCCTCTTTATGGGCCTCTTTCTTTGGCTCCTTGTAAGGCGCCGGGACCAGCATCTTCGTCAGAAGTGGTCCGGCCAGTTCTTCTGGCAGCGGGGCTGGGCAATGTATCTGCCCCGCCTTCTTCGTCCATCCCTAAGATGATTGTGGGATGCGTGGTTAGTACGCCTTCTCCGGGATATAACAATGAAACATATGGGTGGGCAAGATATAATGACTACTCACCGGACTCGCAGGGCGGGACAATTGGTACCAGCGGTCCGCGGCGGAGTCCGGCCACAGTTTGCCGGACTTAAAAAGCACCCTCCAGATGTCCTTGTGCGATGAGCCGTAAAGCTCTCGCAGGGTCTGGTGCTCGGTCGGGTCATACTCCCACAAATTGCAGACGCGGCGCTGACAGGGAAGAACCAGGCGGACCAACATCACCTGGACCACATCAACAAGCCGGATGGCCTTATCTTCCATACCTTTGACGCGTGTCTGGATCATCGATAGCTCGTCAAATGAAGACGAGTTCAAGCCCTTCTCGGGCCAAGATGTAAGCCGCAAGGGGACTCCGGATCGGAATTCAGGAGCTGGAGCCCACTTTTTGCCGTGCGGCTCAGTGATATAGAACCACTATTGCTGCCATTCCTTGACAGAATCGTTGAAAGTACCTGTCAGCCATGTGACCTTGGGCATCCTGCTCACCATGGCACCTCCGCACTTGACGTGTTCGCCGTTCACCACCTTGGGCTTCACATTGAAGATCTTCAGCCATAAGCCGAAGTGTGGCGCGAGGCGGAGAAAGGCCTCGCACACGACAATAAACGTCGAGATGTTGAGGAAGGAATTGGGGGATAGATCATGGAAATCTATCCCATAATAATACATGAGCCTGCGGACGAACGGGTGGAGTGGAAATCCTAGTCCGCGGATGAAATGAGGGAGGAATACTACTCTCTCCCGAGACTTTTGGGTGGGGGTGATCTATCCCTCCGCCGGAAGCCTGTGCGCGATGTTTTCGGCCAGGTATCCGGCCGCCCGAAGCTTGGTGATATCCTCCTCCATGACGGAGGAGGCCATCCACTTGCCTCCCGCTCCGGACATGCTGCGAATGGTCTTACGGAGAAGGTGAGAACTTGGGTGCTAGGGCTCGAGAATGCGAGAACGGATGAGCAAAGGAGGAAGAAGGCGTGGGTGAAAACAGGGAGTCCTTATCCCTTTATAAAGACGGTGAAAGAATGTGCGCCTCCCCACTTGCATCTCGAAATATCTTATTTTCCAAGCACCTCGGTTAATGGCGCTGGTTGGGTTACCCATACCCGTATTGATGAAGATCCCGCGATAAGGGGACATGATCTCTGCTTTGACAAGACGTGCCAAAGAAACCGCCTCGCAGTATGTGCGGTAGCTAGTTGTGAAAATGGTTCGAATAAGAGCCAGGCTGTGGCATGATGTCACGCTATGAAGAGCTGTCAGCAGATTAGGTTCATGGATTAATGTTCCCTCTACGCTGGTATCGGAAATTTGTCTTGTAGAGTCGGACACGGTCCTTGTGTTCGGAATTTATTTTGGAGTATTCGGAGATGGAACCCGCCTTGCAATGCCGAAGAACATCCACGCGCTGGACTCGTCGTCATTGAAGCTTGGTTCAGGGGCTACTGAGGGAGTCCTGGATAAGGGGGTATCCGGACAGCCGGACTATGTACTTTGGTCGGACTGTTGGACTATGAAGATACAAGATTGAAGACTCCGTCCCATGTCCGAATGGGACTCTCCTTGGCGTGGAAGGCAAGCTTGGCGATTCGGATGATAGATCTCCTTCTCTGTAACCGACTCTGTGTAACCCTAGACTCCTCCGGTGTCTATATAAACCGGAGGGTTTAGTCCGTAGGACACAACAACAATCGTACCATAGGCTAGCATCTAGGGTTTAGCCTCTACGATCTCGTGGTAGATCAACTCTTGTAATACTCATATCATCAAGATCAATCAAGCAGGAAGTAGGGTATTACCTCCATCGAGAGGGCCCGAACCTGGGTAAACATCGTGTCCCTAGTCTCCTATTACCATTAGCCTTTGACGCACAGTTCGGGACCCCCTACCCGAGATCCACCAGTTTTGACACCGATAGTGGTCACTTTCAGCGAGGAAGGAGTCTGGACGCGATCTCAAGTAAAAGGGGGAAGTCCAGTCGACTGGCCTGGAGTCGCAATGTCCTGGCAGTAGAACCAGGTCGACTGCCAGCCCCTAACCGACTCAGGAAGGGTCATGGAACGGAAAGAGCTCCTCTTCCTCTTCTGGATACCCTAACCCCCACACATTTGGATAATGTGTGTTTTCTCGTCATTCGTGTTTGCTTTTTTCACCGACTGAGAGCGGATTGTGAAGATGTGCTTGAAAAGACCCTAGTGCGGTCGACAACCCAGACAATTCTCGCACATAGACATGAACGCGGCAAGATATGTGATGGTGTTGGGAGAAAAGTGATGGAGTTGGGCTCCGAAGAAGTTCAAGAAACCCCAGAAAAAATGGTGCGGGGGAAGCGAGAAACCGCAGTCGACATGGGTGGCGAGCAGAACGCACTCACCCGGTCACGGCTGTGGTTCTGTCTCCCCCTCAGACAACCGCACAGCCCCATTGGCGATCAGTCCAGACTCAACCGGCTCCTCCAAATCTTTCGGCCGGAGCGAGGATCGGATCCAATCGCCCTTGATCCAACCCGGCAGTAACGCCGACTGCGACGATGACCCCCAATTCGTCTTCTTGCCTTTCACCGCCCCCGTCGCCTTCTTCGCGCGTTCCAACGCAGCCGTCTTGTCCTTCACCATGGTGGCAGAGCAGCAGCATCGAGAATGGAGGAGTCGGATGCGGTGGAGAAGCAGAGAAGGAAGGAGAATGGACGCGCATAGTGCAGGCGCCTCGGCCCCATCGCCTTTTAAGCACCCACTTTCAAGTGGCTGACGCGTGGGCCCGGGCGATCCTGTCAAATCCCGCAACAGTCGCGTGCTGGGTACGTGGTGAAAAGGGTGGTGCAGGGATCCAGGCGCTCCTGTCTATCCATCCCGCTTACCACGGCATGCTCCGCCTCGCGCGCTTCCCTGAAATTTCGAATCCCGTGAAATCTGGGATATGCCATAACCAATCGCGCCAAAGATTTCGCGTCAAAAACAACACTCGACGAATGATGTTATAAATTCACTCGGCAATGTCTGAATCAATCAAGGCGATTGAAACGAAGCCGAAGTTCCAACATGAGCCTCCCATTTAACATGAGTACCTGTGAAGCACAAGGGTCGAAATAAGATCAACTTCAACTTTCTTTCCACTCGGACCTCAATCCATTCGGGGGCTAATGATGATGATATAGACCTGGGGTAGGGTCATAGGCCTGACCTATACGTCCTACCCAAGGCCACTACCCTAGAAGCAAAGAAACCCAAGATACAACAAGGAGTGCTCAACAAAGGCGTCGAGTGCAATCCACTTGACCAATCAACCACTCGGGTACCCCTCCTTGTTGTTGTCACATGACCAATCAACCACTCGACCTACTGAAGACCAGGAGTCGACTAGAACTGCAACGGTCAGGCGTTCCCTCCGTAGTCTTTAAGAACATTAAAAGTCCTTTATGGCTGGCGTTATCAGTAACGTCCCCTCTTTATATACATTGAACTCTTGGTAACGGGGGATGCCCGGGGTCCTGGCACACTCTATATAAGCCAGCCCCCTCCTCTGGCACAAGGGTTCGCACCCCCTATAAAGCACACTCATATAATCCAGTCGACCGCCTCCGGGCACCAAGACATAGGGCTTTTACCTCCTCCGGGAGGGCCCTGAACTCGTAAACACTTGCGTACAATCTTGACGTAGCTAGGACCTTACCTCCTCATTCGTACCCCCTATACTTACTGTCAGCCTTAGTACCACGACACCTCTCCCATTGCAAGAAAAACCAATCTAATTGGCCAAACCAAACCGATAGTTCGAAGAGAAATACAAAGATATCTTAATCATGCATAAAAGAGTTCAGAGAAGACTCAAATAATATTCATAGATAAACTGATCATAAATCCACAATTCATCGGATCTCGACAAACACACCGGAAAAGAATATTACATCGGATAGATCTCCAAGAACATCGAGAACATCGTATTGAAGATCATGGAGAGAGAAGAAGCCATCTAGCTACTAGCTATGGACCCGTAGGTCTGTGGTAAACTACTCATGCCGCTTCATCGGAACGGTAGCAAGGTTGACGTGGAGGCCCTCCGTGATTGAATCCCCCTCCGGCAGAGTGCCGAAAAAGTCCCCAAGATGGGATCTCACGGGAACAGAGGCTTGTGGCGGCAGAAAAGTATCTTCGTGGATGCTTCTGATGTTGGGGGAATATTTGGGAATTTATAGTGCAAAGACTAGGGTTGGGGGACTCCCGAGGGGCCCACAAGGAAAAAACTCAAAAAACAAGGAAAAAACAGAAACTAGCACTAGGCTCTAGGTTAATAGGTTAGTCCCAAAAATAATATAAAATAGCATATTAATGCATATAAAACATCCAAAATAGATAACATAATAGCATGGAACAATAAAAAATTATAGATACGTTGGAGACGTATTATGCAGTTCCACTAAAAATTGAGCATCCCTGTTTGCACATATATTGAAAGTGTGATTACTATAAAAGTGACACTAGTTGAAGCATAGACTCACAAATATAAGCATTCCATTTTCTTAATGGGAAAATGTAGCAAGACTGTTTCTAACCACCTATTTGAAGGAATAAATAAGGCAACATCGGCATATGTCAGGAAGGCATATATAGTATTTTCTGAAAGATTGAACCATTCCCGACCTTTCCTCTTCTTTTAAGAATTTTTTGTGCAGTTCAACTAAAATAAAATGCCATCACCGCCTTGACAATTCAGTGACACTGTACAAAAAAATGACTTACCATTACATCATGATGCCAGGTATGTAATCGACAAGCAATAGAGACAAACATGCAGACCTCCTCCGATAACATAATGAACATTAATTTTAACAAAGGTGTGACTAGCTTTGCCAGCATAATTTGAATACATGTCAATATGTCATGCCTTTCTATTCTTTAGTACCTTCCCATCTCTCTGTCGTAGCATGTTTTATAATTGAAGAACCATTCTTCTATATAAGGCATGCAAGGGGAAGACGGCTATGTTAGAATTTGAACGGCTACAGACAAGGTCTTTGCAAAAGATCCAAATGCCAGGAGATAGTAAACCAACTCTAGTGTCCATAGATACTACTCCGGCATAGAGAAACCCAACTTCTCCTGATAATAAGCATATTCCAGTGCCCAAAGAACTAGTCCGCTCCAGTCCAGCAAAAATATGTCAACTCCTTTCTAAGAAGCGTGTGCGTATCCTCGCATCATGAAATTTTATAGCATTCAGATCATATTTTCTACATGTTTCTTACACATCTCTCTTTTAGAAAATAAGCTTAAAGGATAGAAGACTTTCTAAACTGGGATCATGCTCGAGGAAAGTATCTTGCGGGAATACTCTATGCTCCAGTGATGATGTAAGTACCTATTGTATACCACTATATTTTCACATCAACGTGTATTTTGTTAATCAGCGTGAATCCAACCTTTATTTGATCTAAATTTACTTGTAGCAAAATTATAATTAAAGGCGACAATGTTGATTTTTGTAAGGAAAACTGCCTGGTAGTTGCATACTGAGCTGCATGAGTGTACTATCTCATATGTCATATCATGCAAATTACTAAATTATAGTGTTGTGGTCTGGTTGCCCAATCATTCATTGTGTCAATGTTGATTTCCTACTACCTTACCCGGCTGATGATAGATGTGACATATTGTGTTAGTTTGGTGTAGGCTGGTGTGGTCTGGTTGCCCAAACGTTCATTGTGTCCATGTTGCTTTCTTATTATCTGACCTGGCCAATGATAGCAATGCTAGTGTGTTAGTTTGGTGCGGGCTGCTAAAGATAAGAACACAAACTCTGAAATTAGTAAGGCAACCCCATTGTTTCTTTCCAATAAATCTAGGGCAGGTAAGATGGCAATAACTCTTGATTAATCTGTTCGGTTCCCCTCCTAATTTATGATATGATTCTGTGGTCAAGACACTCTCCAGTATCAATAATACAAGCCTCCCAAAATCACCATCTGAATCTATTTAGTTTCCTCTGTCTCAAATCCAACGGGAAAAAATGTATGTTTGTGAACCAGTTACTAGCTGAATTAATGATGGAAATTAAGGAGGAATCAGAGGTGCACATTCTTGCGCAACAACAACTGATCAATATTTTCAGAGGAAGTGTGGCAAAGAAGGAAGAACTTGCTCACATGCTTATGGGCGTCATCCGTGCTGAGGTTGCACATTGTGAGGTTGTAGATCGTTAAGTTCTGTTCATTTATTTGCGCTGGCATCAATCTTTGTGTTGGGAAACACAGTAATTTCAAAAAAATTCCTACGATCACGCAAGATCTATCTAGGTGATGCATAGCAACGAGAGGGGAGAGTGTTGTCTCTGCACCCTTGTAGACCGAAGCGGAAGCGTTATGACAGCGCGGTTGATGTAGTCGTACGTCTTCACGACCTGATCAATCCTAGCACTGAAGGTACAGCACCTCCGTGATCTACACATGTTCAACTCGGTGACGTCCCACGAACTCTAGATCCAACTGAGGTCGAGGGAGAGTTTCGTTAGCATGACGGCATGATGACGGTGATGATGAAGTTACCGATGCAGGGATTTGCCTAAGCACCCCACACGGCTAAACAATCAACTTGTGTGTCTATGGGGTGCCCCCCTCCCCCGTATATAAAGGAGTGGAGGTGGGGGCCGGCCGGCCTCATGGGGTGCGCCCCAAGGGGGGATTCCTACTCCTACTAGGAGTAGGTTTCCCCCCTTTCCTAGTCCAACTAGGAGGGGAAAGGAAGAGGAAGAGAGAGAGAAGGAAAGGGGGGCCGACCCCCCTCCCCAATTCGGATTGGGCTGGGGGGCACGCCTCTCCACTTGTCCTGCTCCTGCTCTCTTCCACTATGGCTCATGAAGGCCCATTAAACTCCCGGGGGGTTCCGGTAACCTCCCGGTACTCCGGTAAATGCCCGAACTCATCCGAAACCATTCCGATGTCCAAACATAACCTTCCAATATATCAATCTTCATGTCTCGACCATTTTGAGACTCCTCGTCATGTCCGTGATCACATCTGGGACTCCAAACAACCTTCGGTACATCAAAACACATAAACTCATAATACCGATCGTCATCAAATGTTAAGACCCTACGGGTTCGAGAACTATGTAGACATGACCGAGACTCACTTCCGGTCAATAACCAATAGCGGAACCTGGATACTCATATTGGTTCCTACATATTCTACGAAGATCTTTGTCGGTCAAACCGCATAACAACATACGTTGTTCCCTTTGTCATCGGTATGTTACTTGCCCGAGATTCGATCATTGGTATCTCAACACCTAGTTCAATCTCGTTACTGTCAAGTCTCTTTACTCGTTCCGTAGTGCATCATCCCGTAACTAACTCATTAGTCACATTGATTGCAAGGCTTATAGTGATGTGCATTACCGAGAGGGCTGAGAGATACCTCTCCGAAACACGGAGTGACAAATCCTAATCTTGATCTATGCCAACCCAACAAAAACCATCGGAGACACCTGTAGAGCATATTTATAATCACCCAGTTATGTTGTGACGTTTGATAGCACACTAAGTGTTCCTCCGGTATTCGGGAGTTGCATAATCTCATAGTCATGGGAACGTGTATAAGTTATGAAGAAAGCAATAGCAACAAACTAAATGATCATAGTGCTAAGCTAACGAATGGGTCATGTCAATCACATCATTCTCTAATGATGTGATCCCGTTCATCAAATGACAACTCATGTCAATGGTTAGAAAACTTTAACCATCTTTGATCAACGAGCTAGTCAAGTAGAGGCATACTAGTGACACTCTATTTGTCTATGTATTCACACATGTATTAAGTTTCCAGTTAATACAATTCTAGCATGAATAATAAACATTTATCATGATATAAGGAAATATAAATAACAACTTTATTATTGCCTTTAGGGCATATTTCCTTCAGTCTCCCACTGGTAGTAGAGTCAATAATGTAGATTACATTGTAATGAATTTAACACCCATGGAGTCTTGGTGTTGATCATGTTTTTCTCGTGAGAGAGGCCTAGTCAATGGGTCTGCAACATTCAGATCCGTACGTATCTTGCAAATCTCTATGTCCCCTTTCGACACTTGATGACAGATGGAATTGAAGCGTCTCTTGATGTGCTTGGTTCTCTTGTGAAATCTGGATTCCTTCGCCAAGGCAATTGCTCTAGTATTGTCACAAAAGATTTTCATTGGACCCGATGCACTAGGTATGACACCTAGATCGGATATGAACTCCTGCATCCAGACTCCTTCATTTGTTGCTTTCAAAGCAGCTATGTATTCCACTTCACACGTAGATCCCGCCACGACGCTTTGCTTGGAACTACACCAACTGACAACTCCTCCATTCAATAAAAATACGTGTCCGGTTTGCGACTTAGAGTCGTCCGGATTAATGTCCAAACTTGCATCAACGTAACCATTTATGATGAGCTCTTTTTCACCTCCATAAACGAGAAACATATCCTTAGTCCTCTTCAGATATTTCAGGATGTTCTTTACCATTGTCTAGTGATCCACTCCTGGATTACTTTGGTACCTTCCTACTATACTTATAGCAAGGCACACATCAGGTCTGGTACACAACATTGCATACATGATAGAACCTATGGCTGAAGCATAGGAAATGACTTTCATTTTCTCTCTCTCTTCTGCAGTGGTTGGGCATTGAGTGTCACTCAACTTTACACCTTGTAACACAGGTAAGAACCCTTTCTTTGACTGATCCATTTTGAACTTCTTCAAAATCTTATCAAGGTATGTGCTTTGTTAAATTCCAATTAAGCGTCTTGATCTATCTCTATAGATCTTGATACCCAATATATAAGCAGCTTCACCGAGGTCCTTCATTGAAAAACTCTTATTCAAGTATCCTTTTATGCTATCCAGAAATTCTATATCATTTCCAATCAACAATATGTCATCCACATATAATATTAGAAATGCTACAGAGCTCCCACTCACTTTCTTGTAAATACATGCTTCTCCAAAAGTCTGTATAAAAGCATATGCTTTGATAACACTATGAAAACGTTTATTCCAACTCCGAGAGGCTTGCACCAGTCCATAAATGGATCGCTGGAGCTTGCACACTTTGTTAGCATCCTTTGGATTGACAAAACCTTCTGGTTGCATCATATACAACTCTTCATCCAGAAATCCATTCAGGAATGCAGTTTTGATATCCATTTGCCAAATTTCATAATCATAAAATGCGGCAATTGCTAACATGATTCGGACAGACTTAAGCATCGCTGCGGGCGAGAAAGTCTCATTGTAGTCAACTCCTTGAACTTGTCGAAAACCTTTCGCAACAAGTCGAGCTTTGTAGGTAGTAACACTACCGTCAGTGTTAGTCTTCTTCTTGAAGATCCATTTATTCTCGATGGCTTGCCGATCATCAGGCAAGTCAACCAAAGTCCACACTTTGTTCTCATACATGGATCCCAACTCAGATTTCATGGCCTCAAGCCATTTTGTGGAATCTGGGCTCATCAACGCTTCCTCATAGTTCGTAGGTTCGTTATGGTCTAGTAACATGACGTCCAGAACAGGATTACTGTACCACTCTAGTGCGGATCTTACTCTGGTTGACCTACGAGGTTCAGTAGTAACTTGATCTGAAGTTTCATGATCACTATCATTAGCTTCCTCACTAATTGGTGTAGGAATCACTGGAACTACTTTCCGTGATGTACTACTTTCCAATTCGGGAGAAGGTACAATTACCTCATCAAGTTCTACTTTCCTCCCACTCACTTCTTTCGAGAGAAACTCCTTCTCTAGAAAGGATCCATTCTTAGCAACGAAGATTTTGCCTTCGGATCTGTGATAGAAGGTATACCCAACAGTTTCCTTTGGGTATCCTATGAAGACGCACTTCTCCGATTTGGATTCGAGCTTATCAGCTTGAAGCTTTTTCACATAAGCATCGCAGCCCCAGACTTTAAGAAACGACAACTTTGGTTTCTTGCCAAACCATAGTTCATAAGGCGTCGTCTCAACGGATTTTGATGGTGCCCTATTTAAAGTGAATCCAGCTAACTCTAAAGCATAACCCCAAAACGATAGCGGTAAATTAGTAAGAGACATCATAGATCGCACCATATCCAATAAAGTACGGTTACGATGTTCGGACATACCATTTCGCTGTGGTGTTCCAGGTGGCGTTAGTTGTGAAACTAACCCATGTTGTTTCACATGAAGACCAAACTCATAACCCAAATATTCTCCTCCACGATCAGATAATAGAAACTAAATTTTCTTGTTACGATGATTTTTCGCTTCACTATGGAATTCTTTGAACTTTTCAAATGTTTCAGGCTTATGCTTCGTTAAGTAGATATAACCATATCTGCTCAAATAATCTGTGAAGGTAAGAAAATAACGATACCCACCACGAGCCTCAATACTCTTTGGACCGCATACATTAGTATGTATTATTTTCAATAAGTCAGTAGCTCGTTCCATTGTTCCAGAGAACGGAGTTTTAGTCATCTTGCCCACAAGGCACGGTTCACAAGCACCAAGTGATTCATAATCAAGTGATTCCAAAAGTCCATCAGTATGGAGTTTCTTCATGCGCTTTACACCGATATGACCCAAACGGCAATGCCACAAATAAGTTGCACTATCATTATTAACTTTGCATCTTTTGGCTTCAATATTATGAATATGTGTATCATCACTATTGAGATTCAACAAAAATAGACCTCTCAACAAGGGTGCATGACCATAAAGATATTAATCATATAAATAGAACAACCATTATTCTCTGATTTAAATGAATAAACATCTCACATCAAACAAGATCCAGATATAATGTTCATGCTCAACGCTGGCACCAAATAACAATTATTCAGGTCTAAAACTAATCCCGAAGGTAGATGTAGAGGTAGCATGCCGACCGCGCTCACATCAAATTTGGAACCATTTCCCACACGCATCGTCACCTCGTCCTTAGCCAATCTTCACTTAATCCGTAGCCCCTATTTTGAGTTGCAAATATGAGCAACAGAACCAGTATCAAATACCCAGGCGCTACTGTGAGCATTAGTTAAGTACACATCAATAACATGTATATCAAATATACCTTTCACTTTGCCATCCTTCTTATTCGCCAAATACTTGGGGTAGTTCCGCTTCCAGTGACCAGTCCCTTTGCAGTAGAAGCACTCAGTCTCAGGCTTAGGTCCAGACTTGGGCTTCTTCACTTGAGCAGCAACTTGCTTGCCGTTGTTCTTGAAGTTCCCCTTCTTCCCTTTGCCCTTCTTCTTGAAATTGGTGGTCTTATTAACCATCAACACTTGATGCTCCTTCTTGATTTCTACCTCCGCGGCTTTTAGCATCACGAAGAGCTCGGGAATTGTCTTATCCATCCCTTGCATATTATAGTTCATCACGAAGCTTTTGTATCTTGGTGGCAGTGATTGAAGAACTCTGTCAATGACACTATCATCAGGAAGATTAACTCCCAATTGAGTCAAGTGGTTCTGGTACCCAGACATTCTGAGTATATGTTCACTGACAGGACTATTCTCCTCCATCTTGCAGCTATAGAACTTATTGGAGACTTCATATCTCTCAATCCAGGCATTTGCTTGAAATATTAAATTCAACTCCTGGAACATCTCATATGCTCCATTACGTTCAAAACATCATTGAAGTCCCGGTTCTAAGTCGTAAAGCATGGCACACTGAACTATCGAGTAGTCATCAGCTTTGCTCTGCCAGACGTTCTTAATGTCATCAATAGCATCTGCAGCAGGCCTGGCACCCAGCAGTGCTTCCAAGACGTAATTCTTCCGTGCAGCAATGAGGACAATCCTCAAGTTACGGACCCAGTCCGTGTAGTTGCTACCATCATCTTTCAACTTAGCTTTCTCTAGGAACGCATTAAAATTCAACGGAATAGTAGCACGGGCCATTTATCTACAACAACATAGACATGCAAAATACTATCAGGTACTAAGTTCATCATAAATTAAAGTTCAATTGATCATATTGCTTAAGAACTCCCACTTAGATAGACATCCCTCTAGTCATCTAAGTGATCACGTGATCCATATCAACTAAACCATGTCCGATCATCACATGAGATGGAGTAGTTTTCAATGGTGAACACCACTATGTTGATCATATCTACTATATGATTCACGCTCGACCTTTCGGTCTCAATGTTCCGAGGCAGTATCTGCATATGCTAGGCTCGTCAAGTTTAACCTGAGTATTCTGCGTGTGCAAAACTAGCTTGCACCCGCTGTATGTGAACGTAGAGCTTATCACATCCGATCATCACGTGGTGTCTTGGCATGACGAACTGTAGCAACGGTGCATACTCAGGGAGAACACTTATACCTTGAAATTTAGTGAGAGATCATCTTATAATGCTACCACCGAACTAAGCAAAATAAGATGCATAAAGGATAAACATCACATGCAATCAATATAAGTGATATGATATGGCCATCATCATCTTGTGCCTTTGATCTCCATCTCCAAAGCACCGTCATGATCACCATCATCACCGGCTTGACACCTTGATCTTCATCGAAGCATCGTTGTCGTCTCGCCAACTATTGCTTCTATGACTATCGCTACCTCTTAGTGATAAAATAAAGTAATTACATGGTGATTGCATTTCATACAATAAAGCGACAACCATATGGCTCCTGCCAGTTGCCGATAACTTATAAAACATGATCATCTCATACAACAATTTATATATCATCACGTCTTGACCATATCACATCACAACATGCCCTGCAAAAACAACTTAGACGTCCTCTACTTTGTTGTTGCAAGTTTTACGTGGTTGCTACGGCTTAGTAAGAACCGTTCTTACCTACACATCAAAACCACAAAGATTTTTCGTCAAGTGTGTTGTTTTAACCTTCAATAAGGACTGGGCGTAGCCACACTCGATTCAACTAAAGCTGGAGAAACAGACACTCACTAGCCACCTGTGTGCGAAGCACGTCGGTAGAACCAGTCTCGCCTAAGCGTACGCACAATGTCGGTCTGAGCCGCTTCATCCAACAATACCGCCGAATCAAAGTATGACATGCTGGTAAGCAGTATGACTATTATCGCCCACAACTCTTTGTGTTCTACTCGTGCATTTAACATCTACGCATAGACCTGGCTCTGACGCCACTGTTGGGGAACGCAGTAATTTCAAAAAAGTTCCTACGATCATGCAAGATCTATCTAGGTGATGCATAGCAACGAGAGGGGAGAGTGTTGTCTATGTACCCTTGTAGACCGAAAGCGGAAGCGTTATGACAACGCGGTTGATGTAGTCATACGTCTTCATGATCCGACCGATCCTAGCACCGAAGGTACGACACCTCCACGATCTGCACGTGTTCAGCTCGGTGACGTCCCACGAACTCTAGATCCAGCTGAGGTTGAGGGAGAGTTTCGTCAGCACGACGGCATGATGACGGTGATGATGAAGTTACCACCGTAGGGCTTCGCCTAAGCACCGCAATGATATGACTGAGGTGGAAATCTGTGGAGGGGGGCACCGCACACGGCTAAACAATTAACTTGTGTGTCTATGGGGTGCCCCCCTCCCCCGTATATAAAGGAGTGGAGGAGGGGGCCGACCGACCTCATGGGGTGCGCCCCAAGGGGGGATTCCTACTCCTACTAGGAGTAGGTTTCCCCCCTTTCCTAGTCCAACTAGGAGGGGAAAGGAAGGGGGAGAGGGAGAGAAGGAAAGGGGGGTCAGCCCCCTCCCCAATTCGGATTGGGCTTGGGGGGAGCGCCCCTCCACTTGGCCGCCTCCTTCTCTCTTCCACTATGGCCCATGAAGGCACACTAAACCCCCGAGGGGTTCCGGTAACATCCCGGTACTCTGGTAAATGCCCGAACTCATCCGAAATAATTCCGATGTCCAAACATAACCTTCCAATATATCAATCTTCGTGTCTTGACCATTTCGAGACTCCTCGTCATGTCTATGATGACATCCGGGACTCCGAACAACCTTCGGTACATCAAAACACATAAACTCATAATACCAATCGTCATCGAACGTTAAGTGTGCGGACCCTACAGGTTCGAGAACAATGTAGACATGACCGAGACTCACTTCCGGTCAATAACCAATAGCAGAACCTGGATACTCATATTGGTTCCTACATATTCTACGAAGATCTTTATCGGTCAAACCGCATAACAACATACGTGGTTCCCTTTGTCATTGGTATGTTACTTGCCCGAGATTCGATCGTCGGTATCTCAACACCTAGTTCAATCTTGTTACCGGCAAGTCTCTTTACTCGTTCCGTAGTGCATCATCCCGTAACTAACTCATTAGTCACATTGCTTGCAAGGCTTATAGTGATGTGCATTACCGAGAGGGCCGAGAGATACCTCTCCAAAACACGGAGTGACAAATCCTAATCTTGATCTATGCCAACCCAACAAAAACCATCAGGGACACTTGTAGAGCATCTTTATAATCAGCCAGTTACGTTGTGATGTTTGATAGCACACTAAGTGTTCCTCCGGTATTCGGGAGTTGCATAATCTCATAGTCATAGGAATGTGTATAAGTTATGAAGAAAGCAATAGCAACAAACTAAACGATCATAGTGCTAAGATAACAGATGGGTCATGTGAATCACATCATTCTCTAATGATGTTATCCCGTTCATCAAATGACAACTCATGTCAATGGTTAGGAAACTTTAACCATATTTGATCAACGAGCTAGTCAAGTAGAGGCATACTAGTGACACTCTATTTGTCTATGTATTCACACATGTACTAAGTTTCCGGTTAATACAATTCTAGCATGAATAATAAACATTCATCATGATATAAGGAAATATAAATAACAACTTTATTATTGCCTCTAGGGCATATTTCCTTCACTTTGATTGCCAGTGGATGTAATTTCATGTAATATATGTTGGATGTGCAACATTTTTCCTTGTATGCCGTTCATTTGCTTAGCGCGCCTCGCATTCCAGCTAACTGGTCGCTAGGAAGCCAAAAAAGTAGTGAAATTAATAGCTGGCATGAACTATCATGGGCCCTATATGAAGGATAGCGTCCCACTGCCCTTAATGCCCCCCTAATGGGCTCGCAGGGGCCAAAATTCTTTTAGGCATTTGATTGATTGGTTTTGGTACTGTCCATAAATGCTCGTCGTTATGGCCTCAAATATAGCTGGGCCGAAATCGACTTTGTCTAATTGAGCCTACATACATGTTCGAACTTTAGCGGGCCCAATAAGTTGATGAGTCGTAACCAGTCCGAAAGCTCTATTGGGCCGCTATAATTGAAATGCGCCAACAGTTAATGCTTGGCCCAGTTACCTCTCGGGTCGTTAACAGGCCAAAATTGAAGCGGGCAATAAGTGGGCCCATTCGATTTCACAGGCCGTTAACAGGCCAATACTAAGGTTGGGCTATATATGGCCCAACTGTATTGTGGGCCTTTAGCAGGCCGAAAGAGACAGCGGGCTGGTGTTGGACCATAAAGAGCATGGGCCGCTAAGAGGCCGAAAGTTAGGTCGGACTGTATATGGCGCAACTGTGTTGTGGGCCTTTAGTAGTTCGAAAGAGAAACTGGGCTGGTATTGGACCATGAAGAGCATGAGCTGTTAACACGCCAAAACTCAGGTTAGACTGCAAATGGCCCAACTCCTTTATTGGTCGTTAACAAGCTGAAAGACATACTGGGCTATAAATTGGCCCAACACTTAAATGGGTTGCTAAAAGGCTGAAAGACGTACATCCTGAAAATTGGCTCATCCCTTGAATGGGATGTTAACAGGCTGAAACTACGTCGGGCCGATATTTAGCCCAAATATATAACAGCCTGTTAACGAGCTCAAACTGACGATGGCCTGCAATGGTGTCAAATAGTTAACGGGCCATTAATGGGCTAAATTGGCACATCTCGTATGGGTCATGGGCCTAAAAAGACCAGACACAAGTAGGCCCTATATGGGTCGGCCTGCTAATTTTTACTGGGCCGACCTCTTTCACCTAAATGGGCCATTGTTGGGCTTTGCCACATGTCAACGTATCATAGGCGTCTCCCGTACAATGAGTGGATGACACCTGTCCAACGCTGAGCCGACACGTGGATCTCCAGTGAATGAGAATTTTACACATGGAAATCCCCATTGGTCCGGGCTGTTAACGGGTTATCGGATCCAAACCGGAACCCGATAGCTTAACAACAACCCATTATGGTGGATGCCACGTGTCGGTTACCCTTTATGAAAACACTTCCATGACCCGCCATTTATCGTCATGGAAGTGGACACTTCCGTGATGAAAATTTTGGTATTGTCATGGAACACTTCTACAATAGCACATGTATGACTATCTTGATTCTGTCATAAAGATGTCATGTATGTACATGCATGACAAAAAACGTGACCTACTGTGACAAACATGTATCATCATGAAAGTGTTTTTTAGTGTTTCCTGGTATGATACCATGGGAGTGCGTCAGTGAGGGCCGGAGGCCGGTCAAAGGGAGGCCCATCTTCTTAATTGTGTCCATGGATGACGTTGATGTCACTCCCGCCGTCCATGAGCACTTTTGTGGGCTGGAGTACTTCGATGATTGGATTCAACACTAGGGCATTCTTCCCGGGATTAGGGATGAAATATGAATGGTCGGACATGCCGAAGGAGATCATAGAGTTGGACCAATCCAGGTATTGTTGTACTACTTGTATGAGAGCATAGACTTCTCTGGTGGTTTGCTTCTGGGCACGCTTGGACTCAAGCACCCCTCAGAATATCATATTAACCGCGGATATCTCTCAGAAGATAAACATTGTTAAGTAGGATTGCTTTTCTTCTCCTCTCATAAGGCGACTAGGAAAAGCTTTCCTCCCCTCTGTCTGCCGGTCCGGCGGCCGGTGGCGGGGAGGGGGTTTGACTTGTCTCCGGCTAGTAGACAGGTAGGGTTTTAGTCCTCGCAGGGGCGGCATTTGGATGGATGGCAGCGCGTCTTCTTCATGTCAGTCTTCCGGGCTCCAATCATCCTCAAGTTCGTCCGTTGGGACGGATTAGACGGAGCTCTGGCGTAGATTCCTACCAGCTCCTCGGGGCGGCGAGGTTACAGTTTCTCGCCGTGCGTATGCAAAGACGATATTTAGTGTCAAATTCTTTAGATCAATTCATGGATTCAACGACGACGACTACGGCTCCGGGAAGCTGGTCCTTAGGGGCACGTGCACCCAGACTTCTCGGCTTTCATCGACAAGGTCAGGCCGGCTCCGGTATAGGAGCGACGACATCGGTGTGTCGACGGCTCATTTTGGCGGCGGCAATGGTCGTTTGGTAGTCCATGAACCTCGATGTAATTTTATTATGTTTTAGGTGTTTTGTACTTCCGGTGAACCTTTATAATAGATCGGATCTTAAAAAAACAATGTTAAGTACCATGGGTTCATTCAC
>NC_041389.1:349059280-349067635 GCF_002162155.2 Triticum dicoccoides
GGGTGGGTGGGAAGGGGTATTAGCAAGATTGGAACAGCCTTTTTTTCTTCATTTAATTCTATGTCATCTTATCAAAATTGTTTTTTTTTTCAAGAGTACCATATTTTTATAGAAGGCAGAGAGTTGTAATTACAAGATGCCAAATCTGGTTGCGAACAACCTGACTGGCGAACCCCACACCCACACCAGCTACACACACTAAGTCACTCTCTCGCAAAAGTATCTAAACCTCCAAAACCAAAACCCACAAGTCTCCACTCTCTGATCTTTGCAAGCACCTAATTGACTAGTTCAGGCGGTGATCTTTGGTCCTGCTATCTGTTAAATACCCTTGCGTTCCTCTGCTTCTATAGAGACCCACGCTGTCCCAATCACGAAGGAGTCCGAACCACACAAGATTCTACCAGAGAATCTCCTCCTCTTGGATAGCCACTGTTGAACAGAGAAACTAAGGGGGAAAACTCACACACTTTGATTATGCTCTTGGCAGGGATATATACAGTTGGATGAGCTGCCGAGAGAGATCATGGGGAGTCCCACGTCCTGCGATCGTGCACCACTACAGGGAGGGAACTGGCTGCATGATCGGGCACTACAGCTGACTGTACATGCTTGTACAAATACATCAGGAGCACGTACGGTCCAGGCTACAAGTATAGTCTAACACCCCCCTGCAGTCGTGAAGTCATCGTCGGCGATGCAAAGACTGGACCTGAACTCAGAGAAAATGTCTGAGGGCAAGCCTTTGGTCATGATGTCGGCGAGCTGCTGCTGCGTGGGGATGTGAAGAACACGGAACTCGCCAAGTGCCACACGTTCGCGCACGAAGTGGATGTCGATCTCGACGTGCTTTGTCCGGCGATGATGGACTGGGTCGACGGAGAGGTACATCGCTAACACGTTGTCGCAGTACACCAGCGTGGCCTTGTGCACGGGCAGGAGGAGCTCGCCGAGTAGTTGTCACAGCCAGGCACACTCCGTGACGGCATTCGCGACACCGCGGTACTCGGCCTCCACGCTGGAACGAGAGACGGTCGCCTGTCGCTTGGAGGACCAAGAGACAAGCGCGTCGCCAAGGTAGACGCAAAAGCCCGACGTGGAGCGGCGCGTGTCCGGGCACCCTGCCCAGTCAGCGTCGGTGTAGGCACGGAGGTCCAATGTGGAGGAGGTGCAAAGATGGAGACCGAGCGACGGCGAGTCATGCACATACCGGAGCACACGCTTGACCAGGGCGAGACGACACTCGCGGGGATCATGCATATGCAAGCAAACCTGCTGGACGGTGTAGGCGATCTCTGGGCGTGTGATGGTGAGGTACTGCAGCCCCCCGCAATGCTGCGGTAGGCAGAGGGGTCGTCGACACGGGGCCCATCGGAGGCACGCAACTTGGCCTTGGTGTCGATGGGTGTCGGGGAAGGGCGGCATGTATCCATGTCGGCGCGCTCGACGAGGTCCTCGGTGTACTGCTGTTGGCAGAGGAAAAAGCCGGCAGCCGTATGGGTCACGCGGATGCCGAGGAAGAAGTGGAGGGCGCCAAGATCCTTCATGGCGAACTCGCCGGTGAGCCGGGCGATGATGCGGTGGAGAGCAGTGGTGGACGAAGCGGTCAAGATGATGTCATCCATGTAGAGCAGAAGAAAGGCCGTGTCCTCGCCGTGGTGGAAGACAAACAGCGAGGAGTCCGAGCATGTGGCAACGAAGCCGATGGAGGTGACGAAGCCGGTGAACCAAAGAAACCAGGCTCGCGGAGCCTGCTTGAGGCCGTAGAGGGACTTGGCGAGGCGACAGACGTGATGTGGTCGCTCGGGGTCGACGAAGCTGGCGGGTTGCAGGCAGTACACCTCCTCCGAGAGCGTGCCGTGGAGAAAGGCATTAGAGACGTCAAGTTGGTGTACAGGCCATCCCCGTGAGGCAGCGAGCATGAGCACCGTGCGGATCTTTGCCGGCTTGACAACGGGGAGAAGGTCTCGCCGTAGTCGATGCCGGCGCACTGGCGGAAGCCGCGCACGACCCACCTGGCCTTGTACCAATCCAGAGAGCCGTCAGAGTTCATCTTGTGCTTGAACACCCACTTCCCTGTGATGAGGTTGGCGCCAGGGGGACGAGGAACCAGCTCCCAGGTCCGGTTGCGGACGAGCGTGTCGTGTTCCTGCTGCATGGCTGCCAGCCAATTGGGATCGCATACAGCCACGCGAACCGAGTTGGGGACGGGCGAGATGGCCGGCGCAGTGGTGGTGACGGCGGCGTCATAGTACTTCGGGTTGGGCCGAAAGATACCCCGCTGGGCACGGGTGACCATGCACGGTGGAGACGACGGCATGGGGCAGGCGGGGAGCGAGGCAGCAACAGAGGTCGATGAAGAGCTGCTGGCCACGCTCCCAGCGGCGCCCGAGCCACCAGAGTCGGCACACGAGGAGGCAGACGAGCTCGGCGAAGCATCGGACGAAGGTCGTGCTGGCGAGGTGGACGCGGGGAGCGTATGCCGTCCAGCACAGGCGGACTCAACAGATGGCACGGTGGGAGCGCGCGCCGTCGACGGTGGAGCCGGCAACACCTGCAAGACAGTGGGCGAGGCGCTTGGTGCAGCAGGTGCCGTGTTAGAGACCGGTGTCGTAGCAAAGGGAAACACATGCTCATGGAACACCACATGACGGGATGTGAAGACACGACGCAAGGAGGGTTCGTAGCAGCGGTAGCCGCGGTGGTCCGGCGGGTAGCCAAGGAAAACGCAAGCGGCCGAGCGCTGATCGAGTTTGTGACGTGAAGTGGTTGTGAGGTTGGGGAAACACGGACAACCGAACACGCGCAGGAGAGAGTAATCTGGTGGAACGCCGAGCAGCAGCTCATGCGGGGAGCGCGGTGCACTGGAATGGCAAGGGCGGCGATTCAGCAGGTAAGTGAACGTGCTGAGGGCCTCTGCCCAGAAGCGGGGCGGCATGGCCGCATGGAGCAGGAGCGCACGCACGCCATCATTGAGCGTGCGAAGCGTACGCTCGGCCTTGCCATTCTGCGGGCTTGTGTGGGGACACGACAAGCGAAGATGCATGCTGTGGCGAGCAAGCAGTGCACGGACGGCAGAATTTTCGAACTCGCGGGCGTTGTCGGTCTGAAAGGCAAGAACAGGAAGCTGAAACTGTGTTTGAACATAAGTGAAGAAATCAGTCAAGATGGCAATAGTTTCAGATTTGTGTTTGAGGGGGAAGGTCCATGTATAATGTGTATAATCATCAAGCATGACCAAATAAAACTGATAACCAGAGACGCTTACAACTGGGGATGTCCATACATCGAGATGTAGAATTTGAAAAGGAAACATGCTGAAACTACGGGAAGACCGAAAAGGTAAGCGCGTGTGCTTTCCCAGGCGACACGCCGTGCACACATGTGATGCAGACTTGGTGAACTCCGGTGACAGGCTTGGAGAGAGACGGTGCAACGAAGAAGCTCCGGGGTGCCCAAGCCGCTGGTGCCATAGGTCAGTAGTGACAGCACCAGTGAACGTAGACGTAGGAGACCGCGACGAGCCGCCGACTGGATACAGATCACCGCCGGAGTCACAGCGGAGGATCACCGCCCTGGTTCGAAGGTCCTTAACAGAGAAGCCACACGCGTCAAATTCAACTGAAACAGGGTTGTCGGGGCAAAGCTACCGGACAGACAAAAGATTCTTAATCAAAGATGGACAAACAACGACGTTGCGAAGCTGAATGGGGGATGTGCCGGTGATGAGTGAGCCGGCACCAACGTGGGTGATGGGCAGACACTCCCCACTACCGACGATGACATGAGAGAGGGAAGCAGAAGGATGAATAGAGAGGAGGTTACCCGGTGAGGAAGACATGTGGGATGCAGCCCCGGAGTCGAGGTACCACTCCTGTTGCGCTGTGCCGGACGAAGAGGCGCCCGAGTTGGCAGCGTGAAGAGCAGCTTGCAGAGGCGCCCAGGCGGGGGACGGAGAGGTGGACGGCCCAGCCCCCGCGACAGTGTGGACGGGCGGTGAGCTGTAGCTAGGCGGGAGGGCGCCAGGGGCACCGTAGCCAGGCGGGAGGGCACCAGGAGCACCATAGGCATGCGGGTGCGCCATCGGCATGGACGAGGCGGCGTACATCGCCTGTTGGGGCGGAGTGCCTGGCCGCGGCTCGAGCACGCCAGCGCCGGGGGCACGCCAAGCCACGGGCCACGCCTGGACGAGGCCGGTCCAGGAGTTGGCGCCAGGGGCCGGCGCGGGAACCATCGGATGACGAGGTAGCGGGCGCGCCGAAGGAGCGGGGTGGCCGCTGGCGCCACGACCGCGGCGACGCGCGCGCCCGCGCCCTGCAGGAGGGTTGGCTGGCGCAGGAGGTGTGGGAGCGGAGCCGCGCCCGGCAATGAGCGCGTGGGTGGACTAGATGCGTGCTGTCTGCTCGGCACGATGATCCTTCAGGAGCAGGAAGGAACGCACCTGCAGGAAGGACGGCAACGGCGACTGGAACGTGATGTGCGGGATGACGGCGTGGAACTGGCGGTTGAGGCCGCGCAGAAGGTGGAACACCTGGCGCGGCTCCGTCACGGGTTGGCCCAGATCACGGAGCTGGTCGGTGAAGGTCTTGAGCTTGGTGCAGTACTGCATCACCGAGAGGTCGCCTTGGACAGCAGCATGATACTCGGCGTCGACGTAGACCGCGCGCACGAGTTGGTTGTCGCGGAAGATGTCGTCGATGGCGGTCCACACGGAGATCGCCGTGTCCTCGGGGTGCATGACGGCGTCGAGAAGCTCGGAGGAGATGGTGGAGTACAGCCAATGCACGACGACGTGATCGGCCATGAGCCACTCGGGGTAGTCCAGACGCGGCGCGGCCTCGGGATCGATGTGGTCACTGAGCCCGAACATGCCGATGATGGTGTCGAAATGGCGCCGCCACTGAGTGTAGTTGCCGGAGAGGAGGTCCAGGGAGATCGGGACATGACGACGGATGTCCACGGTTTGGAGGATGGAGGAGGAGACCGCCTGTAACACCCACGATGCGGCTATATCTCCCACGTGTCGAAGCACGACTTAGAGGCATAACCGCATGGTGGTTTTGTCGCAAGAAGGGTAATCTTCACACAATCCCATGTAATGAACAAGAATGGGATAAAGAGGGTTGGCTTACAATCGCCACTTCACACAATACATAAATTAAGATCATACATCATTCAAATACACTCATAGACCGACTACGGTCAAGTTCAAATGAAAAGAAGACAACCCCAAATGCTAGATCCCCGATCGTCCCGACTGGGCTCCTCTACTGATCATCTGGAAACAATACATAGTAACGACCAAGGGCCTCATCAAATTCCCACTTCACCTCAGTTGCGCCATCTGCGCCAGTATCCTCGGCACCTGCATCTATTTTGGTAGAATCTTTGAGTCACGAGGACTCAGCAATCTCACACCCGCGAGATCAAGACTATTTAAGCTCATAGGTATGTAAGGGGCAATATGGTGGAGCTGCAGCCAGCACTAAGCATATATGGTGGCTAACATACGCAAGTGAGAGCGAGAAGAGAAGCAACGCATTGGTCGAGAAACTAGAAGTGATCAAGAAGTGATCCTGAAACTACTTACGTCAAGCATAACTCAAACCGTGTTCACTTACCGGACTCCGCCGAGAAGAGACCATCACGGCTACACACACGGTTGATGCATTTTAAAGAGGTCAAGTGTCAAGTTATCTACAACCGGACATTAACAAATTCCCATCTGCCTCATAACCGCGGGCACGGCTTTCGAAAGATTATATACCCTGCAGGGGTGTCCCAACTCAGCCCATCACAAGCTCTCACGGTCAACGAAGGAATATACCTTCTCCCAGGAAGACCCGATCAGTCTCGGAATCCCGGTTCGCAAAACATTTCGACAATGGTAAAACAAGACCAGCAAAGCCGCCCGATGCACCGACAAATCCCGATAGGAGCTGCACATATCTCGTTCTCAGGGCACACCGGATGAACACTACGTACAACTAGAACCAGCCCTCATGTTTCCCCGAGGTGGCGCTGCAAGTTGCTCTAGTTCGGACCAACACTCAGAGGAGCACTGACCCGGGGGGGTAATAAAGATGACCCTTGGGCTTGCGAAAACCCAAGGGAAAGGGGCTTAGGTGGCAAATGGTAAAACCAAGGTTGGGCCTTGCTGGAGGAGTTTTATTCAAAGCGAACTGTTAAGGGGGTCCCATAAATCACCCAACCGTGTAAGGAACGCAAAATCAAGGAACATAACACCGGTATGACGGAAACTAGGGCGGCAAGAGTGGAACAAGTCACCAGGCATAAGGCCGAGCCTTCCACCCTTTACCAAGTATATAAGATGCATTAATTTAAACAGGAGATATTGTGATATCCCAAAATATCCATGTTCCGACCAGGAACAAACTTCATCTTCACCGGCAACTAACAACGCTATAAGAGGGGTTGAGCAAAAGCAGTGACATAGCCAAACAACGGTTGCTAGGACAGGTTGGTTAGAGGGTTGACATGGCAACAGGTAGGCATGGTAAATAAAGGCAGGTAGAGCTAACATAGCGATAGAGCGAGTACTAGCAAGCAAAGATAGAAGTGATATCGAAGGTATGGTCATCTTGCCTGCAAGGTTCTCGGGGTTGTCGAAGGATGGATCCCCGTAAGCGTACTCAACAGGTTCCTCGTGCATGTACTTGTCTCCCGGCTCTACCCAAAGCAAGAACACAAGCAAGGAACCACAATAAATCACGGTGCAATGCACAAACAACATGATGCAATACATGTCATGATATGCGAGATGTGATATGCAATGCATATGCGTGCTTTGGAAGGAAAGATGATTAACAAGGCATCAACTTGTCAAACCAAGTATGCCGCTGGAAAGATGAGATGATTTCGGTTGAAATAGATATAAAGATCGCCGGATTCGGATGCACGGTTTGCAAATGGCAAGCAAGACAAGTATGGCACAAAGCTGCGATTAACAGCACGATGCTACTTAGCATGCAACAATAAACTATGCTACAGCACCCCAACATAAAAACAAAGCATATGGAAATGATCTACAGGAGATGCTTTACAAAAGAGGAACACCGAGCAACGGCTAAATCACATCATAACAGGTTCAAACAAGCATGGAGAAAGTGCAAAAAAAATATCAGGTTGGACATGGCATAAACAACATCACGAAGCAATGTTCAAAGCAGGTTATCAACATGCTACAAGAACTTATAATAGCAAAATAAGGCATGGCATGAATCTACTCAAGGCATAGATCAAAAGTCCCTTACTGACCATAAGTCAAAAAGGACCAGAAAATATGATGGCACCCACGTAAACATAGCAAGTTTCATTAACAGATTCAGCAAACAAAGCATGGCATTGACATAATTACGAAGGCACCTTCGTGAGCTCGATGCACTCACTACAGAGCATCCCGTGATAAACTAAGCATACATCCATCAAGAAGACATGTCATAGAAGCTATACATGGCAAGAAACAACATCATAGCATATCCGGACCAACTACAACAACCTTGGCCAAATTGAATAACATGTAAACAATCTGCCAGGAAACATTTTGAAGCAAAAGTAGAGCACGAAAATGACATGCTAGACTACTCCATAATTGCAACCAGGACCATGGATGGATAGAGCATAACCCTGTTTTCAAAACACCCTTACTGAAGTATCTCAAATTATGCATGTATCTCTCTGTAGCAACATGTTTACATGGCATCAAAATTACAGCAGAACAGGAACTAAAATCAGCGATCGTGCATCAAAATTACATGGCATCAAAATTACATGGCATCACAAAAATACATGGTGAGCACCTCTGTAAAGAGGACATAGCCTAGTTCAAAACACATTTAGGGACCAAGTCCATAGGATGCACACGTCAATCATGGCAAAAATAACAAAAGAGCTCGTGGTGATAAGATTCTGAAACTAACATTATGAAGCCCTCTTCCAACAGCATTTCGGGCATCAAGATGAGCTCAAAAGTAAATGATGCAATGGAATGAAATGATGTACTCTTTGGCACGAACAATTCAGTATATCACACGCCCAAAACGGAGCCACGGGTGCATAGTTATGGCACGACGAAGATGCAACAATTAATCTGCAGAAAAAGACTTAGTGGATTTCCGGACTCGGGGAAAGTCAACCTTAGATCGGATCCGGGCCGAGCGCCGGAGTGGAGGACGATGCGGCCGCCGGAGAGGAAGGAGAACACCGGCGAGGGGGGGCCGGCCGGATCTGAGCGCTCCTCGCCGGATCCGGGGCCTGGGACGGCGGGGACGGCGATTAGGCAGCGGGGCGGCGCGGCTGGACGCGGGGCGATGGCGGCGGTCCGGGCGGCGAGCT
>NC_041389.1:349068260-349070655 GCF_002162155.2 Triticum dicoccoides
CCTGGCGGGCCGGCGGCGCGGGGGCGCGGCGGAGGCCACGTGGAGGACATAGATTGGGCGAGGGGGCGCGGGGCGGACGTGTCCGGTCGGACCGGACGTGTCCGGCGGCGCGTTGTGGAAGAAGGCTAGGGTTGCCCGTGAATTTCGGAGGGGAAGGCATATATATAGGTAGAGAGAGCTAGAAGTGTCCAAATGAGGTGCGGTTTTCACCCACACGATCGTGATCCGACGATGGAGAGCATGGAAGTGACTTAGATGGGTTATTGGGCTGTTTTGGAGGGGTGTTGGGCTGCAACTCAAAAGAGGCCTTTGCGGATAAGCGGTTAACCGTTGGATTACCAAACGAGCTCCAAATGACCCGAAACTTGACAGGTGGTCTACCGGTGCTATACTAGGGCCACTTGGCAAGGCTCGGTCCATTCCGAGAACGTTCAACACCCGCACACGAAAATAGACAAGAGGGGTGCGCCGGTGCATGTGGGAGTGTCGGATTGCGAAATGGACAACGAGGAAAATGCTCGGATGCATGAGACGAACACGTATGCAAATGAGATGCACATGATGACATGATATGATATGCATGACATAAATAAAATGCAAAACAAAAGACAAAACCCAACCACGGAGGGAATATCATATCACATAGCCGAAAATGGCAAGAGTTGGAGATACAAAGATGGAAAGTTACAACCGGGGCTTTACACCGCCGGAGGCGGTGGTGCCGCAGCGACTGGAGTAGGCGCAGGGAGAGCAGCGAGGGGTGGTGACGACGCTGCAGGGGCTGGGGGCGCGATGACGGGTGCGTCCGCAGCAGGGGAAACAGTGTGGAGGGCAGCGGGACCGTCGGCGTCCTCCATGGCAGCGGAAGGAAGATCGGAGACGGGCGCAAAGATGTTGTGCTCGTCAGCAGTATCTGATACCATGTTGAATAGAGAAACTAAGGGGGGAAAACTCACACACTTTGATTATGCTCTTGGCAGGGATATATACAGTTGGATGAGCTGCCGAGAGAGATCATGGGGAGTCCCACGTCCCGCGATCGTGCGCCACTACAGGGAGGGAATTGGCTGCACGATCGGGCACTACAGCTGACCGTACATGCTTGTACAAATACATCAGGAGCACGTACGGTCCAGGCTACAAGTATAGTCTAACAGCCACCAATCTCTGAATGTGTCAATCTGAAGTGGGATCTAGATGTTGACCTGAAAAGCTTCAAAATAACGATGCCAGACCTCTCTCGCGTAGGCACACTGGGTGAGGATGTGATCAATGCTATCCTCCTGCAAACAGGTGAAGCATGGCGATGGTTGGTCTTGAAGGATGTGTCGAGCGCGTCTGTCTTAGGTCCAGGGTTTGTTTTGGACAGTGTCTTATCAAAATTGTCTATAGTTGACATGCATGATACTAACAAGGACTGTGCTAACCACCAGTCGACTGGTGGTTAGCAACAGATCCGCACGACCTTCAATCGATCCTTCCGCTCGTCCCCTGCATCGTTCCTCATGCACGTACTCGTCTCCCGGCTCTACCCAAAGCAATAACACAAGCAAGGAACCACAATAAATCACGATGCAATGCACAAACAACACGATGCAATACATGTCATGATATGCGAGATGTGATATGCAATGCATATGCATGCTTCGGAAGGAAAGATGATGAACAAGGCATCAACTTGGCAAACCAAGTATGCCGCTGGAAAGATGAGATGATTTCGGTTGAAATCGATATAAAGATCGCCGGATTCGGATGCACGGTTTGCAAATGGCAAGCAAGACAAGTATGGCACAAAGCTGCGATTAACGGCAGGATGCTACTTAGCATGCAACAATAAACTATGCTACAGCACCCCAACATAAAAACAAAGCATATGGCAATGATCTACAGGAGATGCTTTACAAAATAGGAACACTGAGCTACAGCTAAATCACATCATAACAGGTTCAAACAAGCATGGAGAAAGTGCAAAAAAAATATCAGGTTGGACATGGCATAAACAACATCACGAAGCAATGTTCAGAGCAGGTTATCAACATGCTACAGGAACTTATAATAGCAAAATAAGGCATGGCATGAATCAACGGAGCCACGTGTGCATAGTTATGGCACGACGAAGATGCAACAATTAATCTGCAGAAAAAGACTTAGTGGATTTCCGGACTCGGGGAAAGTCAACCTTAGATCGGATCCGGGCCGAGCGCCGGAGTGGAGGACGATGCGGCCGCCGGAGAGGAAGGAGAACGCCGGCGAGGGGGGGCCGGCCGGATCTGAGCGCTCCTCGCCGGATCCGGGGCCTGGGACGGCGGGGACGGCGATTAGGCGGCGGGGCGGCGCGACTGGACGCGGGGCGACGGTGGCGGTCCGGGCGGCGAGCTGCGGGGCAGCCGGCGAC
>NC_041389.1:349071105-349075326 GCF_002162155.2 Triticum dicoccoides
CGCGTGGGCCGGGGAGGGCCGGAGGACGGCGACGGCGCGTGACCGGCGACGGCGGGCCCTGCCTGGGCCCGGCGGGCAGGCGGCGCGGTGGCGCGGCGGAGGCCACATGGCGAACAACGATTGGGCGAGGGGGCGCGGGGCGGACGTGTCCGGCGGCGCGTTGTGGAAGAAGGCTAGGGTTGCCCGTGAATTTCGGAGGGGGAGGCATATATATAGGTAGAGGGAGCTAGGAGTGTCCAAATGAGGTGCGGTTTTCGCCCACATGATCGTAATTCGACGACGGAGAGCATGAAAGTGACTTAGATGGGTTATTGGGCTGTTTTGGAGGGGTGTTGGGCTGCAACTCAAAAGAGGCCTTTGCGGATAAGCGGTTAACCGTTGGAGTACCAAACGAGCTCCAAATGACCCGAAACTTGACAGGTGGTCTACCGGTGCTATACCAGGGCCACTTGGCAAGGCTCGGTCCATTCCAAGAACGTTCAACACCCGCACACAAAAATAGACAAGAGGGGTACGCTGGTGCATGTGGGAGTGTCGGATTGCGAAATGGACAACGGGGAAAATGCTCGGATGCATGAGACGAACACGTATGCAAATGAGATGCACATGATGACATGATATGATATGCATGACATAAATAAAATGCAAAACAAAAGACAAAAACCAACCACGGAGGGAATATCATATCACATAGCCGAAAATGGCAAGAGTTGGAGATACAAAGATGGAAAGTTACAACCGGGGTGTTACAACACTCCACCACTACAAGATGATCTCGTCCCGAGATCTAGGACTGAAAGAACTCCGGATATTCGGAACGGAGGTGATCCTTGCGCTCCTAGGTGGCTTCTCGGTCGAAATGGTGTGACCACTTCACTTTCAGGAATTTGATTGACTTGTTGCGAGTCTTGCGCTCGGTTTCTTCAAGAATAGCAATGGGGTGCTCATGTAAGAGAGATCTTCTTGGAGGTCGATCTCTTCGAAGTTGATAGTGCGCTCAGGAGTCTTGAAGCACTTGCGAAGCTGTGACACGTGAAACACATCGTGCACGTTTGCAAAGTTGGATGGAAGCTCAAGTTGATAGGCGAGGTCGCCTCTTTTGCCAATGATCTTGAAAGGACCCATGTATCTAGGGGCAAGCTTCCCTTTGATACCGAAGCGACGAGTGCCTTTCATTGGAGAGACGCGGAGGTAGACATGGTCTTCGATTTCAAAAGCCAAGTCACGGTGCTTGCTATCATAGTAACTCTTCTGTCGCGATTGCGCGGCTTTGAGATTCTCACGAATGAATTTGCACATTTCTTCGGCTTCTGTGATCAAGTTGTTACCAAGAAGTTGGCGTTCACCTGTCTCAGACCAGTTGAGAGGAGTACGGCACTTTCTGCCATAGAGAATTTCGAATGGGGCCTTGCCCGAACTCGCTTGGAAGCTGTTGTTGTAGGAGAACTCGGCATATGGAAGACAATCTTCCCACTTCATACCGAAAGAGATGACACAAGCCCTGAGCATATCTTCAAGGATTTGATTTACTCGCTCGACTTGGCCACTTGTTTGAGGATGGAAAGCTGTGCTGAAACGAATGTGGGTGCCCATGGCCGTCTGAAAGGAGTCCTAGAACTTAGAAGTGAAGATGCTTCCGCGATCTGAAGATATCAATTGTGGAATGCCGTGCAAGGAGACAATTCTGGAGGTGTATAGCTCTGCCAGCTGAGCTGCTGTGATAGATTCTTTGATAGGAAGAAAATGAGCCACTTTGGTAAGCTTGTCAATGACAACGAAGATAGCATCATTTCCACGCTTGGACTTAGGAAAACCAGTCACGGAGTCCATCTCGATATGGTCAAACTTCCATTCCAGAATAGCAAGAGGTTGGAGGAGACCAGCTGGTCTTTGGTGTTCTGCTTTCACTCTTCTGCAGACATCACATTCATTCACGAATTGAGCAATTTCTCGCTTCATTCGAGTCCACCAATATGACTGGTTGAGGTCATGGTACATCTTTGTACTTCCAGGATGAATGGATAGGAGGGAATTGTGTGCCTCGTTCATGATGACTTTTCTCAGATCACCTTTTGGAACCATAATTCGGTCCTCGAAGAAAAGAGTATCTTTGTCATCCAAGCGATAGCACTTGTATTTGGGAATGCCCTTGTCAATACCATGTTTCACCTTCTTCACCATGGTATCCAGGAGTTGTGCCTCACGAATTTGATCTTCCAAAGTAGGAGAGACTATGAGGTTGGCAAGAAAGCCTTGAGGAACAACTTGAAGATTCAGCTTGCGAAAAGCCTCACAAAGATTCGGTTGAAACGGCTTGAGAATTAGACTGTTGCAATAAGCCTTTCTGCTCAGAGCATCTACAATCACATTCGCCTTGCCAGGAGTATATTCGATACTCGGATTGTACTCTTGAATCATCTCGACCCATCGAGTTTGCCTGAGGTTAAGGTTGGGTTGAGTGAAGATATACTTGAGGCTCTTGTGATCGGTGAAAATGTCCACTTGCCTTCCCAACAAGAGATGTCTCCATGTTATCAATGCATGGACAACTGCCGCCAACTCGAGATCGTGAGTGGGGGAGTTCTTTTCGTTGGGCTTCAACTGACGAGAGGTATAGGCCACAACTTTTTTCTCTTGCATCAACACATCACCGAGACCTTGAAGAGAAGCATCGCAGAACACTTCGAATGGCTTGGATTCATCAGGAGGAGTCAAGACAGGAGCTATGACTAGCTTCTCTTTGAGGGTGTTGAAAGCGATGTCACACTCAGGCGTCCAGACATACTTGACATGCTTCTGGAGGAGGTTGGAAAGAGGCTTAGGTGGCAAATGGTAAAACCAAGGTTGGGCCTTGCTGGAGGAGTTTTATTCAAAGCGAACTGTTAAGGGGGTCCCATAAATCACCCAACCATGTAAGGAACGCAAAATCAAGGAACATAACACCGGTATGACGGAAACTAGGGCGGCAAGAGTGGAACAAGTCACCAGGCATAAGGCCGAGCCTTCCACCCTTTACCAAGTATATAAGATGCATTAATTTAAACAGGAGATATTGTGATATCCCAAAATATCCGTGTTCCGACCAGGAACAAACTTCATCTTCACCTGCAACTAACAACGCTATAAGAGGGGCTGAGCAAAAGCGGTGACATAGCCAAACAACGGTTGCTAGGACAGGTTGGTTAGAGGGTTGACATGGCAACAGGTAGGCATGGTAAACAAAGGCAGGTAGAGCTAACATAGCGATAGAGCGAGTACTAGCAAGCAAAGATAGAAGTGATATCGAAGGTATGGTCATCTTGCCTGCAAGGTTCTCAGGGTTGTCAAAGGCTCGATCCTCATAAGCGTACTCAACAGGTTCCTCGTGCACGTACTCGTCTCCCGGCTCTACCCAAAGCAAGAACACAAGCAAGGAACCACAATAAATCATAGTGCAATGCACAAACAACACGATGCAATACATGTCATGATATGCGAGATGTGATATGCAATGCATATGCGTGCTTCAGAAGGAAAGATGATGAACAAGGCATCAACTTGGCAAACCAAGTATGCCGCTGGAAAGATGAGATGATTTCGGTTGAAATCGATATAAAGATCGCCGGATTCGGATGCACGGTTTGCAAATGGCAAGCAAGACAAGTATGGCACAAAGCTGCGATTAACAGCATGATGCTACTTAGCATGCAACAATAAACTATGCTACAGCACCCCAACATAAAAACAAAGCATATGGCAATGATCTACAGGAGATGCTTTACAAAAGAGGAACACTGAGCTACGGCTAAATCACATCATAACAGGTTCAAACAAGCATGAAGAAAGTGCAAAAAAATATCAGGTTGGACATGGCATAAACAACATCACGAAGCAATGTTCAGAGCAGGTTATCAACATGCTACAGGAACTTATAATAGCAAAATAAGGCATGGCATGAATCAACGGAGCCACGGGTGCATAGTTATGGCACGACGAAGATGCAACAATTAATCTGCAGAAAAAGACTTAGTGGATTTCCGGACTCGGGGAAAGTCAACCTTAGATCGGATCCGGGCCGAGCGCCGGAGTGGAGGACGATGCGGCCGCCGGAGAGGAAGGAGAACGCCGGCGAGGGGGGTCGGCCGGATCTGAGCGCTCCTCGCCGGATCCGGGGCCTGGGACGGCGGGGACGGTGATTAGGCGGCGGGGCGGCGCAGCTGGACGCGGGGCGACGGCGGCGGT
>NC_041389.1:349075584-349078036 GCF_002162155.2 Triticum dicoccoides
GCGTCCGGCTCGGCGCGGGAGGCGGCGGCGTCGGGCCGGGAGGCGCGGGCGACGGGGAGGCACGCGCGGGCCGGGGAGGGCCGGAGGACGGCGGCGGCGCGTGACCGGCGACGGCGGGCGCGCGGGCGACGGCGGGCCCTGCCTGGGCCCGGCGGGTCGGCGGCGCGGTGGCGCGGCGGAGGCCACATGGCGGACAGCGATTGGGCGAGGGGGCGCGGGGCGGACGTGTCCGGTCGGACCGGACGTGTCCGGCGGCGCGTTGTGGAAGAAGGCTAGGGTTGCCCGTGAATTTCGGAGCGGGAGGCATATATATAGGTAGAGGGAGCTAGGAGTGTCCAAATGAGGTGCGGTTTTTGCCCACACGATCGTAATCCGACGAAGGAGAGCATGAAAGTGACTTAGATGGGTTATTGGGCTGTTTTGGAGGGGTGTTGGGCTGCAACTCAAAAGAGGCCTTTGCGGATAAGCGGTTAACCGTTGGAGTACCAAACGAGCTCCAAATGACCCGAAACTTGACAGGTGGTCTACCGGTGCTATACTAGGGCCACTTGGCAAGGCTCGGTCCATTCCAAGAACGTTCAACACCCGCACACGAAAATAGACAAGAGGGGTGCGCCGGTGCATGTGGGAGTGTCGGATTGCGAAATGGACAATGGGGAAAATGCTCGGATGCATGAGACGAACACGTATGCAAATGAGATGCACATGATGACATGATATGATATGCATGACATAAATAAAATGCAAAACAAAAGACAAAACCCAACCACGGAGGGAATATCATATCACATAGCCGAAAATGGCAAGAGTTGGAGATACAAAGATGGAAAGTTACAACCGGGGCTTTACACCGCCGGAGGCGGTGGTGCCGCAGCGACTGGAGCAGGCGCAGGGAGAGTAGCGAGGGGTGGTGAAGACGCTGCAGGGGCTGGGGGCGCGACGACGGGCGTGTCCGCAACAGGGGAAACAGTGTGGAGGGCAGCGGGATCGTCGGCGTCCTCCATGGCAGCGGAAGTAAGATCGGAGACGGGCGCAAAGATGTTGTACTCGTCAGCGGTATCTGATACCATGTTGAACAGAGAAACTAAGGGGGGGAAACTCACACACTTTGATTATGCTCTTGGCAGGGATATATACAGTTGGATGAGCTGCCGAGAGAGATCATGGGGAGTCCCACGTCCCGCGATCGTGCGCCACTACAGGGAGGGAATTGGCTGCACGATCGGGCACTACAGCACATGCTTGTACAAATACATCAGGAGCACGTACGGTCCAGGCTACAAGTATAGTCTAACAGCCGCCAATCTCTGAATGTGTCAGTCTGAAGTGGGATCTAGATGTTGACCTGAAAAGCTTCAAAATAATGATGCCAGACCTCTGTCGCGTAGGCACACTGGGTGAGGATGTGATCAATGCTATCCTCCTGCAAACAGGTGAAGCATGGCGATGGTTGGTCTTGAAGGATGTGTCGAGCGCGTCTGTCTTAGGTCCAGAGTTTGTTTTGGACAGTGTCTTATCAAAATTGTCTATAGTTGACATGCATGATACTAACAAGGACTGTGCTAACCACCAGTCGACTGGTGGTTAGCAACAAATCCGCACGACCTTCAATCGATCCTTCCGCTCGTCCCCTGCATCGTTCCTCCCGCTTCCACTGATTTTTTTCCTTCTCTCAAAAACCGTAGTAAATTGCTAGTGGTTTTTTCTGGTTTTTCGCTGCATAATATGAAAAGAAAATAAATGATGCCAGACCTCTCTCGCGTAGGCACACTGGGTGAGGATGTGATCAATGCTATCCTCCTGCAAACAGGTGAAGCATGGCGATGGTTGGTCTTGAAGGATGTGTCGAGCGCGTCTGTCTTAGGTCCAGAGTTTGTTTTGGACAGTGTCTTATCAAAATTGTCTATAGTTGACATGCATGATACTAACAAGGACTGTGCTAACCACCAGTCGACTGATGGTTAGCAACAGATCCGCACGACCTTCAATCGATCCTTCCGCTCGTCCCCTGCATCGTTCCTCCCGCTTCCACTGATTTTTTTCCTTCTCTCAAAAACCGTAGTAAATTGCTAGTGGTTTTTTCTGGTTTTTCGCTGCATAATATGAAAAGAAAATAAAAGTGCTTGAAAGAGGATTCGAACCCAGGTCTATGTAATACCTATCGACCCTAATAACCAACTAAGCCACCTTTTGTTGTTGTCTATTATAGAATGAGAATGTTATTTGAACCTTTCTTATTTCTGCCATATCAAAAGAAAAAATAAAGTTTGGTTTGGTAACTTTGGCAATGACCAGCGTGATAACTATGGTCTGAGTAACATGATAACTGTACCATGATAAGGCTGGTAACTACAGTACGAGGTACATAAGTTATCAGGACCGAGGTACATAAGTTATCAGATCTGTGATGTGTGAGTTATCATGCTATTCACACAACAGTTACCGGGGGATA
>NC_041389.1:349078253-349165353 GCF_002162155.2 Triticum dicoccoides
TTTCTAGGTAGAAGTTATGCTGATTTTTATACAAGTTATCAGGTATGTGGTGCCTATATTATCGACCTATTTACACATAATTATCAGGAGTATTTTTTCAACATTTTTTCTGGGTAAAAGTTATCATGATTTTTGTATCTAAATTATCAGGTCTACATTGCCTATATTATCGACCGGTTTACACATAATTATTAGGAGCATTTTCAATAAAAAGTCCTGGGTATTTTTTTTCATGATTTTTGTATAAGTTATCATGCCCGTGCTTATATTATCGACCTATTTACACATAATTATCGGTAGTATTTTTCAACAACTTTTCTGCGTGAAAGTTATCGTAATTTTTGTATCTAAATTATCAGGTGCGCCGTGCATAAAATACCGTGTTATTCGCATAGGAGTTACTGGAGGGATATTTCAACACTTTTTTCTTGAATCAGAGTACATGTAGATTCAAAGTCTAGATTATGAAACTGACAACAGAACCACTGTTTTTTTCCTTTGGTTGTCGAAATACTTTACTCACATTGTTTATCGACTTTGTTTTGTCTATCTCGTAAAAAGAAGACTCTTTTTGTCTATCTCGCAAAAAAAAAAAAGACTTTGTTTTGTCTAGTTTCCATGCTATTTTCTACAAAAGAAGATTTTAACTACCAATCTCTCACAACAACTACTTGTGCTGAGTTGGTTACGGCGGCACACCTCCAATTATCTGGTCGTGGGATCGAATCCCCACACCTTTTTTTTAGCGAATTTAGAACTCATTGTGGGATTATACGGGAGAAAAAAACTGACCGAGCGAGAAAGATCGGGAGAACGGAACGAGAGAGCGCTGTGATGCGGATGGAACGGAGATCGAATCGTAAATGCCTATCACTAAAATCCAGTCGACTGGATTTTAGTTTTGTCGTACTAACGATACCAGTACGGGGATTTTATCGAGAGCGCTTTTCACTGTGATCAGACTTAAATGGACACGGACACACGGTCTTCTTCTTCGCCTCTACCGTGGAATATCCATAAGCCAAGTCCACATGCCTTATGGCCACCGCCGGCGCCGTCGTTGACCGGCTCCTACGCCGGTTGGCCTCCGACGCTCGCCGGTCGGAGCTACCCTCGGGCGTAGACGAGCACGTGGCGCATCTGTGGCGAACTCTGTCGGGGTTGCAAGATGTGCTGCTAAGTGTGGAGAGATATTTTAGGGCGCGTACGGAGGTGCAGGATTGGATGGCGAAGATAAATCAGATTGTCTATGATTCTGAACATCTCTTGGACGAGTTTGAAGACCAAAATGGCATCGGATCTGAGAGGACCGGCTGTATTACAAAGGTTCGATAGTCCCAACCCCCAAATGCGCCTTGCCCAGGCATCTTCTTTATAATGGATAACCGCTAGTGCAAATTACTAAAATTTCCTTTTCCTTTTGTGTCGAAAATGCTACTCTTTAGGTTATTACGGTGCTACACTTGATCCTTTCTAGATTTATTGCCAATTACAGTTTACATTTGCTCCTGTCATATACTAGTATTTCTACAATCAATGTTTGAAATGGAGCTGCTGCTGTATATATATTTGTACAACTGATTTGGCGGTGCAACGCATCAGCTATATTGCACCATCTAGGTTAGTTAAAACTCTCGTTGATTGATCATTTTTAAAATTAATTTTGCAGGCAACATCATTGTGTTCTTCATGTCCATTTTTCTTGTACGATACCAGAGTGAATAGAATGAAGATACTCAGAAAAAGGTTGGATCTTTTAGCAAGAGATTCTGTGGTTTTCAGTTTGATGCAGCACCCAAAGTTTGATCTTGAGCAATCTGATATCCAAGAAGAGTTCTATAGAGCTGCAATTGTTGGAAGAGATAGTGACAAAGAAAAAATAAAGGAATTAATGTTGGAAAATGATACAGAAACATTGTCCATCATTCCCATAGTTGGCCTTGTGGGTTTGGGGAAAACAGCTCTTGCCAGATTAATTTTCCATGACCAGGGAGAAGGGTGGAATTTAGATCTTCGTATTTGGATCGACTTAAATAGGAAATTTGACCTTAAAAACATTGCTGCTGATATAATCTCACAAGCTAATGGAACAAAAGAAGGACCCTCAGAAATCAATACCAACATTCAGATCCATGAAAATCTCCAATTGCTAAAGGATCGTTTGCAGAAGACACTTCATGACAAACGTTGTCTAATTGTCTTGGATGACCTTTGTAGCATAGATAAAAGCCAGTTGGATGAACTGAAGGAAATGCTCAGGCGTACGAACAAGTGGATCAAGGTTTTGGTGACCACTTCCAGTGAAATAACTGCAGAACTAATGCACACTTTCCCACCGTACAAGTTGTTTCCATTGTCTGAAGATGACTGTTGGGAAATATTTTCTGAAAAAGCTTTTGGGGATGGAGGTATTGTTAATTCATGCCTGAAGAAAATTGGGAAGCAAATTGTGAAAAGATGTGATGGAATACCATCTTTAGCTCATTTTCTGGGTTCAGTAGTGCACAATCAAGTCATGGATGTCTGGTTAGCAGCAAGGGATGAACCAATATGTAAATTAGAGAGCACATATTCCATGAAAGTTAAAGTGTTTTCATCACTGAATCAAATATACTATGACATGCCCTCAGCGCTGAAACTATGCTTTCTATATTTATCAGTATTTCCTAAGGGATCTATTATTGATAAAGAAAAACTTATCAGACAGTGGATTGCGCTTGATATTATTGGATCAAAACATGGAACTTTGCCATCCTATGTGCAGGCGGAGATGTACATTCAGGACCTTCTGTCAATACATTTCCTCCAAGTCAGGAAGACACATTCAGTAAGTCACCAAGTATTTGTTGGATTGACAGTCTTTTCTTTTACTGTTTGAAGTATGCTTTTCAACTATTTACGGATATACCATTGTGAAAATTTGCTGCCTACTTAGTAAGTTCATATTTTACTTATTGTTGTTTATGGTTTTCATTTATGAACTTCGACTGATGAGTAAATACGTAACTTTCGTTCTCAACAATCTTCGCCTGTCATTCATGAATATATGATCAAGGTTATTATCCTTTAGAATCAATGGTACTTTCTTTATCAGATGGTAAAGGACTCACCAATAGGTTCACGATGAATCATGCGTATTACAAGATTCTGGTATTTGTATGTAGTATATTGAGCTTATCTAGCCTTTAGTTAGTACTCCATCCGTTTCAAAATACATGACGTTTTAGATATGGACAGTCTCAAGATGCAACTTTGAGCAACTTTTTTATATGTATATCTTAGTAAAATAAATAAATTTTGAAGCTATTTTTGATGAAAAATGTAATGCTACAGTTTGTACCAAACAAATCTAAGTAGTTTTTTGTTCATTAGTTACGAAAGAGAGAGAAGCTTGACAGCATGCTCTCTAGGAGGTCTTGTATTTTAGAACGGAGGTAGTAATAATTTAGTTAGATTTGAATGCATCAATGATGTCATAGCTTTAGTTTGGAATATCTTTGGGAGCTTCCATTTCGATTGACTTTCAGGATGAGCATTCATGTGGTCATGTTGCTTGCCTACTACTACCTCCTTCCTTATTGCTCTAGAAGGTTGACTATGCATGCATGTCTTGCCTGTATCTTTCTGTGCTTGAGAGCTTCAGGCCCAGAATGAAGGTTTCCAGAAAAAAAAAATGGGATTTCGAAATTCACTGGATATTTATCTGCTAGTTGTTGCCCCGTGAGTATTCACCCAAAAAATGCTGCCAGGCAGGGCAAGAGAAGTTAGATGAGGTTTTAAACACTGACACCCACCTTTAGCCTTTTCCTATCACACTTTCTTGGTTCATGTTCTGTATCATAGTTAGGTTCTCCCATGGATGGTTGTAAACTAGTCCAAATTCAAATAAGGTGGTTATGTTGGGGAATTATATGATTTATGTTCTGTTTGTTTCCAGGTTAATGGAATGGAGGTCAGTACGTCTCCTACAACACTCTACATGCATAACTTTGTCCATGAATTTGCAAGGCATGTTGCTTGCAATGATATTATTATTTTGGATGATAAAGAAATGAATGATAATGCAAAAGAGCTCTCCTTCCAATATGCATTGTTGACCCATTACAAAGGGCAATCAACACTTTGCAGTGCACTGCTCACAAGGGCAAGGGCATTACACTTTCTGAATGCTGAGGCTATAAAGCTCCATCGAGAAGCATTTGAATTACTGAGGCATCTGCGTGTTTTGAATCTCAGTGGAAGCTGCATTGAAGAAATACCCGCTTCCATTGGCCATTTGAAACATCTAAGATACCTTGATATTTCTGGCTTAAAGGTTCAGATATTACCTTCCTCCATGAGTACATTGATAAATCTTGAGGCGTTGGATCTATCAAATACTTCTCTCAAGGAGTTGCCCTCTTTCATTGGTTCTTTAGAGAAGCTAAAATATTTGAACCTGCAAGGCTGTGACATACTTCAAAACTTGCCTGCAACCCTTGGTCATCTCCAAACACTTGAGCATCTTAGGGTGTCATGTCGTTATGATATTGGTGAGCTAGCTGACTCTCTCTGCAATCTTCAGGATCTTCGGTTTATTGATTTGTCAAGCTGCACTGAGCTTCCACAGTTGCCTTGTTCATTTGGTAATTTAATGAAATTGGAGGATCTAAACCTATCTAGTTGCTTCAACCTCAAGCAGCTACCAGAATCTTTTGGCAACCTTTATTTTCTTAGGTCTCTGAACATGTCGAGCTGCTATGAGCTCGAACAATTGCCTGGATCTTTTTGTAATCTCGTCAAGTTGGAAGTCCTTATACTTAGGAGGTGTCATAGACTTCAAAACCTCCCTCCGTCCTTCGGGAATATCGAGAACCTTCGAATTTTGGATCTAACTGGCTGCGAGGCACTTCATGTAAGTGTTGGGATGTTAACAACCAATTTGGAGTATCTGAATCTACAGCAATGTCTTAAGCTGCCGACTCGGCCTAACTGTTTAAATAACTTCACTGGACTGAAGTTTTTGAATCTCTCACAGTGCATCCCTACCATTGACTGTCTGCAATCTCTTGGCTACTTGTTCAATCTAGAATATCTGAACTTGTCGCAAAATCCTCTCGTCATACCTGTGTCTTTTGTGAGGCTTCAGAAGCTGCATACGTTGGACCTCACTGGTTGTGCTCTTGAGCATCCATCCCATAGTTTACCTCAAATGTTCCTAGATATCATACATAAAATGACAGGACTGAAATTTCTGTTGACGAAAGATCCAATGATAGTGGCCTGTCTTCCACCATACATCCGGTGCTCTGTTAGGATTGATGAAAACTGGCACTTAGCGACCGACGAGCTTGTTATTCCAGACCTCACAAGAGGGTCCAGGGGCTTAACTATTGCAGAGAGAGCAAATCTGAAGAATCGACCAGAGCTACGTTTCCTTAAGCTGGAGTGGACTAATACTTCTCATCCAGCTGTACATGGAATAGATGAAGATTTAGGTGAAGAAGTTATGGAAAAGCTCCAACCACACCAGAGTTTAGAGCATTTTGAGCTAGTTGGGTATTCAGGATTTGCATGGCCTACATGGATGATGAACAACATGGTGACTTTACTCCCCAACGTTGTCAGACTCCATCTGCTCTGCCTTGGAAACTGTAAAGATCTTCCTCCACTGGGCCAGCTAATAAATTTGCGGCACTTGCATATAGAAGATATGCCTAACCTCGTAAATCTAGGTATGGGTCTTTCTGGGGGCACACAGCCCTTCAAGAAATTATTACACCTCAAATTGGAAAATTTACTAAACCTAGAAGAGTTGCCTATATTGTTGTTGACAAACAATGGGAATCAGCAGTTCATGTTCCCTGCTCTTGAGGAATTGTCCGTGCTATCGTGCCCTAATCTTATGTTCAAACCATCTCTGCCGAAGTGTCAGAAATATGGAATAAAAGATAGTAACATGATTCTGTCATGTGGGGAACCTTTGGGGCCACGGTCATCTCCATCACCAGCAAACATAATGATTACTGGGTGCAGGATATCTTCCAGTTGGTTGCAATGGCTTGAATCCTTGCAGACTATCGAGAAAATAGTAATTGATGCATGTGTGGGGGATGATGGTGAAGCAGTAACCTCTTTCAAGCTCCTAGGGGTAAAATGCACTCAAGAATCATCCAGTAGAAAGATTCCGAATGAAAAAAGGAACCAAAGTTCATCTGGGACAAGGATTTTAAATGAATTGACCACTCAGGCAAGTAACTGTGTGCTTCATTTGTTGCTGTACTTATTTCTTCAACATATTACTTTTCTTCTCCCATTACTTAGCTGTACAAAATATGTCAGGTTAATGACATAATATTTAAAAACATATTACTTTTCACACTTTTCTGTGGTCCACTGGTCCTCACATCCTGTTATCTTACGGAAATACAGGATGATGCCTATATGAATACTCGCCATGTTGTGGACGTGGACTCATCGGGCTGGCAATCCTCCGGTGAACCATCCTTGATATCTTTACAGCAAAACCCAGTCACAACAGGCCTTGGTACCTCAATAATCCGGAAACTTTTCCCCAAGTTTAATACCAGTTCGGGACAATCAGGTTAGCACATAAATATTTGCCACTCTAGACTGATAGAAAACCTTTTGTCAACTCGGTTACTGCATTTTATTTGTCATTCTAAACTGAACATATATTTGTTTGACATTAAGTTGTTTTCGTGTGTATTAATGACACCTCTGCATAAGGAAAGAATACTCCTGTTTGTGGTTAGGTATTTTTCTGGGCTAATATTTATGCCGTGTCACAACTAAAGACTTCATAGACGCTCCACACAATAAAAGTAAGAGCATCCTGTTCTTCTATGTCATTATACTTCTAGTAATTTTAATATATAACTAAAAGTAGTAATGGCCAAAGCTGTGTATTGTTTGACCACGTTGATGTCTGATAGGACAAGTAGAAGAGAATAGAAGGATTTAGCTATTTTCAGACACTGAATGGTTCAATTGGATCTAAGCTTATGAATCAGATCAAGTATGCATTGATCAGTGGAGATATATGCATAATTATTCTCAAGGGATAAAACAATGCTTTAGATTCTTTTAAGTGCTATTAGATGGCTTTCTTTTGTGGCTTGTTGAAGTATGGCATAAATGTTGTGCCTTCATTAAACGTTATTATTGCAGCTTAAAAAGCATTAACGTCCTATGAATGCTTCGAGACGAAAGCTGTGTGTTTTCTCGAGAAAAAAAATTAACTTTTAGGAATAGCAAATTGATCAATTCCATGGGCTCAAGGCCAATATATATACATGTACAGGGGAAGAGATAAAACAGGAATCCTAATACAAAAGGAAATACAAATAAGTGTCCTAGTACAAAACATACATCTCTAATATTTGAAACCAGAGCACTGCAAACTTGTAACTAGGTGGACTCATATGTCATTCTCACAGCCAGTGGCATTTTTTAAACTGCTGACTGTGTAGGGGCATGGTTCCAACTTTACCTAATATTTTTTCCTCGAACACGCATCAAATGCATGTCATTTTGTAATAGTAGAAAGCGCCGAAATAGCGCAATGACTAAAGCAACAAAGAAGAAACAGAGAAAAGCCAAAAGGCACAAAAAAGAAACTGTACAGGAAGGGCTGAAGCAACTAGAAAACCAGGTCAGGGGGGCGGGCACGCAGCGGCAGCTGCCTCAATGCTTTTGCGCCAGCGAGCATTCAGTACAGTTCGATTACCAATCTTTTTGCTGTGGCCCACCTTCTGTGTTCATATACTCTACCAGACTACTATGTTGAAAAGCAAACAAGGGTACATTTGGAAGTCTTATTTGTGAAATTATTTTGGAAGCGGAAACATTAGGAAGAATTAAACTTTGTTTGACTGTTGTGCTTAACAATTTTTCATTTCCAGTGGAGCGTATTACATCCTCTGCAGTAAGCATGCCATCACTGGAGACTCCAGCAACCTCTCGCCAGCTGTCTAGGTCCAAAATGCCTGCACAAATACCTCGAGTACGATCCTTGAGCTTAAGCCTTAAGCAGGTTCAGAAGGCTACTCGGAGATTTTCACCTGCACTTAAGCTAAGTGAAAGTGGATCCTGGGAAGTCTACAAGGGTATCTTACCAAATAACCAAATTGTTGCCGTGAGGAGAGCTAAAAAGGTTGTCTCCACATTCGCCTATTCTCTTATTTTCTCGATTTGTGTCCTTTCTCATCATTTAGCAATTTATTTCTAATAAAAACTTGCTGTTTCTTTGCCACTCATTTACGGTATTATTCATGATGCTTTGTTTTGCTGACAAACTACTTCTGGTAGGTCTTAATTTTGTTACTTTATATTTATGTCACGTCCTGGGGTTGGTAAGGGTCTTGAGGACCAATGATACCAGAGGTATGAGGAGCAAGGATAGGCCCCATGACATGGGGATAAAAGAGAGAAAAGGTTGGGGACTGGGATCATGGGGGATGCTAATTTGCTGTCAGTCTTCCTGGCACAGTCAATTTCTTACAGCCCCTTGTGTGTGCTGTTAGAAAGTACACGTCCCCTCTTCCCCGACCGTCATTCATGGCCGTCTCCATAGTTTCAACAATTCTTGAAACAGGTCTTAAAATGCTTTTGAAATAAACTTCCAGTTTTTTTGGGACAACCTTCCAACATGGTTGGAAGAAATTCCAAGAATTCTGAAACTACTTTCAAAAAATCAGGGGTGTGGCTGAACTGTTTCACATAAGGAATAAACGAAAAAATCCCCTCCTGGCCCCGCGTCGTCCTAGGCGCGCGACCCGGAGAACCCTAGCTGCCGCCGCCGCCGCTAGTGGTCGCAGCGGGGCCCCTTCTCCATCGAAGGTGTGTGTGTGTGTGTGGTGGAGGCTCTGCAGCGCGTGGTGGCTGGCAGTGGCGCGTCCCTGCGTGGGTGCATGTGTGGACCTCTGGGTGGCAGCCGTAGTCTGGCCACGCTCTCCGCTCGTCACTGGGGTGTGGCGGTGCGCCACGGGCCAGATCTGGGGAGTGGCGTGGTTGTGCAGTCGTGGTGTCCCTGCTCTTACTGAAAAAGGCTTTCGCCCCGCTTTATATATAAAGCAAGGATCATCAACAACCGGGTACAAAACGCACGCCACCACAACACAACGGCTGTCGGGGATGAAGGTGACTGGGGATGGCGTGCAGTGCTAGTGCTGAGGTTCCGGCAAGGTTGGTGGCTCGTGTGTGATGCGGAGCTGCCATCACATATGAGGTGCGCGGGCCAGCGGGCGTGTGGGCCGGTGGCGCTGCGCCAGTTGCGTGGGGGTGGTGGGGTGGATGGCTCCGGGCGAAAGCTTAGATGGCGTGGCGTCTGTGGACGACGCTTGTCCTCCTTGGGGGCCTGTTGCAGAGCACCTCCTCATCCTTCACTTCTGAATCATGTTCAGCACCTCCTCATCTTTCACTTCCGGATCATGTTCGTGGAGCAAAAGCTTACTCCGGTGTGAGTCAGGCGGCGGGTCATTTTCAATGCCGCTGCCCCCTTTGGGGCGTCGCCTTTGAAGGTCATCGATCCCTTTCGCCATACCGGGGCTGGACGGACATGGCATCAGGTTCGACAAGTGGCTGCCCGGCCATGTCGGTAGGGGTGGGCATTTTAACCGAAGACCGAATTACCGAACCGAAAAAACCGGTGCCGAAGCCGAATAGACCGAAACCGAAAAAATCAGTACAAATTCGGTCAGCTACTCTAGACAACCGAAATTAGCTCGGTCAGTTCGGTTTTAACCCTTTGTTAACCGAAAGGACCGATGACACCTAATAAACTAGTACAGGCCAACTCCATGCACTTGGCTGTAGCCCACTAGCGACTAGTCACATGCGTCCATTTAGGCCTTGGCAAATTCACCAGACTGCAAACAGGGCATCTTATCCACCGACCGTGCAGGTTGAGGCGCCGCAAGATCTAGCAGCCACCAGCCAGCCGCACCGCTCCTGCTTGATCCCGGCGATTGGCGCCGGCGCCGGCGCTGGCATCGTGACATCTCCTACCCTTCTTCTCGTCCACAGCACCCGCCTCCACCTCGAACTGCAACCGACGCTCCGCCCAGGCTAACCAGCAACACGCCTATGACCCCTACTTTGCAAGCACCGGCTAGCTAGCTGAATCTGTTTTTCCGAGCTGCTCGTACAGCCACATCTCCTCTTCCATTCGTCTGTCATACGCCTATTTTTGAAGATTTTTTGGTTGCTTCTTTCCATTGACGACCGGTGCCTCTGTTCCTTCATTTGGTGTTCGGTCAGAAACAGAGCACCGAACCGAAACGTCGGTCCACCGAATCCTCGGTTCCCAGATTTTCAGAAGATCGATCGGTTGTCATTTAGTGGAAACCGAATTTCCTTTTTGACCGGAGAACCGAATCGATCGGTTCGGTTTAACCGAATGCCTAGTCCTACATGTCGGTGCGGATGTTGGGGCAGTTGCCTCGCGTTCGGTGGTGTTGTGACTTGTGTGGCAATGATTATGGTGGCAAGAGGAGCAGGGTCATGGCATGCTCTTAATCGTCAACCGTTCGTCTTATCCCTGGGTGTGAAGTCGGAGCTGTAGCATTGCGGGGCGATGTGGTGGCAACATGTTTGGCTGATTGACTGACAAAGTTCTCGTATGTTGTTTGTTCTAAGGTCTCTTAGTTGGTCGTCTACGGTGGAGTCGGAGTTGCTTGCTCGGGGAGAAGTGATGACGGAGTGCGGTGGCTGGCAGTGGCGCGTCCCCGCGCGGGTGCGCGTGTGAACCGCTAGGTGGCGGCCGTGGTCTGGCCACGCTCTCCGCTCGTCGCTGAGCTGTGGCGGTGCTCCATGGGCTAGATCTGGGGAGTGGCATGGTTGCGCAGTTGTGGTGTCCCTGCTCTTACCGAAAAAGGCTTTGGCCCCGCTTTATATATGAAGCAACGATCATCAACGGCCGGGTACAAAATGCACCCCACCACAACACAATGGCTGTCGGGGATGAAGGTGACTGGGGGTGGCGTGCAGTGCTAGTGCTGAGGTTCCGGCGAGGTTGGTGGCTCGTGTGTGATGCGGAGCTGCATCACATATGAGGTGCGCGGGCGTGTGGGCCGGTGGCGCTGCGCGCGAGTTGCGTAGGGTGGTGGGGTGCATGGCTCCGGGCGAAAGCTCAGATGGCGTGGCGTCTGTGGACGATGCTTGTCCTCCTTGGGGGGCTGGTTGCAGAGCACCTCCTCATCCTTCACTTCTGAATCATGTTCAACACCTCATCTTTTCACTTCCGGATCATGTTCGCGGGGCAAAAGCCTAAGACTCCGGTGTGAGTTGGGCGGCGTGTCATTTTCAATGCCGCTGCCCCCTTTGGGGCGTCGCCTTTGAAGGTCATCGATCCCTTTCGCCATACCGGGGTTGTACGCACGTTGCATCAGGTTCGACAAGTGGCTGCCCGGCCATGTCGGTGCAGATGTTGGGGTGGTTGCCTCGCGTCCGGTGGCGTTGTGACTTGTGTGGCAATGATTATGGTGGCAAGAGGAGTAGGGTCATGCATGCTCTTAATCGTCAATCGTTCGTCTTATCCCTGGGCGTGAAGTCGGAGCTGTAGCATCGGGGGGCGATGCGGTGGCAACATGTTTGGCGTAGACTGACAAAGTTCACGTATGTTTGTTCTAAGGTCTCTTAGTTGGTCGTCTACGGTGGAGTCGGAGTCGCTTGCTCGAGGAGAACCGGAGAAGTGATGACGGTGACACCTTGTAGGCAACCTCTATGGTGTTTTTCTCTTCGGCGATGTGTGTGGGTCTTGTGGATAGCCAGATCGGTTAGGGTGTTTTGTCTTGTGGGCGTGTCATAATGGTTTACGCTCGGGTTTCCACAAATTAACTGGGCAACTTTGTTCTACCTTTTTTAATGGATCGAGTCCCAAGGGACCGACTTCACAAATAAAATAAAATCAGCATTCATGGGGACTTCTCTACTTAAAAAATGACGAACTTCCAATTTTTTTTGGATAAGCCTTAAAAAACACACAACTAATTCTAACAATCTTTGGTGAACTTTTAAAAATTAGGAATCCACCAAATGTAAAGAAGACATAAACTAGACCTTTAGAAATCAACCTGTGGTTGGATGGTTAGGAGGACAGTGGTATCCGCTAAACTATAAGACAAGTAAGCTTCTCCAGACCATACAAATGCACGGCGAGCCCAATGGGAGCTTTCCCTTCACCGCCCCCATGCGGGTGGTCCACAGGGTTCATAACTACCCCTCTTACTATGGGGCATTTACCTAGCCAACAGGGTTCAAGCCCTAGACTTTGACACCGGTGCTCGCATTTTCCTTGATTTATTTTAGGCCTTCCAGCGATGTGTTTTCAGTGGAAGGAGATGTTTCCGTCGACTATGAAGGCGTCTATGGTGACTTCGTCAATCTCAAGATGATGTGCTTGCTCGGCCTCTTGGGTGCTCATAGGGTGTGCGTGCTTGCGTTCATAGGGGTGAGTGTATGTGCATGTGTATGGGCGTTTGTGTCTATACCGTGTTAAAAGAAAACTAACTTCCCGTAAAAAAAAAGAAATTCGAAACCTAGATCTGGGTGGCTGACCATGACTGAGGTGGACAGCAGCAGTGCCTGCATGGGTTTTCAGTTGCGGCAACTGAGGGAGTAGTGTTTTTTTTTCAAAAAGGAGGTTGACCCTGGCCTCTGCATCATCGTCATGAACGGAGTGAGTAGTGTTGAGAGGCTGGCCGCCATGGAGGAAAGCTGGCGAACAATGGCACCCATCGGGAAGCGTGGCATCTCCCCTTTGGTGGCAACAGCAGGAGCACGAGCAGGTGCAGGGCGCTGGCTGCGGTGGAGAAGAGCCCGCAAATGATGGCACAGGGGTGTCCTACATAAGTGACGATGCACGTGTTTTTGTAGCTTCTCCAGTGAGGAAGTGCCGAACCCACTAGGAACAATTGACTGGTCTTTTGGAAGTTGCAATCTGAAATCTCTTAAAACTCAGATGGCGAAAGTAAAAGCGCATATGGTGACTTTTCCCCTCGCCCCCGTCGCTCCCGCGGGCGGCAGCCGGGTGACCCCTAGTCCCAGCCTCCGTCGCCTCCCCCTCCCACTCTCCTCCTTGACGCCGCTGGCGGGCTCCACCGAGCGAAGCTCGGCAGGCATCGACGCTCCTCCCTCACATGGTGGCCGCGTTGTGGGCGGCAGCTCGTCGGCGGGGATGCAGCGCTTGGTGAGTGGCGCTGTGATAGAGCTGCGTGCTGCAGGCACGGGCGTGAGTGGCTTCACATCTGGTGATGGTCGGCGGTGCCCTACTGCGTGTCCGGGCTGGCATGCGGCGACGGGGTTGGAGCCCGATGTGCTGCAGTGTGCTGCGGGTGGTGCCCCACATGGCCGAGCAGATTTGAGCCCTGGCACGCTCGGGGTAGTGGCGCCTATGCGCTAGATCTTGCAGCTGGCAGACTTTGGGCAGCGCGGGACATGGGTTCACTCGGGTGTGGGCCTGATTGACCGACAGTTCGCGGGTGGCTGCGCGCAGGAACTAGTGGCTGGCGATTTGGTCTTCTAGTGGGGAGCTAGGGTTGGACGGTGGCGGGCCTCGGGGTTTGTCCTTGGCCTGATTCAGATGGACGGATCTTGCTCATGGAGGCATGCTAGCCAGGTACCATGCGGCGGGCAATCGGCCCATTCCATGGTGCTGGTTGTCCCCGAGTTCCTCGTCCCGGTCGTGGTGGAGCTGGAACGAGGTGGGATTTGGCACCCGTGACCGGGTGTATCTGCATGTGGGCCGGCATCGGGAATGTCCGGTCCTGACTGACGGCGGTTCCGCTCCGGGCGTTGTTCGTGTCTAGGTGCCTAGTCTCGGACAACATGTTGTTCCGGTGCCGGTGGTGCGTCAGTCTTGGATTCCAGGGCGGTGGCCCTCGATGGTGAGGCTGCGCGATTGGCTTTGCGGCAAGCAGTGCGACAGCGGGTGGTGCCTCCTCTTTGCTATGTGGGTAGCAATGGGAGGGGCGGCGGGTGATCCTGGCGTCCTCATGACTTGGCGGTGGCGTCTCCCTGGTCTGGATCTGGAGGTGTCGAGCTGGCAAGGGGGCCCCTCCCTTGGGTTCGGTTTGGTGGTGCCTTAGGTGGAAATGGTGAGCATCCGAGCGAAAGATCCGTGCTTTGGCGCCGGCGACGGTGATGCTCAAGGGTGTCACTTAGCTCTGGGGGCGTCATTGTGGGTTCCTCTTCGTGTTAGGGTTCCAAGTGAAAACCTTACTTCATCATTTCGGGCTCGACGGCCACGGCGCTTTGCTCTGTTACCATCCTGGGGGCATTGTCGAGGAACTCAAGTATCATCCGGCTGTAGCGTATCGGCGTCTTGGGCGTGCTTTGATCCTGGCGTGATGCTTCTTCGGCTCTGGCTTGAAGTGGATTCGTTGGTCTCCTATCATTTACACGTGTCCTCGTCGTCACCGTCCTCGGTCCTCGCTATCCACTGCCAGGATCAGTGCTCCATGGCCCGGAGCGAGAGGGCAGACGCTTGCCCTCTCCGGCAATAGCTTGGTGTGTTCGGTGTGTCGGGGTCCGGTGATTTCCCAAGGCGGCGTGGTTCAGTTCCGGTTCGGTAGTCTTGGCAGCATCTTGTTAGGTGTGGCACCCCCTGTTTTCATGCTCGGCTTTGGGTTGGTGGCGTTCTTGCTGCCGTCTCGGTTGTCGTTTTTTTATCTTTTGGCTTGCTTGTAAGGGGTTATCGCCACCACCTTGTATCGGTTCGGTCGTTTGTGCTTTATATATAAAATGGGGCTAAGCCTGTTTCAAGAGAAAAGAGCATATGATCATACCTCATACAAACAAAGAGCAGGATACTTCCTCACTAGCAAAATACAGGTAAACGGTTGAAAATATTCACTTCTGTGTAAAGGCTAGATGCATCTTACACTGAAGGAAATATCTATCACGTGTACCACGGTACCAGGACAAGAGATGCTAATTTGGTCTTCCTGGGGAAGGTCTAGGGCGGAGTTCAGTAATCTGGCCGGCCCGTGCCTTAGCCGGTGCTGCTAGGGTAGAATGGTAAGGAAAAGGAGACTCTAGGGCGTAAACTTCTTTATTATCTCATTCCTCGAATGAGTACAGACTATTTATATAGGACAACCATGGCGTGATTGACAAGTTGGTTCGAAATCAATCTGTACCTAATTTGAACTCTGGAAGGTACTCCCTTTTCTGAACAATAACATGACTCGTGACCGAAACCTGATCATACTAAAGGGTGTAGCCTCGGGTACGCTGCTGCAGCCTCCTCATGCGTCGCAGTTGCAGCCGGCCTGCCATTCCTAGTGTAGAGAATTCCCCAAATAATAATAACGATGTTGTTCCTCAGCACGTGGTAATTAAGTCTTCTTTTGTTTTCAGGGCTGTGATCGTGCTGCGGAAGTTCACAAGAAAGTGCAGCTCCTTACAGCAATTAATCACTGGAGTTTGGTGAGGTCTCTATGTTTTATTGATAAAGGAAATCAGTTTATTATGATCAGTGAGTATGTTCCAAATGGCAGTCTAAGGCAGCACCTGGATGGTATGTTAAGTTGCTCATTTATTCTTCCTTCGGTTGGGAAATTTGAATTACCTGCATCAATTTTAACTTATCCACAGGCCAACATCAGAAAATCCTGGATTTGGATCAACGCATATCGATCGCTATTGATATTGCTATTGCCTTGACTTATCTTCATTTATGTGCTGGTAAGAAAGTGATAACCTATGGTGTCAATATTGGTTCATTACACATTGATTAAATTGCACCATATAGTTTTGATATTTGTCAATTCAAGTACTTCAGCTTCTCAACAAAAAAAGAATCGAGTACTTCAATGCATACTCACTTCAGTAGAAAAAGAGTGAATGATTTTGAACGTTAGCACGATTTCCAAATTTAAAATTGACTATAAATTTGCATCATCATATATTTTTGAAAAACGAACCTGGTTCATTTTTTACACGGCCAAGTTAAAATAACTTAGGTTGACAGCATGCACTCTAGAGGCCTTGGGCCGGCGGCTAGGGTCCCCCCTGGCTCAGTGCTGCCCGGTGGCCATGGCCGTGTGGGCGGCGTGGTAGCCGGGGTGTGGTGTTCGGTGGCGGTGAGCGTTGGCCGGGGTGAAAACCTGTTGTATCTTCGGACGGACTGGCGACAACGAAGCTCGTTCCCTTCTTGAAGGCGTCGTCGCGGCTCTCATTGCCCGTCGTGTTGCTCCAGGGGAAACTCTGATCCTCGGATCGGGCGGTGGCGGCGCTCCGGTGTCGTAACCTTCATGAAGGCGGCGCTTTGGAGCCCGCGGTTCGTCGTATGTGGCTTCATCTCTTCGCAGTGGCGTGTTCACGGTCGAAGTCCTCGGTTGCTCTTGTAGTGCTAGGGTTGGTGTTGCTGCGCTCAGCGCCTATGTATCCTGCCTTGGGTGCGTGCGTGTGTTGTGGAGGCGTGCGTTTGTACCGGGTTGTTGATGATCGTTGCTTTATATATAAAGCGGGGCGAAAGCCTTTTTCGGTAAGAGTTACAGTTTTGTGAAATGTAGCCAGACTGCATGTCTTTAATGAGATAGGGCTCCTAGGTGAGAGAGAGACATGAACTGGGGTATCCGAAAATTTTGGAGTGAAGGCTAGGCTTGATTTTTTTTGGTGGGAGAAGGATATGCTGTGATTATAAACTGGCATGGGAGACCTTTTGGCAGAGAAAGGACCAAGCTTGACTTTTGGGTGAGAAAGACATTGCTATCCCTTTTTATCAGGACGAGTTTTCCTTCAGCTGACTTTAATTATTTAATAATTAATATCATTTTCATTCAGCTGACTTAATTATTTAATAATTAGTCTTTCCATTTTGTCTAATTCAAATGTTGAGCAGATAAATTCTGTGTTCTCAAAATCGTTGATCATTTATACTTGCTTGCGGCTGCTCGACTAATTTGATAGCTTTATTTGATCATGGGTATTTGATGAGAAATTTTTCGTTATGGTCATGATTTGATTGTAGCAGGGGAAACAATGATCTGTTATGATTTGAAGACTACGAAAATCCTTCTGACAGAGAGTTATAGAGCAAAGTTGGGTACTTTTGAATTGTCAGGAAGTGGTGACATGGATAAAGTGATAGGGACAATTGGCTACATAGATCCACAATACAACCGTTACTGTGAGCTGACAGTTAAATCTGATGTCTACACTTTTGGTGTAATACTCTTAGAAATTATATCTTCCCGTGGACCGCAAATGTGGGATCAAGACATGCGAGACTCAGGGATCTTTGACAACCATCTTGGCCCTGGCATTGCGGCATGGGTAAGTTGAACCTCGTATGCTTTTGTCTCCAGTTGACGTGTCTATCCTAATGAAGTTCATGTCATGTAGATATGCGTTCGGAGGTCTAGTGCAGTTTTCATAACCGCAATGGCCGATGCCTTTTGACCTTGTGTTTCGAAATTCTGTAGAATGACATACTAGCCTATGTGTTGTGCATGCAGGCTCTCGAGAGATTTAAGGCAGGCCACGTCAGTGAGATATTGGATGACCGTTTGGCGGATCATGTGGATGAAGAATTTCTTGGAGACTGGCTTGGTTTAGCATCCTGGTGTACAAGTTTCGAAGTGGATGATCGCCCAAGAATAGAGGAGGTAGGGGAGCGGCTGTGGGAAATATGGAAAGACCACAGAAATCGCATAGGACAGCCGTACGAGTACGAGAGGAGTTGGGAAGAATTTGTGAAAGTGGAGGGGATACCCTGGGGTGTCAATTCCAGAGACAAGAGCAGCGGGCATGCGGAGTTTCCTGCAGAAGGGAAGGTGACAAAGCACCAGTATTCGCCTGATGTGAGCAGTCCACAGTTGCAAATGACCCAGTACGACGCTTCTCCTATCGGTTCTGATATTACACTTTCTCCTCCACTCTCTCCCCGGTAGAAATCAGCAGTTTCGGTTTTGCGCCTGACTGGTAAAGTAGGCGACAAGCTGGACCCTGGAACTTTCGCAGCACTGTGACCTTGAGCCCCTGACAATCCTTTGTCATGAACTCCGCTGCTGTAACCCTCTGCTGACTGGTTACACTTGTACAGTACAATTCTCATCGGCCATGGACGAGCTGTGCTAAGCTGACAAAACCGGGCTGCTACGACTCTGAACTCCGTCCATGCCCGTTGTGCATGGTGATTCGAGGCCATTGACATCGCCAGGAAGCTTACTGGAGGGCTGCAAGGAATCTGCCGTGTTCCCTACAGGATTGCCTTCCGCACGTCCCTTGCCCTGAATTGGATCCTTTTATGTGTTCTGCTGCTGCAATCCAGAAACGCTGCAGAGTTTGATTGTAGTTTTGAGGGTAGAAGAGCCCACACTATTGTCTTCTTCACAGCGCCTGGTTGGGTTTGTTTTGCTCAGTTAATTGGCACTTTGGTTGCTGGAAACTGCCAACATGGGTTCTGAGTTTGGGAACTGTTAATGCATGATCCTTCCAGTATGGACAATATGCATAGATTGATGTGTCGTCCAACCCGTTTGCCGGCGACAGCTCGGCGTTCTCTGTGTAGTTGTAGGAGTCTAGGTGAGGACTGCCTACTACTGGTGATAAGATGATCATGGGCGCACAGCCGGTTATTTCCATCTCGCTTTACTGAACCCACGATGAGTTTTCTGCGCAATGTGGCTGGTTTAGTTAAATTACTAATTCATATACAGAACTTCTACTTCAACCTGATCAAGCTTCTGAGCTGTTGCACTTCGAGAATATTCAACTGTTTTTATGTACCTGATGCATCCAAGAAGCAGGCATACAATAGAAGTACAATCACGGCACCTTTTATCTTTTTCCTGTGGCAAGTGACCAACATGCAGATTTACTTTCAGAACCAAAATATTGTAGTGTTGCACACACCATGATAGTGCTATTATTTTTCCCCAATTTAATTATCATCTTGATCCCTTCATTTTCTCACAAATGGTCAGTTGCTTTATGTTACTATCCGAGGATGTTTCTCTGAAGATGTTTTCATACTACCTGCAATTGTAGGAGTCTGGTGATACTTCTTTAACCAGACATTGCACTGGATCTGCAGGGTCTTCTTTTTTCCATCCGCACTCAAATGTTAGTTCAATGGCTACAACTTAAATTAGAATTAAGCAATCCTAATTAAATTTTTTTAACTAGACCTTATTAAAATTGTACATGTAAGTACAACATTCCTCCATATCACAGGTATCTATTTCTTCCTTTTCATTGCCGACAAAAACTGGCATTCTTAATTTTACTGCTTACGTGTACAACATGCCTCCATATCGTTAGGCACTCCTTATTTTTAGCTAGCTCATGATTGTAATATGTAACAATTGTAAAACTTTGTTGGCCGTTTCTCAGTTTTATTAATTTAAAGTCGGGGGCTGCTTGTGCCTTTTATCTAAAAGTATACAAGAACAAGCGTATTTCTTGTTCGTGCAAAATGCACACATGTTGGGTCGTTCCCTACACGTGCTCATGAGCCTAGCTAATCTCAAGATACTATGGCGGCTCAGTCTCTTGGAGATGCTCATAGTATGCTCGTGTATGTAAGCGACTTTGATTGTACTGTGTTCAAGAAGGTCTCGGGTTCGAATTCCCTTTCTCCCTTTTCATTCTCCCTTTTTATTCTACATCTTTTTTTTGCGAGAAAACTTTCGATCTATTCATCAACAGTAGTACAAAGAACACTAGAAGTAAAATTTACATCCAGTTCCGTAGACCACCTATTGACTACTACAAGCACTGGAGCGAGCCGAAGGCGTGCTGCCGTCATCGCCCTCCCTTATCGGAGTCGGGCAAACATTGTTGTAGTAGACAATCAAAAAGTCGTCGTGCTAAGACTCCATAGGACTAGCATAACAGAATGGAAAGGATCCAACATGTAGATACACATATGTAGACCAACAAAGACCGAATCCAAGCAGACCAACGAAGATCGGATCCAACAAAGACGGACACCGACAGGGTCTCACGAGATCCATTGGAGACATACGTGTTGGCACCAGATTTTGGGATGGTCAAAAACTTAATTAAGATGACTTCAAATGAAAAAGTGCTCTCAATGAAAAAGTTCGGTAGTGTTGACATGAACAGTTTGGGCCATCACCATCCGATCTCATCTCGAGGGCCGAAGTTATGCTCAAAGTACTAGGATTTTGTGTGCAGAGTATTGTTCAGCCAATTGCGCCTCCAGGACAGCCTCATATGAGAAAGTGCTCTACATGGATTATCTCCGTCTGGTCAAAACGATCGATTTTGATATAAAAATGTCTCAATCGGAATTCATATGAGAAGTCTGTCCCGGAAGTTCGGGTAAAACTTCCGGGGTGGTTCCGGGCTAAACAGAGACATTTCACCGACCCTCACATAAAGCGGGGTTTTCAGTATTATTTGCAGATTTGCAGGCCTGGTTTCAACCTCAAGACGACCTTGAATGAAAAAGTGATCAACAGGCGAGTTTTTCTCCGTTTCAAGATCTACAACTTTGCTTTTGGGGCCATCGTGATCCGAAGTCACATGCAACCTGAAGATTTAGTGCAAGAGGGTACTTGATATAATTTGAGCCCGGAAGTTCTGGGCCATACCAGAAGTTTCGACCCTCGTAGTCCGAGTTAGGGTAACTTTTGACGATTTGGACATGATTTGAGTCTGTTTCTTGTATGGGAAGTCCAGTCGCCCCATATATATGTAAGGGGTGACGGTCGATTGAACAACACACAATCGAACAAATCAATATTATCGTATTTTTTCGTGTTCATCTATCTTTATCCCTCTCCCTTGTATCTTGCTTCTTGTTCTTCGTCGTTCTTTGAGATTGGAGGGCAGCGAATTCACGAGGCCTTAGGGGCGGTTAGGTCGACCTAGGGAAGCCCATAGCCGTTGCGCGCCCTAACGAGGTCTCTCCCGGGTGTGTGGGGTTTCGGGTCTACAAAAGCGCTCGCCGGATTGCTTGCGTACCGCACTTACGGTCGGGTCTCCTTCGACGCGAGTTGTGGTGGATCACCCTGACGTCAAGGGTACATGGTGACGTGTTCGTGTGCGAGCACACTTTTTGGTGACTCCGCTGGGGAAGAAGCTTCGAACACTCTCTAGCCCGTTCTTACTACGAAGAGATCGTCATCAAGTTGCTGCAATCTACAAAGGTAATATGAATACCCAATTCCCCTTTGTAGATGCAAATAATTCATATGTTGTTTCTAAATCACTTAATGAGCATAATGTATTGGCTAGGCCTAGTTTTATCAATCATGCATCTAATTACGTGCAAGGGCTGATGCAAAATAATCTTCATGCTTCAAATTCTTATGATTTTAGCAACATACAACATATGTATCCTAACTCTCATGCATCGACAACCCCACAAATTTATATGCCGATGAACAACATGATGGGTCTGGTTAATCAAGTTGAAACACCATATGTAGGAACTTCCAATAGCATGCGACAAAGTGTTCCACCTCTTTATTCATCGGCAACTAATTTGCGATATACTAGTTCAACCATGCCCATGGATGGGATAATTGGCCATGCTACTACTAGCTATTCAGCTAGTTACTCTCAACCGTCATATGCTACACCTTATTTTTCTGCACCGTATACGACTGTAGATGCTCATAATTCGGCTCCGCACCTTCATGGTCATAGACGAATAAGTGAAAAATTTGCAGGAGTGCACATGCCATCATCTAATATTGGAGCATATAATACATACTCTATGCAATTGCACAAACCTCATTGCCAAAAGAATCTAAAAGTATTATGGAGCAATTCCTTACAGAATGGGAAGTGGCTATATTAAAAAGGGATATAGCCGGAAATAACAAGATTAGTGCTCTTTGCCTTGAAGAACATGATAAGGGACTAGTTCCTGATTATAATGCAATAAGAGCTTGAGTTTTACAAGAAGATGAATCTTTGCCAATTGATAAAATTGACAAACAAAAATATGGTTTACAACAATGCATATGCCTTCACCTAGTACTACATCATATTATACACGCCCTACACTATTGCAAAGTTTTGGCAACGCCCGTGTGTCATTGCCGAAAGAATCTAAAAGCATTGAGGGGCAATTATATCCGGAGTGGGGTGAGATTGAGAAAATGCTTAAAACCAATTTTGCCGCTCACCGCCAGAAACAAAGAGAAAAAGAATTGGCTCAAATAAAAGAAGCATTGCCAATTGGTAGAATCAATGAAAAGGAGGATGACTCGGAACATGAAAGCGCTTTGATTGAAAAAGTGTAATCAAGTAGTATATACTCCGAGTCGATCAAATCCAAAGAGGAAAGCATTATTGAGAAAGGGCATGGCAAGCATAGCAAAATGACCATGCTTTATTTTTTTGAAGTTAATTGAGGGAGTCCTGGATTCGGGGGTCCTCAAGTGTCCGGTCTATTCGATATGAGCCGGACTGATGGGCCGTGAAGATAAAGCAGAAGACTATCCCCCATGTCCGGGTAAGACTCCTATATGCGTGGACGCCAAGTTTGGTGGCCGGATTTACTGTTTCCTTCTTCTGTAAACCGACTCTGTACAACCCCAGGCCCCTCCGGTGTGTATATAAACCGGAGGGTTTAGTCCGTAGAGGCTATCAGAACAATCATAGGCTAGACAACTAGGGTTTAGCCATTACGATCTCAAGGTAGATCAACTCTTGTAACCCCTATACTCATTGAATACAATCAAGCAAGATGTAGGGTTTTACCTCCTTTAAGAGGGCCCGAACCTGGGTAAACATCGTGTCCCCGTTGTCCCTTGTTACCATTGATCCTTAGACTCACAGCTTGGGCCCCCCTACCCGAGATCTGTCGGGTTTGACACCGACATTGGTGCTTTAATTGAGAGCTCTGCTGTGTAGTCATGAAAAGCGATCTATGGCTCGCCTTGTCATCAACAACTACATCACCGTGGAAGGAGCCTAACTTCAGGACAGACCCTCCAGCTCGGCGATTTCATCGTGGGTGCCCGCATGACCATTAAGACGACAGTGTCCCCCCACAATCGCCAAACACCACCCCCGCATCGGTCTCGAATACTCCGAAAAGATGGATCCGGCGGACATCTCGTCCTTAAACGAGCTGCTAGATCGCATCGCCACCCTGGGGCTTTCAACGGACTATGATCGGATCGGGCTTAAACCCGACTAGAGGGAAATCAATCTCCTGCCGATCACCCGCCTGGTAGCGGTCGTCGAGGAATGAGCCGAAAACACTTCTTCCCCTAAATTAAAAACCATATATGTTTGGGTCTCCAACCCCTTGAGCTGGATACCCTTCCTTTGGATGGGACTCCGCGTCCCCCGAACTCAGGGTCGGACATAGGGTCAGGGGAGCACTTGGATCTTCCCGGACCCGAACTCGTGACCTCGGAAATTTTACAAGCTCCAGACACAATTTCGGGTTGGGATTCAAGTTTTACCCAACCCACCCACCACATTCAACACTCTCCAAGTAATTCAGGCCCTCCAGACATATATGACCTTATGTATGTACGACAACAACCTCAGGAAACGGTCCATCACTTTTGGGCCAGGTTCCTACTTGTCAAAAACAAGATCAAAGATTGCTGCGGTGATGTCAGGACCCCGACTCAATGCCACATCGATCTAGCATGTAACACCTCATATCACTTTGCGGCCTCACGCTCGGTATTCCCACGGGTGTCGCCTTACCTTTGCCCGGGACCGTTTGCGCCTTTTGGCACACGTATATGACAGTGTCGCTAGCATCCATATGATAAGGAGCCCGGGCTGACATGGCTAGTCGTAAACCCAAAGTGGCACAGACTTACAGGGACAGGCATCCATGACCCAGCATCGAACGTGTCGGTCATCAACGAGTGAATCCAGGCTGTAGCACTGGGCTAGCAGGACTCCGGTGAACCGGGCTGTAGCGGGCTAACAGGACTCCGGTATTCATCGCGTGACATTTCCCCGAAGGGACAGACACAGGAACGAAGAAGGACACATGCCGGCCAGCCTAAGTGTTCCGGAGCAGTAGCAAGCTACCATGGCTCAGTGGAAACACTAGGAGACATTTCCCCGTAAGAGAGGCTACTAAAGATAAACAACTAGATGGTCAGATCCCACACATACCAAGCATTTCAATAACATACACACAATATGCTCGATATGTGCAAATACAACATGGCATCACAACATGACTCTATGACTCAAGTAATCTATTCAATAGGCTCCGAGGAGCGAGATATTACAAACATGGGTCTCATGACCCAACATTCAGAGCATACAAATCAAGCACAAGCGGAAGCTATCATGTCTGAGTACAGACATCTATAAATGAAAAAGGCTGAGAAGCCTGACTATCTACCAAATCCTGCCGAGGCACAAGATCGTAGCTGAGGTATCAAGCTAAACGTCGAAGTCCACGTGGAACTACTAGTGAGACTGAAGTCTCTCTGCAAAAACATAAAATAGGCAAACGTGAGTACAAATGTACCCAGCAAGACTTACATCAGAACTAACTACATATGCATCATTTTCAACAAAGGGATGGTGGGGTTTAACTGCAGCAAGCCAGCTTTGACTCGGTGGCTATCCTAAACTACGACTGCAAGCAACTCTTTTGAGGTGGCGCACACGAGTCCACATATTCACCATATCAATACACCACTATGGACCCGCTCCCGTCTCCCTACGAGAACGCCATCCATAGCACTCACGCTTATCTTGCGCATTTTAAAGTATCCACTTTCACTTGTCTATGAACTGATATAAGCAACCCAGAAGTCCTTTACCGCGGACACGGCTATTCGAATAGATGATGTTAACCCTGCAGGGGTGTACTTCTTCATACATGTTTCCACCACTTAGCGTCTGCACACGACATGTGCTCGGCAGACTTCAAGCGAAAGCCGACGTGGGTGTAGACCACGACCTACCTAAACACTCAAGTCTCTAGTCCAGGTTTATCGCCTATTCGGGTTCCATCCATGAGGAGATCCGGCCGGAGTTTCGCTCACAGCCCCAAACGATGTGAACAGGGTTCCGTGACACCAAACGGGCGGCCGGTTTACCCGGCCACGTGCCTACCGCATCACAGCCCACCCCTACGGTCAGCGCTGTCCACGGCCTCCAGCATACTACAAACACCAGAAACTACTTGCAACTCCTGGACAGAGGACAAGGGTGAATAAGAAGTCGAGCGGGGTCATATTTCAGGGCCCAATGTATGGTAGTAGCTGAATCATGGATCACAAACACAGAACTCAGTTCCTGAGGACGGCTTCAATGAGACAACCCACCATGTACTCCTACATGGCCTCTCACCGACACCTTTTACCAAATCGTGTTCACACACTTAGCTCACACACAGTAGGACATGTTCACACACCTCTGATTCATCCCGGATGAATCAGACCTGACTCGACTCTAAGAAGTAGCAGGCATGACAAACAAGCATGAATGAGTAGGCACATCAGGGCTCAAACAACTCCTACTCATGCTAGTGGGTTTCATCTATTTACTGTGGCAATGACAGGTCATGCAAAGGATAAAGGGGTTCAGCTACCGCCGCAAGTAACAAATATGTCGTTGTTGAATTTCATATATAATTTATTTAATTTGGAGTTACGGTTGAATTTCTATGAATTTTAGAAGTTTTAGGCATTTTCTGAAATTTCCTGCATATAATTAAATCCAGAAAATACTTATTGCGTCAGCCCCACGTCACAGTGACGTCAGCAGGGTCAACTGGGCGCCCCAGGTCAAATCTGACGTGTGGGGGCCACACGTCAGTGACACAGGAGCTAATCCCGGTCAAACCCAGCGCTGACTGGGGTTTGACCAGGGGTGGGGCCCGCTGTCAGTGGCCTAGGGGGTTGATTAGTGTGGGGGGAGGTTAGCCGCTAATGATGCCCACGTCATCATCGCCGGACTTACGCCGGCGGCGACCAAAATGGCAGCGGCAACGCGCCGGACTTGCGCTAAAGGCGACGGAGGCGGCGGCTGGGGGCACCGGGGCGTAGCCCGGGCTCTCCCGCATCTGATGGGGTAGGTGGGAGGCTACGGGAACGCCGGGGCTCGTCGGAACGGAGCTCGCGGCGGCGCCGGAGTTCGGGTGGTAACGGGCGCGAGGCCCTGGTGGGGTTTTGGGCAAGCTGAGCTGCGCATGGGCTTCCTGTGAGCCCCACGAGCTCAAAGCCGTGCTCGGACGCGATCGAAACAGGCCATGGCCGCGACGGCAGCATGGCCGGCGGCAGCGAGCTCCGGTCGTCGGCAAAGTGGCAGCTGCGGTGTGCAAACGAGAGAACGGAGAGGGGGAAACAGCACAGGAGCTCACAGCGGGTGCAGTGGTGGCCTCGGCGAGCTCGGGGACGGCCTGGTGACGACGAATCGGTCGACGGCGGCCGTCGGTGCAGGAAACGAAGATGGCGTCGGCGACGGCGCTGCTGGGCATCCAGGGGGTCTTCTGGTCGCGTGAGACGACGAGGAGGATGAGGGAGGACCGGCGGAGCTCGGGAGCGCGTCGGGGAGGAGAGGGGGTGGCGGTGGCCGCGAGGGAGCTCATCGGTGGCGGCGGCTCCGTTCGGTCCGGGCGAGAGAGAGGGAACAGAGGAGAGAGGGGATGCAGCGGGGGAGGAAGAGGAGCGAGGGGACACGAGGCCTCGTCGTGGCGTTGCTAGGGAGGCCGGGGGAAGCAGGAGGTGGCCGGGAAGCAGGAGGTGGCCGAGGCCTCTCGGGCGCGCGCCACGCCTCGCCTCTGTTCGTCCTCCTGGCAGAGGAGGAAGAGGACAAGGGGGAGGAGGTGGGCTGGGCCGGCCAGATGGAGCTGGGCCAGGTAAGTGGCGCCAGGTAAGTTCTGTTCTGTTTCATATTTTTCTTCTGTTTTGTTTTTATTTAATTTATTTTGCCACTGTTTTGAATTTAAAATAATTCAAACAATGCCAAAAACTCCTCTGAATATTTTATATTGCTAGATGGACTTTTCCAAAAGCTTATAAAATATTTCAGGGGTATTTGAAATTATATTCTAATTATATGAATATAATTCAAATTCAAATAGCTAATGAATTAAATCCAAAGTCCCAAAAATAAATCCTTAAAAATGTTCAATATTTTGGTTGGGACCAGAACCCTTGCCAAAAATTATCAAACATTTAAGAAGAGCATTTTGGAACAATGAATGAGATTTTTAGGGTTTCTGCCCTTCTTTTATTTAGGGTTTCGAGGCTTCCAATTTCCCTCAGTTCAAATTTCAGAATTTAAACATGATGCACACATGAAGCTAGCCTAGAGCACTACCAGCAGCTAGGGATGTGACAACTCACCCCCACTAAACAAGAATCTCGTCTCGAGATTCAAGCGTAGGGTAAGGTGAAGGGGAAACGCAACTAGTATAATCTTCACGATCCAGGGTGCACTTCAGTTGAACGTTGATTCATTCACCATCATTGTCTTGATGTCTTGCTCTGAGAAATCCTGCTAACATGACATGGAGGGCAGAAGGAGACTCTAGAAGGGTCGATCTTCTTGAAGATCGAACAACTCACGGAATGAGACATAGGACCATCTCTCGGGTTGAGACACGAGATACACATCAAGAGGGGTGGAAAGAAACGGATGACGAAGGTTCACTAGGTGGACAACAATTCCACACTTAAGAAGGTGGTAATCGGTTGTCAACGTAGCGAGGAGTTGAGTTGCCATGATACCACAACGAGACACCTTCGGAACCGTGACTCGTAGATATCTCCCCTTAAGTGGCAAAAGAATTACCTTTGATTCAGAGATCATTGAAACTCTTTATACCAGCTTAAGGCAAATCATAATCGATCATTTAGAGGGGTTCGGTAGAATGGCATACTCAAACTTGGATGATGTGGATTACCTTGTTGAAGACAACGTAATGGATGAATTTTGCTTATCACCGGAAATGGAAGAGACCCATGGTAGAATGGCACATTGGCGGTGCAAGCTGGGAACAAAATGCAAATGCTGGGAATGATTCTGGTAACTGGGGAAGAACCCAACAATAGAGAGTGAATTCACTGTTGGAGTGGTTATAGCATAACCGAGGAAATCTGGGCAATCCCAGCTAGTGCCGATGATAAGACGTAGCGCTTGTGTGTGCTCTCAAGAACTTGAGCATTTCCACAATCATCAAGGTTTTATCAACAACCGCGTCAAGGGTGCTGACAACACAACATACTACCATGATGAATAGCGATGGACGATGCAGATGCGAAGGAGGATAACACTTTCTCAGATTTCACCTTAGCGAGGCCAAGCAAATAAAATCTGGATGATCGACCGAGAGACATTTAGCACTCCGCTTCTAATGTTCTCCTTGATGTGCTAGTATAACCCATTCATAGATATGGTTTGATATCTAAAACATCAAGTAAAAGGTCGGACTTCGGGAACACAAAAATCCATAGGGGCAACTAGGGAGTAAATCCTACGAAATCCTTAGGGGAGGTGGCCAACTTCTTCAATCAAGATACTACAATAATAGGTCTTCCGGTTGGGTGTGTTGGCCACGACATCCACTTTACCGGTTATCGAGGAACCAATATTATAGTTCTTGGGGAAATGTTCCAACCATCATATCTGCCTGAGATTCAGATCTGGTTGGTGTCAGAATATTCCAGACCCATCGAGTCTAGGAAGAAAAATGAAAGTTTGCAACACAAATCGACGAGATGACGTTGCGGGATTCTCGGGAGATGAACTACGATAGCAAGCTCCAAAACATGAGCTGGTTCTGCTACTAACATGTGAACACGTTGTCCCAGACAAGCATGACCACATAGTAGTCTTATAATAAAACACTACCGAGTTCAGGAGGGGGAACCATCAACGAGGGTATCGAAGTCCTTACATAAGTCCGGATTAGCTCTTATGAAGGAACTCCTTCTCCTTGAACAAATCAGTCAGTGGCTTGGTGTGCTAGGATACACATATGGAATGAAGGTTGCAAGTCTCCAGACCACAGAATACTTTGCACGTGTGCATGACTGACTTGCGATGATTCCAGAGGAAGCAACATTGACTTTCTCGAGTCCACGGCGGCAACTTGCATCAAATGCACATGAACTAGAGGAAGTCACTTCTTACATCCGAACATATGCTTCATGAGCTAGCATGAACAAATGCTTTCAAAAGTTTCCAACACTAACTTAATGTCCAACAACATCATGGAGGAGATAAGGATGTTGTCAATGGGTTCAACAACAACTCATCGGAATTTCCATATCACTGGACTTCCACCATCATGTGAACACGGTGATAGCATTGGTCAGACCCAAAAGATATAATGGTGTAGGCCCGAGGGATCAACCACGAGTAAGACAACATTACGAACATCGTTGGTTCTGACTTGATTTGACGATAGCCCACACTCAAATCAAAGGATTGATAAGACAATAGGTCCAGCAACTGATCACAGGGACCAATCGATGAAGATATCATCTTTCTTCAACACACACTACACAAGAATATCCCTTTGGAACGAACTAAGTCAGACAAGCTTTTATCTTCCAACTCTCCAAGTTGTTGTCCAGCTTAACCAACTAGCTCAGGGATATCTAACACCGATTCTTGGAAAGAAGGTGGTTCATAAGAAACCAACTTGATCACGAGCTCAACATAACGGTCAGGTGACGACCTGGTGATACTTCCGAGAAGATATTTGGAAAATCACGAACCACCGATATGTTACTAAGCTCGAGAACAATCTCGCTTTTGAGGGCAAGACGATATGATCAAATGAGCGAGGACTTAACAAATCCTATATCATCAATCGAGGAGTGCACCAGGAAAATGGACTAGGTAGCACAATCAACCTTAGGGTGATGATTCAATAGTCAACTCGCTAAGGATGACGTTATTGTCCATTTAACTACCAAGCAACTTAGGAGTATTGATTTCACACCTCATGATTCACTTGTCGGCACTCCGGCTGCAACAACACGGAACCGAGGAATGAAAAAGGATAGCGAGAAGTATCACTATGTCAAGAATTCACAAAAGGTGGTGCAATTCTCATGAAATTCCTGTCATAAAGAAGGTAATACTTCAGGGTAGAGCAGACCAGAAGCTGGATTGTAACTTGATCTGCGGAACACAACTACTTTGACCCAATCCTAAATATGGATGAGGTACTGGAGTTTGTTTCTCCAAGTCATTCAGGACAGAATGGCTTGACGGACCACAAGAGTAACAGGCATCGATGAATGAATGCACGCATACTCCTGACTATCAATTGATAGACGAGGGTCAGAAGACAACTAAAGAGGGACAACTCAAAGGAACATACGATTTTCTGAGTTGTGGATGCATGGTTTAGCATGTTGAACGAAGTTCAACATATTTCTTCCGGATAACCCATGCAGAAAGGTAGAACTGGCAGAGCCACAATATATAATGGAGAACTCATCAAGAATAATCCTGTTGTGATATTTCAGTTCAACGAGGAACTTCTGCCATAAGTAGTTCATGGTATTTGGAAGAAGGATATACCACAGACCTCAAGGACTACCGCAAAGGTTACTAATATCCTAAAGGAACTAGCAAACACTATCAACATGAGGTAAGTAGAGTGAATCTCGGGTTCAAGAACCCAGGAACAGAATACCTATTACTAAGTAGCATCACGGGATGCTTTCGAGAATGATGGCCAGAATCATCACACTGGGAACACAAATCATGGCTAAATTACTAGATGATCCCCTAAGACACCTAGGGTCATAATAATATCTCCAACATATATGTCAAGGTAACGGAGTACCTCAACTCACTGATTAGTGTGGTTAATCTGGCCCATGGGAACATTGAAACGGGAAGAAAGGATTTGCAATTACATCAGACTACTTAGAAACCTGGGATGACTCGGACAGCATAACGGCTGTAAATGCTCGGAAAAGACTTGAGACATTCACAAAAATGGTGGCATAACCACTCAGAAGCACAATATCAAGGTTTCGAGATCAACAATTAACATATGGAGGTAGTAGGAACTGAACTCAAGCTTAAATCCAACAATCTTATAAGTCCACTGATTAGTAACACGTGATCCTGATGGGAAGAAGAGATAGCCTAGTTCTTAATCCCCGTAGAAGAGAAGATGATGTCTCAGATCAGAAGGCCATGAGGTATAAGGAGTAAAAAGAGCCTTACGTTCCATCCCACAATCAATTCCCTTATATAACTAAAGAATTTCTAGACTCAACTTCGACCAGTTTGGCTTGGTAATCCTACAGGCAGTCAAGCTCTGATACCAACGCTGTCAGGACCGCGACTCAATGCCACATCGATCTAGCATGTAACACCTCATATCACTTTGCGGCCTCACGCTCGGTATTCCCACGGGTGTCGCCTTACCTTTGCCCGGGACCGTTTGCACCTTTTGGCACACGTATATGACAGTGTCGCTAGCATCCATATGATAAGGAGCCCGGGCTGACATGGCTAGTCGTAAACCCAAAGTGGCACAGACTTACAGGGACAGGCATCCATGACCCAGCATCGAACGTGTCGGTCATCAACGAGTGAATCCAGGCTGTAGCACTGGGCTAGCAGGACTCCGGTGAACCGGGCTGTAGCGGGCTAACAGGACTCCGGTATTCATCGCGTGACATTTCCCCGAAGGGACAGACACAGGAACGAAGAAGGACACATGCCGGCCAACCTAAGTGTTCCGGAGCAGTAGCGAGCTACCATGGCTCGGTGGAAACACTAGGAGACATTTCCCGGTAAGAGAGGCTACTAAAGATAAACAACTAGATGGTCAGATCCCACACATACCAAGCATTTCAATAGCATACACACAATATGCTCGATATGTGCAAATACAACATGGCATCACAACATGACTCTACGACTCAAGTAATTTATTCAAATAGGCTCCGAGGAGCGAGATATTACAATCATGGGTCTCATGACCCAACAATCAGAGCATACAAGTCAAAGCACATGCGGAAGCTTAACATGTCTGAGTACAGACAACTATAAATGAAAAAGGCTGAGAAGCCTGACTATCTACCAGATACTGCCGAGGGCACAAGATCGTAGCTGAGGTAACAAGCTAAACGTCGAAGTCCACGTGGAACTACTAGTGAGACCGAAGTCTCTCTGCAAAAACATAAAATAGGCAAACGTGAGTACAAATGTACCCAGCAAGACTTACATCAGAACTAACTACATATGCATCATTATCAACAAAGGGGATGGTGGGGTTTAACTGCAGCAAGCCAGCTTTGACTCGGTGGCTATCCTGAACTACGACTGCAAGTAACTCTTTTGAGGTGGCGCACACGAGTCCACATATTCACCATATCAATACACCACTATGGATCCGCTCCCGTCTCCCTACGAGAACGCCATCCATAGCACTCACGCTTATCTTGCGCATTTTAAAGTATCCACTTTCACTTGTCTATGAACTGATATAAGCAACCCAGAAGTCCTTTACCACGGACACGGCTATTCGAATAGATGATGTTAACCCTACAGGGGTGTACTTCTTCATACATGTTTCCACCACTTAGCGTCTGCACACGACATGTGCTCGGCAGACTTCAAGCGAAAGCCGACGTGGGTGTAGACCACGACCTACCTAAACACTCAAGTCTCTAGTCCAGGTTTATCGCCTATTCGGGTTCCATCCATGAGGAGATCCGGCCGGAGTTTCGCTCACAGCCCCAAACGATGTGAACAGGGTTCCGTGACACCAAACGGGTGCCCGGTTTACCCGGCCACGTGCCTACCGCATCACAGCCCACCCCTACGGTCAGCGCTGTCCACGGCCTCCAGCATACTACAAACACCAGAAACTACTTGCAACTCCTGGACAGAGGACAAGGGTGAATAAGAAGTCGAGCGGGGTCATATTTCAGGGCCCAATGTATGGTAGTAGCTGAATCATGGATCACAAACACAGAACTCAGTTCCTGAGGACGGCTTCAATGAGACAACCCACCATGTACTCCTACATGGCCTCTCACCGACACCTTTTACCAAATCGTGTTCACACACTTAGCTCACACACAGTAGGACATGTTCACACACCTATGATTCATCCCGGATGAATCAGACCTGACTCGACTCTAAGCAGTAGCAGGCATGACAAACAAGCATGAATGAGTAGGCACATCAGGGCTCAAACAACTCCTACTCATGCTAGTGGGTTTCATCTATTTACTGTGGCAATGACAGGTCATGCAAAGGATAAAGGGGTTCAGCTACCGCAGCAAGTAACAAATATGTCGTTGTTGTCCTAATGCAGTAAAAGAGAGCAGGAGCGAGAGAGTGGGATTTTATCGGAATGAACAAGGGGGTTTTGCTTGCCTGGCACTTCTGAAGATAACATTGAGTCTTCATCAGTGTCAACGATCACATCATCGGTATCACGTCTATCGAGAGGGGACAAATACCGGCAACACAGAAGGGAACACAATCAACGCAATGCACAATATGATGCATGATCATGACATGGCAAATGAATGTGTTTTGGGCTAATGCAACTAGCAACAGATTAAATGAAGTTGGTTTGAATACATGATTCAAATTCAAACTCCATATGTGATTATTCAAATGACATTTAATTGATTTGTGCTAAACAGCAGCTATAAGTTGTTCTAACATGCATGAAAATGGTACAGATGGATTCCTTGAATTTTTCTGATAATTTTTCATATATAATTTATTTAATTTGGAGTTACGGTTGAATTTCTATGAATTTTAGAAGTTTTAGACATTTTCTGAAATTCCCTGCATATAATTAAATCCAGAAAATACTTATTGCGTCAGCCCCACGTCACAGTGACGTCAGCAGGGTCAACTGGGCGCCCCAGGTCAAATCTGACGTGTGGGGGCCACACGTCAGTGACACAGGAGCTAATCCCGGTCAAACCCAGCGCTGACTGGGGTTTGACCAGGGGTGGGGCCCGCTGTCAGTGGCCTAGGGGGTTGATTAGTGTGGGGGGAGGTTAGCCGCTAATGATGCCCACGTCATCATCGCCGGACTTACGCCGGCGGCGACCAAAATGGCGGCGGCAACGCGCCGGACTTGCGCTAAAGGCGACGGAGGCGGCGGCTGGGGGCACCGGGGCGTAGCCCGGGCTCTCCCGCATCTGATGGGGTAGGTGGGAGGCTGCGGGAACGCCGGGGCTCGTCGGAACGGAGCTCGCGGCGGCGCCGGAGTTCGGGTGGTAACGGGCGCGAGGCCCTGGTGGGGTTTTGGGCAAGCTGAGCTGCGCATGGGCTTCCTGTGAGCCCCACGAGCTCAAAGCCGTGCTCGGACGCGACCGAAACAGGCCATGGCCGCGACGACAGCATGGCCGGCGGCAGCGAGCTCCGGTCGTCGGCAAAGTGGCAGCTGCGGTGTGCAAACGAGAGAACGGAGAGGGGGAAACAGCACAGGAGCTCACAGCGGGTGCAGTGGTGGCCTCGGCGAGCTCGGGGACGGCCTGGTGATGACGAATCGGTCGACGGCGGCCGTCGGTGCAGGAAACGAAGATGGCGTCGGCGACGGCGCTGCTGGGCATCCAGGGGGTCTTCTGGTCGCGTGAGACGACGAGGAGGATGAGGGAGGACCGGCGGAGCTCGGGAGCGCGTCGGGGAGGAGAGGGGGTGGCGGTGGCCGCGAGGGAGCTCGTCGGTGGCGGCGGCTCCGTTCGGTCCGGGCGAGAGAGAGGGAACAGAGGAGAGAGGGGATGCAGCGGGGGAGGAAGAGGAGCGATGGGACACGAGGCCTCGTCGTGGCGTTGCTAGGGAGGCCGGGGGAAGCAGGAGGTGGCCGGGAAGCAGGAGGTGGCCGAGGCCTCTCGGGCGCGCGCCACGCCTCGCCTCTGTTCGTCCTCCTGGCAGAGGAGGAGGAGGACAAGGGGGAGGAGGTGGGCTGGGCCGGCCAGATGGAGCTAGGCCAGGTAAGTGGCGCCAGGTAAGTTCTGTTCTGTTTCATATTTTTCTTCTGTTTTGTTTTTATTTAATTTATTTTGCCACTGTTTTGAATTTAAAATAATTCAAACAATGCCAAAAACTCCTCTGAATATTTTATATTGCTAGATGGACTTTTCCAAAAGCTTATAAAATATTTCAGGGGTATTTGAAATTATATTCTAATTATATGAATATAATTCAAATTCAAATAGCTAATGAATTAAATCCAAAGTCCCAAAAATAAATCCTTAAAAATGTTCAATATTTTGGTTGGGACCAGAACCCTTGCCAAAAATTATCAAACATTTAAGAAGAGCATTTTGGAACAATGAATGAGATTTTTAGGGTTTCTGCCCTTCTTTTATTTAGGGTTTTGAGGCTTCCAATTTCCCTCAGTTCAAATTTCAGAATTTAAACATGATGCACACATGAAGCTAGCCTAGAGCACTACCAGCAGCTAGGGATGTGACAGGTGATGATATAGTCTCGGTCTTTCATCGCAATTGTACCGACGAGGGAATTCGGAATGCCCTCGACCATCGCCGCATACGGAGTTTCATGGAACCATCGCAAGTAGTACAGAAGTACTGCACGATGGAAAGCACATGGAAGGTCCAGAAAACACAATCGGAACATGCTGCCTTTAAGCAGTGCACTGCCCGGGCAAAACAGATACACCCTTATGAGGCATCCGACCATAAGCCCGTCGGCAAGAAAAACAAACCCTTTACGGGATACAAGTTTGTTCTTGACGAACTCCTCGACAAACCCTGTCCGATACACGCGACGTCGAGCACTGACTCAACTCACAGCCTTCGGGCATGTTGGGTACTCCGGCAGGTAGCTAAAATTGAGGAGGCCATCCTCACCACCGCCACTCTAGAGAAGCATTCTCTGGAGGATTACGATTTTAACATCCTCACAATCTTCAAGACTTTCTCATCAAATAATCGTCGTAAGAGGGCACTCCGCGACCTCGCCGAAGTCCACCAAGTAACCGTAGTGAGCCCATGGAACGACATGGCAATAACCTTCACCGCCGCCAACGAACCAAGGGCCCGACCAGTCCAAGCACCCGCCGCATTAGTTCTAAACCCAATTGTGGACGGCTTTCTACTTACCAAAGTGCTCATGGACGGCGACAGTGGGCTTAACCTCATTTACGGAGACACACTCGACAAAATGCAGGTTGATAGAAAACGCATCGAGCAAAGCAGTACCACCTTTCAAGGAATCATCCCCAGTCGAGAAGCACGATGTTCGGGGAGAATTAAACTTGACGTAGTATTTGGCACACCTGAAAATTACTGGTCGAAAGAGTTTCTCTTTCACATTGCTCCCTTCAATAGCGGATATCACACCCTTCTAGGGCGGGGCGCTTTTTCACGCTTCCAAGCCGTACCCCATTATGGGTACATGAAGCTTAAAATGCTAGGGCCCAATGGAGAAGTCACAGTCACAAGTGATCCGGTTAAAGCACTCCGCGCCAAAACAAAACCGCATCCTTGGCCCTTGAGGCACTATCCAAAGCCCTTGCGGCCGAAGAACTAACCACCCTACGATCCATGGCGGACAAGGATGATGTGATTCTTGATAAGAGACCTAAATCCACCTCTTTCAAGCCAGCAGATGAAATAGTTAAATTTCAAGTGCACCCAATGAATCCTAATAAAACAGCGTCCATCAGATCACAACTGGAACCGACGGTGGACGCCGCTTTACGCGTGTTCCTATGAGAAAATTGGGATATCTTTGCCTAGCACCCTTCAGACATGCCCGGAATCCCACGCAGACTGGTCGAACACAGCCTCAACATAATCAAAGGATTCAAACCAGTCAAGCAAATGCTGCGGCGATTTTTTGAACCCAAACGACAAGCTATGGGAGAGGAGCTAGCCAAACTACTCGAGGCCGGATTCATCAGAGAAATCAAACACCCGGATTGGCTAGCCAACTTGGTCATGGTGCCTAAGAAGGATAAATCTTGGCGCCTTTGCGTCGATTTCAAAGACCACAATAAGGCTTGCCCTAAAGACCCTTTCCCGTTGCCCCGCATTGACCAGATTATTGATGCGACCGCGGGACACGACTCATTGTGTTTCCTCGACGCTTACTACGGATACCATCAGATTAAAATGAAGGAGTCTGACCAGGCCGCAACGGCGTTCATAACCCCGTATGGGCCTTTCTGTTTCAATACTATGCCCTTTGGGCTTAAAAACGCTGGTGCCACTTACCAACGCATGATTCAAACATGCTTGGAAAAACAAATCGGCAAGATAGTTGAAGCATATGTGGATGATGTGGTCATCAAGACTAAACACGTCGAATCCTTGGTGGACGATCTCCGCCTCACGTTTGACAACCTCAGAGCATACGACATAGGGCTCAATCCGGAAAATGTGTCTTTGGCGTTCCAACCGGAAAGCTACTAGGGTTCATTTTCTCCAATAGAGGAGCTGAAGCAAACTCAACCAAAATCCGAGCCTTGTCGCAATTGGCTACACCAATAGACTTAAAGCAGGTCCAAAAGCTAGCAGGGTGCGTGGCGGCTTTGAGCCGCTTTATCTCCAGATTAGGAGAAAAAGTATTACCACTTTACAGACTGCTTAGACGCACCGACAACTTTGAATGGACAGATGCGACCACAGCCGGACTGGAAGAAATAAAAACCTTATTAGCAGGCAACCCAATCCTAGCCACCCCAAGTGTTCGCGAGCCTATGTTGCTTTATATATCCGCAACTCACCAGGTCATGAGCGCTGTACTCGTCGTCGAGCGAGGGGAAGAGGGACATAAATTTCCCATCCAAAAGCGAGTGTATTACATATCGGAGGTCCTTACACCGTGTAAATCCCGATACCCTCACTACCAAAAGATAGCTTACGCAGTCTTTATGGCATCATGAAAACTCCAACACTATTTTCAAGAGTGTTCGATCACGGTGGCATCTGAAGTACCACTTAACAACATCATAAATAACAGGGATGCCACCGGCCGCATAGCTAAATGGGCCATTGAGCTCTTACCCTTTGAAATAACATACAAGCCACGCCGAGCTATCAAATCTCAGGTGCTGGCTGACTTCGTCGTTGAGTGGACGGAAGTCGAGCTCCCTAAAGAGTCCAGTTCATATTCCAACTAGATCATGTACTTCAATGACTCTAAAATGCTAGTTGGACTGGGGGCTGGCATCATCTTGACATTCCCTATGAGGGACACAGTCCGCTATGTGTTGCAAATCATGTATATGGACTCCAATAATGCAGCCGAATACGAGGCACTTCTACATGGTCTCTGCATGGCTGTCTCCATGGGCATACAACGCCTAGAGGTGCGCGACGACTCAAACCTCACAATATCTCAGGTGAACGGAGAGTTCAATGCAAAAGATCCAAAAATGGTGGTATATCAAAACACCGTATTAAAAATATCGTCTCGATTCGAGGGGCTCGAATTTCACCACATCGCTCGAGACAGTAACCAGGCAGCGGACATCCTCGCTCGCATGGGCGCCAAGCACGAACTCATCCCACCCAATACCTTTGTGGAAAGGCTCTTTAAGCCAACCGTGGTATGGCAGGGAGAGAGCGGAGACGCCAGTACGGACTTGATCACGCCCCCAGCAGTCGAACACAATACAAATATCATTGGGGGGTCAGATACCGAAATAACACCCTCCGCTCATGAGATCATGACCGTTATTGGTCCCTGGACCGAACCTTTCCTGGCCTACCTTAATAGGCAGGAGCTTCCTGATGATCAAAATGAGGCGCGTCGCATAGTTCGGCGTTCTAAAGCCTACAAAGTTCACGAAGGTGAACTGTACAAGAAAAGCACTACCGGAGTTCTCTAAAGGTGCATCTCTGAAGAGGAGGGGCGGTAACTCTTGGCGAAAATACATGCTGGTCTGGGCGGCCATCATGCCGCAGCTCGGGCCCTTGTAAGCAAAGCCTTCCGGACAGGTTTCTTCTAGCCAACGGCCCAAGCAGACGCACAAGACCTCGTCCAACATTGTGTGGGCTGTCAGCTTTTCACCAATCAAAGCCATATGCCTCCCACTGCCTTAAGAACAATCCCCATAACTTGGCACTTTGCGGTCTGGGGGCTCGATATGGTCGGACCCCTTAAAGGGGGAAGCCACAAAAATAAATATTTGTTGGTTATGGTGGATAAATTCACTAAGTGGATAGAGGCCAAACCAGTAAAAATAGCTGAAGTGGGGCCAGTGATTGACTTTATATTCGGTGTGGTACACCGCATGGTCCCACACAGCATCATCACTGCTAATGGCTCCAATTTTACAGCTGATGAGGTGAAAAACTGGTGTGCTAACTTGGGCATTAAACTAGACTATGCATATGTCTACCACCCTCAAACAAACGGTCAGGTTGGACGGGCCAATGGCTGATAATGAGCGGCATTAAACCCAGACTGGTGCACTCCTTATGGGAGTCAGATAAGCACTTGGTCGACAAACTCGATTTCATGCTCTGGGGGATGCGGACTACGCCTAATCAAATGATCGGACACACACCTTTCTTCATGGTGTACGGCGCAGAAACTGTCCTGCCCTGCGACATTATTCATGACTCACCTCGAGTGTGCATTGCTACCTCTTGAGCATTGCGTTGGATTTCCCCGAAGAGGAGAGGATGATGTAGTAAAGTAGTGTAAGTATTTCCCTCAGTTTTTGAGAACCAAGGTATCGATCCAGTAGGAGACTACGCACAAGTCCCTCGTACCTACACAAAACGATAGCTACTCAAAACCAACGCGATTAGGGGTTGTCAATCCCTTCACGGTCACTTACGAGGGTGAGATCTGATAGAGGTGATAAATAATATTTTTGGTATTTTTGATAGATAGATGCAAAGTGAAAAGTAAAAGGCAAAGTAAAAACAAAGCAAGTAATAAAGCGATAGAGATTGATATGATGAGAATAGACCCGGGGGCCATAGGTTTCACTAGTGGCTTCTCTCGAGAGCATAAGTATTCTACGGTGGGTGAACAAATTACTGTTGAGCAATTGACAGAATTGAGCATAGTTATGAACATATCTAGGCAATGATCATGTATCTAGGCATCACGTCCAAGACAAGTAGATCGAAACGATTCTGCATCTACTACTATTACTCCACTCATCGACCGCTATCCAGCATGCATCTAGAGTATTAATTTAAAAACAGAGTAACGCCTTAAGCAAGATGACATGATGTAGAGGGATAAATTCATGCAATATGATAAAAACCCCATCTTGTTATCCTCGATGGCAACAATACAATACGTGCCTTGCAACCCTTTCTGTCACTGGGTAAGGACACCGCAAGATCGAACCCAAAGCTAAACACTTCTCCCATTGCAAGAACTACCAATCTAGTTGGCCAAACCAAACGGATAATTCGAAGAGACTTGCAAAGATAACTCAATCATACATAAAAGAATTCAGAGAAGAATCAAATATTTTCCATAGATAATCTGAATCATAAACCCACAATTCATCGGTCTCAACAAACACACCGCAAAAAGAAGATTACATCGAATAGTTCTCCACAAGAGAAGGGGAGAACATTGTATTGAGATCCAAAAAGAGAGAAGAAGCCATCTAGCTACTAGCTATGGACCCGAAGGTCTGAAGTAAACTACTCACACTTCATCAGAGGGGCTATGGTGTTGATGTAGAAGCCCTCCGTGGTAGATGCCCCCTCCGGCGGAGCTCCAGAACAGGCCCCAAGATGGGATCTCATGGGTACAGAAAGTTGCGATGGTGGAATTAGGTTTTTGGCTCCCCTTCTGATCTGTCGGGGATACGTAGGCATATATAGGAGGAAGGAGTACGTCGGTGGAGCAGCAGGGGGCCCACGAGGTAGGGGGGCGCGCCCTCCACCCTCGTGACCGCCTCTTTTGTTCCTTGGAGCAGGGTCCAAGTCTCCTGGATCAGGTTCGGTGAGAAAATCACATTCCCGAAGGTTTCATTCTGTTTGGACTCCGTTTGATATTCCGTTTCTTCGAAATACTGAAATAGGCAAAAACAGCAATTTTGGGCTGGGCCTCCGGTTAATAGGTTAGTCCCAAAAATAATATAAAAGTGGAAAATAAAGCCCAATATAGTCCAAAACAATAGATAAAGTAGCATGGAGCAATCAAAAATTATAGATACGTTGGAGACGTATCAAGCATCACCAAGCTTAATTCATGTTCGTCCTCGAGTAGGTAAATGATAAAAAAGAATTTTTGATGCGGAGTGCTAGTTGGCATAATTTCAATGTAATTCTTCTTACTTGTGATATGAATATTCAGATCAGAAAGATTCAAGACAAAAGTTCATATTGACACAAAAATAATAATACTTCAAGCATACTAATCAAAGCAATCATGTCTTCTCAAAATAACATGGCAAAAGAAAGTTCATCCCTACAAAATCATATAGTTAGGCTATGCTTCATTTTTGTCACACAAAGATATTCCCAACTTCTATACCCCCGATGACAAGCCAAGCAATTGTTTCATACTTAAGTAATCTCAAACCTTTTTAACTTTCACGCAATACATGAGCGTGAGCCATGGATATAGCACTATGGGTGGAATAGAATATGATGATAGGGATTGTGTGGAGAAGACAAAAAAGGAGAAAGTCTCATATTGACGAGGATAATCAACGGGCTATGGAGATCCCCATCAATTGATGTCAACATGAGGAGTAGGGATTGCCATGCAACGGATGCACTAGAGCTATGAATGCTCATCAAAAGAAAACTAGTGGGTGTGCATCCAACTTGCTTGCTCACGAAGACCTAGGGCATTTGAGGAAGCCCATCGTAGGAATATACCAGCCAGGTTCTTATAATGAAAAATTCCCACTAGTATAAAAAAGACAACTTATGAGACTCACTACATGAAGAACAAGGTGCTACTTTGAAGCACAATATATGAGACTCACTACATGAAAAACAAGGTGCTACTTTGAAGCACAAGTGTGAAAAAAAAGATAGTAGCATTGCCCTTTTTCTTTTTTTCTTTTTTTTGGGCCTTTCTTTTTTCCTTTTTTTTCTTTGGGCAATGGTCTAATAATGATGATCATCACACTTCTATTGATTACAACATAAGGATTACAACTCGAAACTTAGAACAAGATATGACTCTATATGAATGCCTCCGACGGTGTACCGAGATGGTGCAATGAATCAAGAGTGACATGTATGAAAAATAATGCAAGGTGGCTTTGCCACAAATACGATGTCAACTACATGATCATGCAATGGCAATATGACAAAAGTAATGTATGTCATGATGATGATGGTGGAAGTTGCATGGCAATATATCTCGGAATGGCTATGGAAATGCCATAACAGGTAGGTATGGTGGCTGTTTTGAGGAAGATATAAGGAGGTTTATGTGTGATAGAGTGTATCGTATCACAGGGTGTGGATGCACCGGCGAAGTTTGCACCAACTCTCAAGGTGAGAAAGGGCAATGCACGGTACCAAAGAGTCTAGCAAAGGCGGAAAGGTAAAAGTGCGTATAATCCATGGACTCAACATTAGTCAAAAGAACTCATATACTTGTTGCAAAAATTTAGAAGTCATCAAAAATCAAGTACTACGCGCATGCTCCTAGGGGGATAGATTGGTAGGAAAAGACCATCGCTCGTCCCCGACCGCCACTCATAAGGATGCACAAGCCAGGTACACTTCATGTTTCAAATCTGTTACACAAGTTTAACCATACGTGCATGCTACGGGACTTGCAAACTTCAACACAAGCATTTCTCAAATTCATAATTACTCAACTAGCACGTCTTTGATATTATCACCTCCATATCTCAAAACAATTATCAAGCATCAAACTTATCTTAGTATTCAACGCACTCAAAAGAAAGTTTCACATATCTTGAATGCCAAGTATATTAACATTAAGCAAATTACCATGCTATTAACGACTCTCAAAATAATCTAAGTGAAGCATGAGAGATCAATAGTTTCTTTAAAAAAATCCACCACTGTGCTCTAAAAGATATAAGTGAAGCACTAGAGCAAAAATTATCACGCTCAAAAGATATAAGTGAAGCACTATGAGCAAAACTATCAAGCTCAAAAGATATAAGTGAAGCACATAGAGTATTCTAACAAATTCCAAATCATGTATGGCTCTCTAAAAAGGTGTGTACAGCAAGGATGATTGTGGTAAACTAACAAGCAAAGACACAAATAATACAAGACGCTCCAAGCAAAACACATAACACGTGGTGAATAAAAATATAGCTCCAAGTAAATTACCGATCGAAGTGGACGAAAGAGGGGATGCCTTCCGGGGCATCCCCAAGCTTTGACTTTTTGGTGTCCTTGGATTATCTTGGGGGTGACATGGGCATCCCCAAGCTTAGGCTCTTTCCACTCCTTGTTCCATAATCCATCAAAAGAATTCACCCAAAACTTGAAAACTTCACAACACAAAACTCAACAGAAATCTCGTGAGCTCCGTTAGAGAAAGAAAACAAAAGACTACTTCAAGGTACTGTAATGAACTCATTATTTATTTATATTGGTGTTAAACCTACTGTATTGCAACTTCTCTATGGATTATAAACTATTTTACTAGCCATAGATTCATCAAAATAAGCAAACAACACACGTAAAATAGAATCTGTCAAAAACAGAACAGTCTGTAGCAATCTGTAACCTATTCAAACTTCTGGAACTCTAAAAATTATACCAAAAAAGGAAGTCCTGGACAATTTGTTTATTGAACAGAAGCAAAAATAATCAACGCTAAATCACATTCCTGTGATTTAACAAAACTATATTCGTGCGCACAAAGTTTCTGTTTTTCAGCAGAATCAAATCAACTATCATCGTAGGTTATCCTATAGGTTCTACTTGGCACAAACACTAATTAAAAGACAAAACCACATCTAAACAGAGGCTAGATGGATTATTTATTCCTAAACAGAAGCAAAAACAAAAAACACAAAATAAAATTGGGTTGCCTCCCAACAAGCGCTATCGTTTAACGCCCCTAGCTAGGCATAAAAGCAAGGATAGATCTAGGTATTGCCATCTTTGGTAGGCAATCCAAAGTGGCTCTCATGATAGATTCATATGGTAATTTTATTTTCTTTCTAGGGAAGTGTTCCATGCCCTTCTTTAAGGGAAATTGGAATCTAATAATCCCTTCTTTCATATCAATAATTGCACCAATCGTTCTAAGGAAAGGTCTACCAAGAATAATAGGACATGAAGGATTGCAATCTATATCAAGAACGATAAAATCTACGGGCACATAATTCCTATTTGCAACAATAAGAACATTATTAATTCTTCCCATAGGCTTTTAATAGTGGAATCCGCAAGGTGCAAGTTTAGAGAGCAATCATCAAAATCACGGAAATCTAGCAAATCACACAAAGCTTTGGGAATAGTAGAGACACTAGCACCCAAATCACACAAGGCATGAAACTCATAATCTTTGATTTTAATTTTAATAGTAGGTTCCCACTCATCATAAAGTTTTCTAGGGATAGAAACTTTCAACTCAAGTTTTTCTTCATAAGATTGCATCAAGGCATCAACAATGTGTTCGGTAAAGGCCTTATTTTGACTATAAGCATGTGGAGAATCTAGCACGGATTGCAACAAGGAAATACAACCAATCAAAGAGCAATTTTCATAATTAAATTCCTTGATATCCAAAATAGTGGGTTTAGCAACACCTAGGTTTTTATTTCTTTCAATCCCACTCTCATAAATTTCATCATCAAGATCTAGAAACTCTGAATTCTTAGAACGCCTTCTAGGTAAAGGAAGATCATATTCAGTTTCATCAAGATTCATATTGCAAAACAAAGATTTAATGGGGGACACATCAATAACTTTTATATCTTCATCTTGATTTTCATAAGTATTCGGTTTAGCGGCCATCTTATTGACTAAGGTAGCTTGCATATCCGAAATTTCAGCGGTCATTTTTTCAAGACGAGCAATTTGGGCCCTTATACCATCAAATTCTTTAGACATATCATCGAGTTCTTTATTCATATAACTCATAAAACTTTTTTGTTCCTTAAGCTTGTTTCTATAGAAATTATTGTGCTCAAATTGCAAAACCATAAACTTTCTGACATTGCTTTCGATCTCCTCTAGCCTTTTAAGGTGAAGGTCACCAAATCTAGGGAGAGCCATAGCGACAAATAAGTAAACTAGCACACGAGCAAATAGAAAGACAAAGGGAAAAAGGCAAATGGGAAAGAGAGGAGGAGATTGGGAAAGAGAGGGTGTCGTGGAATTAACACGTCAGATGTCCTCATGAAAGGACTTAGTCGTGGAGCCATCGCTACGGGTTAGCTTGAAGGGGTTAAACCGGACAAGGGACATGAGAGTTTTATACTAGTTCGGCCCCTTCGATGAAGGTAAAAGCCTACGTCTAGTTGTGATGGAATTGATTGGGTTTCGATGATCAGGGAGCAGATATGCTTTGCCTGAGTCTCGAGTTGTTGTCTGTTGCCCTTGAACCGCCGCCAGGTCGTCCCTTTATATACACAGGTTGACGCCCGGCCGGTCTACAGAGTCCCGAGGCCGACTCATACAAGGGTCCAGCTCGGTCTCTCCTTTCCTAACTTACAACACAAGTTTACATAACTATGGCGGTTTGCTATCATGGGCCCTAATCCGCCACTGGGCTCCGGGCCTCTAAGCTTCATAGTAAAACGCCACCTTCTGAGTCTTCATGGGCTTCAATACAGTTGAGTGTAAACCGGCCCCTCCTGGGCGGTTTATACTCAATAGTTATATCCCCAACATTAGGCCCCAGAGTGATTTGAACCTGTTCATGTCAATCTTCATTACTTAGAAAAATCCTGTGAACATCTTCCTTTGCTTCTCGTAAACCGCCATGACGTCTTGTTTCATAAACTTTGTTAAACCGTCGTGACGTCATCCTCTGGATATAGCAACGGATCATCATGACGTCATCTCTGTAAAAAATGAATAAAAAGATTCCCTTCATTAATGTCATCACAGAAATCGAGGCGACAGCTGCGCAACTTGCCGCTTTGGACTCCTCGATTTTCGTGCCGGTCTTTATCCATTTTCCTTATAAATAGACCCGGGGGCCCTTTCTTTTCTTCCCCTTCCATACTGCTTCTTCTTCCTCGCGACGCCCTAGCTCTGAAGCTCCGTCGCCGCCCTCAACCTTCGAATGCTGCGTCAACAAAGGCCGCTACATCAACCTGGTTGTACCAGAGATCTTCGGCGTTCCTCCGCTGTCCTGCGCATCCGGTAAGTTTCTCCCTCATAACCCTAGATCTGCATTTTAGGGCTCCTGTTTTCATCTGCGTTCATAGGTGCTCATCCCTAGTTTCTTCGTATTCACTTCTGCCATAGCTTCTTTGATTCAACTATAGCATAAATCTCGTGCGATAGTTGCTCCGCATCCAGTTTAGCACTTAGTAGATCTTCCCTCTTGTACAGAATCCCTTGATAGAACGCACGAACTTCTCTGCTCTGTTTAATGCCTTTATAGATCGCATAATTTTTTTCTTACTGAAGCTTTGGTAGATCCAAATTAATTCCATCATTATGTGAAAACTGTTTCTGTCAACACTTAGCAGATTTTAAACCCAGGCCCTTCTGCCTGCGGGCGGTTTAACCTTTGATAACCAATCCGCCATATACCATTAGCCCTCTCTTAAACCGCCAACTAACTTTGAACAGCAACTCTCCGGTTTAACACTGAATAATGCACTTAAACCGTTTAATTGTAAACCGGCTTTTATTTTTACTTTCAGTTTCCTTCCGAGATGACCAAACAATTCTCTGCTTGCAATTGGGTTCCGTCCCGGATTACGGAGACACAAATTAACGGTTATGTCACCACTGGCGCTTTAGCCTCAAAAAGGGTCCTTCACTGGCGAGTTCCGGGCTCTGAATGCCCACCTAAACCTTAAGATGGAGAAGTGATTGTATTTATGCAACACTTAGACCGGGGATTCAGCCTGCCCGGATCAAAAAATTTCTAGGATGTCCACGCAAGCTTCCAGCTCCATCCACAAGATATTGGACCAAACTCCGTGTCCAATATATGCAACTTTCAAGTATTCTGCGAAGTATACCTTCAAGAAGAGCCATCTGTGGAGTTGTTCCGGGATTTTTTCCACTTGAACCGCCGTACAGAGTTCTCTGATGGTCCCAACACAGAGCTTGGTGGCGTTTCAATTCATAAGAGGAAAGAAGTTGACTTCCCACATGCAAAACAACATAGCCATCCTAAAGATTGGAACCAGACTTGGTTTTACTGCCGGAACACTGCCCCTGATGGAGAAAATCCTCTGGCGGGTTACCGTCCCCACTGGCTTAGCAACGGTCACCCATTAACTTCACGCTTGTCTGCCGCGGAATGAAAAAACTTTGCACCCCAAATCGCCAAGCTCCGGGCTCTCTTGGCCAACAGTTTGACTGGCATTGACCTTGTCCGCTGCTGGGTATCTTGGGTCATTTTGCCTTTAAGCCGCCGCCCCGGATTGATGCATGAATATACTGGCAATGTCAAAGACCCTCAACGCTATCATGAAGTAGTAATGACGGATCTGGAAGTCACTGAATCTGTGAAGAAGATGCTTGATGAAACAATCACTTCATGCAGTCAAACCGGGTTGCCACCTTTTTGCATCTGCAATCCACCACCAGCGGTAAAGTTTATCTTAATATTTACTAATTCGCCTCCGCTTTAACTATGTGCTAACATTTCTTTGTCTTAATGTCACAGGCCAACAACTCCTTCTGGAAACGGACTAAACCGGCCAGGGCTCGTGCCAAGACTAAGGCCACCAAGAAAATTTCCAAGAAGAAAACCGCCGAGTCTTCTGATCCGCCAGAAGATGAGGAATCGGACGCAGAGGTAGAACTTGACTCACTTGGTTCCTTATTCGTACATCTTATTGACAATGATTATTCTCAGGACGATGCTGAGGCCAGCCACGCAGACCCTGTTGAGGTAATCACTCTTTCTTCCGATTCAGATCTTGTGCCGGTTCAAAGAGTTTGCCGCACAGTTCGGAAAGTAAAACACTCTCACCCCCTTGCTCATTTGGAGCCAAAATTTTCTTTGAAGACACAACAAGCTGCAGAACATCGCACAACCTGGCACAGTGGCCAGCAAATCACCTCGTCCGGTTTACCAAATACACCAAACCGAAAACGTCGTCCAGAGGTGACTTGTTCTCCTGAAAAACTTTATCCTTTGAAGGGTTTCTTCCGATGCCCACTCAATCCGTCTGATCCGAATTATCAGGCATCTTCAAACTCGTCTGGCGGTTCATCAACCACTCAGCTGCCTCCCCTCAAGACCATCGCTGGGTAAGTATACTATTCCTCAAGTTGTTTCTTCATGCGTCGGTTTATCATATTCTAACTTTGGATGTTGTAGCGCCAAGGCTCGATTGAGTAAAAAAGCCAAGACCAGCAGTCATACTGATGATGTTGATCCGGAGAAGACCCCAGAGAATGAGGGCGAAAATCCTAAGATTGCCACAGATCGCTCTGCTCCGGAAAACCCAGGCGCTGATGCTAACCCGCCAGGAGCTGAACCGGAGACACAGGTTGATACATCAACTCTTGACGCCACCCCTCCAAGTCCAACTGTTGACCCGCCAAGCCCTGTTACCAAACCGTCGAGCCCTGCTGCCAAAGCACCAAGCCCTGTTAAGGAGAATGTCAATCCATCAAGCCTAGCCAAGGATGATGATGTTGTCATTACTGGCACTGCGTATACCACCCCGGGCAATCCAATTGCTTTGTCTAAACATTCCGCCAAGGATGAATTTGCTTTTATGAACAAGGGGAAAGGCAAGACCGATTTGTCAGACTATGCTGATTTATCTTCTCAGGAACTTCATTCCGGATTCTTAAACTGTCTCTTCACCAGCCGGGACTATGAAGCCGGTTTAGTAAATTTGATGAAGGAGCGCTATGAGGCAAACCGTTTGATCTTTTACTCTGTACCTTCATTGCATTGTAGCCCCCAAAGGGCCGGTTTGTCTTTTAGAAAGTCAAACCGGGACTTTGTATATTCCATACTGTACTTTGTTGATTTTCCTTGTGTATTTGTGATCGAACACACATTAGCCCCCAAGTGCCATGATTAAAACTTGTATTAATCCATGGGACTTCAATAATCAGTAGAAAAAAGTGATCCACATTAGCCCCCAAGTGCCAAGTGTATAACTGGTTATATGCTTGGGACTTGCAAAAAGGTATTGACATGCTCTTCTTACTGTTGCAGAGTGAGATAAATCAACAAGTCTCTCAGATTGCCGATCTTCAAGAAAATCTGAAATCCCAACAAGCAAAAACCACCAAGGCCAGGGATGAATTGAAAACTGCCTTAACCACTATGGAGCAGCTCAAAGAGTGGTTCAAGTCTGAGCGGGCCAACTGGGACACTGAAAAGGCTGGATTGCTGAAGCGGGCAGAAGACGCTGAATCGACTCTTAAACCGGTGACAGAAGAGCTTACTGGATTAAAGCGCCAAATCAATGCCATGACTTCTGCAATATTTGGTAAGTACTGTTTGCCAAGGCTTTGTGAATGTTACGCTTTGAAATTTTGCCGGTTTAACATGAAATCCTTAAACCGCTGTAGGTAGCCGCATTGCTCATCTGGGCTCTGATATGCGGATGAAGCTCAAGGCCGCCTATAGACTGATTGAACAGTTGTATACCGGTGCCCAACGGGTTATCAGTGCAACTTCCTATGACAATGCGGCCCCAACTCTGATCAAGGACACTCTGGCCAGGTTATCTATGATGCCAGCACAGATGGAAGAAGTGAAGCGATCCGCTGCCAGGGCTGGCGCTTTGTTAGCACTTACCCGAGCCAAAGCATGGATAGCTGACCTTGATCCAGTCGATATTGCCAAGGGCTTTCCCAGTGAACAAGAAAATGGGACAGTGTTTGATAACGACGCCCTCAAATGTGTGACAAGGGAGATGCGTCCTCTGGTGAGTCAGTTGGCAGAAGAAGCAAACTTGACGGTTCACCGGTCTTTTTATGGTGCTAATAACAAACGGGTTGAGGCTGTCATTCCGGAAGTGCAAAATCTTATTGCGCCAACCCGTAAGCACACTTATGCCCCTGACGTTGATCCGACTGATCTTATAAGTGAAGAGGCTGTCTTTCAGGCCTTAACCCGGATTGACTGGACCACCACTGACTTCCAGCCATTGGATGCGGAGGAGGAGGTTGAACCGACGCCAGATGACCCATCCACTTCACGTCAACATGGCGATGACGCTTGATCCGGCAATCCGGTTGATAGTGCAGAAACTGTCCGGTTTAAGACAATTCCATATTTTGGGCCATGAAGCGCCTTGTAATAGGGTAGCAAAAATACTTTGATCTGCTGCCATCGTGCAGTGGGAAATACTTTATGTGATCCGTCATGAATAGTTCAATGTTGCCTCATATATCATAGTATGCAATTCCTATGTCTGCATAAAAAGAATTGTCCTGGCGGTTTATCGCCGGACGGGTCATAATGCCCAAGATAGAGCTTGATTGATAATCAAACCTTAAGAAATATGAAATAACTCATACTTGTGATGTGATATCACATTAGTTGGTTTACCAACTTTGATTGTAATAAGGGTGAAAACCCAAATCTGGAATTTTGAATAACTCCATCATGTATTGATGGCGTATAATAAGTCATGTCGGGTTATAATGAACCTCAGATGATCAAAACTGGTGACAAGTTGTCAAAGCCAGGCCGGGTTATGAAACTCTGGTTGGATAATAAGGTCTGCCAACTTGTAATTGAAAACCAAGCCGGTTTAAGGAACACCGGGCTAATAAGATGACTGAAAAGCTATACCAGGTCATAGACACCAGTTTAACATAGAATTTATCAAAAGAAAAATGACAAATGCAAATAAAACCGTGTAGTCGAGGCTTTTCAAGGGCTGCCGGGCCCAAATTCGAGGTTTTTCATGGGCTGCCAGGCCGCTCAGTTAAACCATTTGACAAAGCTTTTTAAGATGGGCCTCCAACTAACCAATCACCGTTTTAACTTTGACAAGTTTAGGGTCTCAATGAGAGTAACTGTCAAACGTTCGGAGGGTCATGCCAGGATTACCTGGATAGGAGTGGCTTACTTGATGAAGGCAGGTAAACCCAGGGGTTTAGGTAAATATACCAGGCTTCCAAGCCATGGGTCGATACCCAGCTACAAGGGTCCTTTCAAACTCCTTGGTATTTGACACAAGGAGCCCCCAAGTAACATGATGAGATGTGCTCATTGGGTGCCTATGTTTGAGCAGTGCATAGCATCCATACTCTCTTTGTCCCCTTGGGTGTGAAGCTCCCAAGCTGTATTGTGGCATGATAGCCGGTTTAACAGGTAGTACTCTGCTTTCTCAGCTGAAGCCCCCATGTAACTCAAAGGATATTTGAGAAAAAACAGCAGAGGCCCTGCTTATAGCAAGGATGCTAGTTTACTTTATTGATCATAATATATACATTGTCGAAGTATGTACATAAGAAAAGCCTATGGCTCAAGTGTAGTAAGGCCGTAGGAGAGCTATGTTCCACGGCCGCCGGGTCTCCTCCTCAGAGCTGTGTGAGTTGTCTCGAACGTCAATGAGGTAGTATGATCCGTTGTGCAGATTTTTGTTGACCACAAAGGGCCCTTCCCAAGGTGGGGATAACTTGTGCATGTCGGTCTGATCCTGGATGAGCCGAAGCACCAAGTCGCCTTCTTGAAAGGTTCTTGTCCTAACCCGGCGGCTCTGATAACGCTGCATGTCTTGTTGATAAACCGCCGATCGAGCCAAATCCATGTCCCGTTTCTCATCTAACAGGTCCAGCGCCTCTTGGCGTGCTTGCTCGTTGTTCGCTTCAACATAATTAGCAACTCGAGGCGAGTCATGATGAATATCACTTGGAAGGACTACCTCTGCCCCGTACACCATGAAGAAAGGTGTGTATCCAGTTGATCGATTGGGGGTGGTGTTGATGCTCCATACGACAGAAGGAAACTCTTCCACCCAACAACCCGGCGTCCGCTTCAAGGGAATCATGAGCCGGGGTTTAATACCCTTCAAAATTTCTTGGTTGGCTCTCTCTGCCTGACCGTTGGACTGAGGGTGCGCCACAGATGCTAAGTTAAGCCGGATGGGCTCTCTTTGACAGAAATCTTCCATCTCACCTTTAGAAAGGTTTGTGCCATTATCCGTGATGATGCTGTGTGGAAAACCAAAGCGGAAGATACTCTTTTGAGAAACTGAACCGCCGTAGCCGCATCACACTTGCTGACAGGCTCCGCTTCAACCCACTTGGTGAATTTATCAACCGCCACCAATAGGTGGGTCTTATTATCCTTGGAATACTTAAAGGGTCCCACCATATCAAGCCCCCAAGTGGCAAAAGGCCAAGTGATAGGAATCATACGTAGTTCTTGAGCCGGAACATGAGCTCTGCGTGAAAATTTCTAACAAGCATCACATCGCTTTACCAAATCCTCCGCATCTGCATGAGCTGTCAACCAGTAGAACCCATGTCGAAAAGCCTTTGCTACCAGGGACTTTGAACCGGCATGATGACCACAATCCCCTTCATGTATTTCCCGTAGGATCTCTTGGCCTTCTTCCGGAGAAACACAACGCTGAAATACGCCTGAAACGCTACAGCGGTGTAACTCGCCATTGTGAATAACCATGGACTTGGATCGCCGGACTATCTGCCGAGCCAGGACTTCATTATCTGGTAACTCGCCTCGGTTCATATACGCCAGATATGGAACCGTCCAATCCGGCACAACATGTAAAGCGGCCACCAATTGAGCCTCCGGATCAGGAATAGCCAAGTCCTCTATAGGCAACTTAACAGACGGGTTATGCAAGATATCTAAAAAGGTATTGGGAGGTACCGGTTTGCGCTGAGATCCAAGCCGGCTTAAAGCGTCTGCTACTTCGTTTTTGCGCCGATCGATATGCTCAACTTGATACCCTTTGAAGTGACCCGCCATAATATCCACCTCACGTCTGTAAGCCGCCATGAGTGGATCATTAGAATCCCAAGTACCAGAAACTTGCTGAGCCACCAGATCAGAATCTCCAAAACAACGAACTCGACTTAAGTTCATCTCTTTGGCCACCCGGAGACCATGGAGCAAAGCTTCATACTCAGCTGCATTGTTAGTACAGGGAAACATCAAGCGGAGAACATAGCAATTTTTATCACCTCGAGGGGAAGTAAGGACAACTCCATCCCCCGAGCCCTCCAATTGCATGGATCCATCGAAGTGAATAGTCTAGTATGTATTATCCGGTTTGTCCTCTGGTGCTTGCAACTCGGTCCAATCATTGATAAAATCCACAAGTGCCTGGGATTTGATGGCTGTTCGAGGCACATACTTCAAACCATGTGGACCAAGCTCAATTGCCCACTTTGCAACCCGGCCAGTTGCTTCCCTGTTTTGAATTATATCACCCAAAGGAGCAGAACTAACCACTGTGATGGGATGGCCTTGGAAGTATTGCTTGAGCTTTCGACTTGCCATAAAAACCCCATACACCAACTTCTGCCAATGCGGATATCGTTGTTTCGACTTGATCAGGACTTCACTGATGTAATACACGGGTCGTTGAACCGGATACTCCTTCCCAGCCTCCTTATGCTCCACCACAATTGCCACACTGACCGCTCGGGCATTGGCAACCACGTATAATAACAAGGGCTCATTATCAACTGGAGCTGCAAGAACCGACGGTTCAACCAACTACCGCTTTAACTCCTCAAAAGCCGCATTAGCTATGTCACTCCAGACGAAATCATCCGTCTTTTTCAACATCTGATACAAAGGAATTGCTTTCTCTCCCAAACAGTTGATAAACCGGCTAAGGGCTGCAATCTGACCCGCCAGACGCTAAACATCGTTGATACACTTCGGTTTAGCCAGGGATGTAATCGCTTTGACTTTTTTCCAGATTAGCCTCAATGCCTCTGTTGGTACCAGAAAGCCCAAGAGCTTGCCTGCCGGAACACCAAAAACACATTTATCCAGATTGAGCATCATTTTGTAAACCCGAAGATTGTCAAACGTCTCCTTGAGGTCATCTATCAGTGTTTCCTTCTTCCTGGATTTGACCACAATGTCATCCACATAGGCATGAACATTACGCCCAATCTGCGTGTGGAGACAATTCTGCACACAATGCTGATAAGTTGCCTGGGCACTCTTGATCCCAAAGGGCATAGAAACATAGCAGAAGGCTCCAAAGGGAGTGATGAAGGTTGTCTTCTCCTGGTCCTTAACTGCCATCTTGATCTGATGATAACCTGAATAAGCATCCAGGAAACTCAGGCGCTCACAACCCGTCGTCGCATCAATAATCTGATCAATACGCGGGAGAGCAAAGGGATCTGCCGGACAAGCTTTATTTAAATCGGTGTAGTCTACACACAAACGCCAAGTGCCGTTTTCTTGAGAACAAGCACCGGATTAGCCAACCATTCAGGATGAAATACTTCAATGATAAACCCAGCAGCCAACAGCCGGGCTACCTCTTCACCAATTGCCTTGCGTCTTTCCTCATTAAAGCGACGAAGAAATTGCTTGACCGGTTTAAACTTGGGATCAATATTACGAGTGTGCTCAGCGAGTTCCCTCGGTACACCTGGCATGTTAGAAGGCTTCCATGCAAAAATGTCCCGATTCTCACGGATGAACTCGATGAGCGCGCTTTCCTATTTCGGATCCAGATTTGTGCTGATGCTGAACTGCTTGGACGAATCGCCAGGAACGAAGTCAACAAGTTTAGTATCATCAGCTGGTTTGAAACGTAGGGTTGGGTCATGCTCGGTGGTTGGCTTTTTCAGGGGGGTCATGTCTACCGGATCAACATTTTCCTTATAAAACTTCAGCTCCTCTATAGCACAAACCGACTCAGCATAGGCCGCATCACCTTCCTTGCAATCCAAAGCGATTTTATGACTTCCGTGAACCGTGATGGTCCCCTTGTGACCCGGCATCTTGAGCTGTAAGTAAATATAACATGGCCTCGCCATGAACTTTGCATAAGCCGGTCGCCCGAACAGTGCTTGGTACGGGCTCTGGATCTTCACCACTTCAAAGGTCAACGTCTCAGACCGGGAATCGTGCTCATCACCAAACACAACCTCCAAAGTGATCTTACCAACAGGATATGCCGATTTACCTGGTACCACACCATGAAAAACAATGTTGGACGGTTTAAGACTCTTGTCTGTCAATCCCATGCGACGAAAGGTCTCATAATACAAAATATTGATACTTCTTCCTCCATCCATGAGCACCTTGGTGAACTTATAACCTCCTACCTGAGGTGCCACCACCAAAGCTAGGTGACCCGGATTGTCAACCCGGAGCGGATGATCCTCTCTACTCCACACAATAGGTTGTTCAGACCACCGCAGATAACGTGGTACTGCCGGTTCAACGGCATTAACTGCCCTCTTGTGAAGCTTCTGATCATGCTTGCACAAACTAGTGGTAAACACATGATACTGCCCACCATTCAACTGCTTTGGGTGACTCTGGTAACCCGACTGCTGCTGATTTCCTTGATTATTCTGCTGGTTATTACCACATTGGTTGTTCTGGTTGCCCTGATTATTCTGAAATCCAGAGTTTGAACCGCCGCCATTGTGAAAACCTGGACCTGAACCGCCTGACGGACCCTGATCATATCGGAAAAGATCAGAGTTTTTGAACTCCTTCATAATATGACAATCCTTCCAGAGATGCGTTGCAGGAACTTCCTTAGTCCCATGCTTTGGACAGGGCTGATTCAACAAATGCTCCAGATTCATTCCGCTGCCGCGCTGGGGCGGTTTACCCTTACGACGCTGCACATTAGCATTAGCTACAAAATCTGAATCCGCTTTACGCTTACCGTTATTCCCATGGCCTCCTTGGTTGTGCTGCTATCCCTTGGCACCGCCGTTCTTCTTTCCCTTCTCCAGTTTCTCCTCATCAGAATCGGGATCCTTGGTATTATCAGAATCGACATATTTGACCAAGGCGGCCATGAGGGTGCCCAAGTCATCGCAATGGCACTTGAGCCGTCCTAACTTCATCTTTAGTGACTTAAACCGGCAATTGCGTTCCAGAGTGATGATTGCCTGACCAGCGTTAATCCGGTCTGAAGAATGCAACACTTCTGAAACCCGGCGCACCCAATGAGTGGTTGACTCGTTCTCCCCTTGAACACAGGCATCCAGATCTACAATAGACATGGGCTGTTTCCAGGTGTCTTTGAAATTGGCTATAAACCGGGCCTTCAACTGATCCCATGATTCAATGGAGTTAGCTGGTAAGTTTTTCAACCAAGTACGGCTGTCCCTTCCAACATCATCGTGAAATACTTTGCACAAGCCGTTTCATCCACATCCAGCATCTCCATTGCCATCTCATAACTTTCAACCCACGCCTCAGGTGGCTGATCCGCCATGTAATTTGGCACTTTACATGGACCCTTGAAATCTTTAGGCAGTCACACATTGCGAAGAGCCGGAATGAGACAAGGCACTCCCCAGGAGCTAAAGGCTAATCCGGTACCACGGTCTACTGACGCCACAGGTTGAACCGGGCGGGTTGATAACGACCCATATGCTGTGCTGCCAAAGCGGCCTCCCTTTGTGCCCTGCCATTGTCCACCACATCCTGAGCATTTACTTCACCACGTGCCAGATTGGGCCTTTGGGGAACATTCCGGTGCCGTGCACTGCTAGACACTTCCGGTTCATCCATGTGCCTGCTGTAACTTTTGCTCGGATGAGGAGTGGAATGAATTCTATCCCGACTGTAAGAATAAGCCTACTGCTGCACCACGGCAGTTTGAAGAAGATCTCTGGCCCGCCGTGTCTCAATCGCTGCCAGTGAATCGCCCTCCATCGGAATAGCTGCCAAGCGAGATGTTGCAGCAATCATATTATCCAAAGGACTTGAGAAGTGACCCGACGGAGTAGGCACGTATTGCGGTGGGTTATCTGTTCGTCGAGGCGGTTCCATCGTCCGTGGTTGATCCGACGCTGCCCTTGGTGCGTCAGTCCGGTTTGTGGCTACCGGATTACTTGGCCCAGCCCCTGGTGTGTTGAAAAGATTCATTCCCTCGTAGACTGATGGCAGACGTGACCGATACTTTCTCCGCATTACGTCATGTGTTGCATTCTGATCCAACAAGAGTCGGTAGTTCTGCGCTTGTATTTGCTGTGACTGGGCATCCAAAGCGGCCCATTCTTCAGCCAACCTAGCATCCTCCGTTGCTAGATCCTCCTTGGCCTATGTTATCTGGTCCTTCAGCTTCGCAATATTCGCATTATGTTGATCCTGCGTCTCCGGGGTAACTGTCGTGGTCAACAAGGTAGCCCAGGCGTCCATCAAACCATAGAGGACTTGAGCCGGTCGGCGCGCCGGGCCTCCTGCCATGGCTACTGATCCGGTATTCATTGTTGCGTTGGACGAAGACTGCAGAGTGGGCTGTGTTCCGGCTATAAAAACAACAACCCGACTTGGCGGTTCAATAAGGTCCGGAATACTGTTACCATCGGAATATCCTTTGAACGCACCATCCTGAACTTGGTACATGGACTCGGTTACACCGATGGACGACTCATCATCGGAATAAATGACTGTCTCACCTTCAGACATCGGTTCAGATCCGATCCCATGGACACATCTGACGAACGCACGCATCATGGCGGGTTTCACCTAGGCAGGACTTGCACGCTGAGCCGTCTTGACGAGGTCGGTGTAGATGTCCGGCTCAGGGCCCGGTTCACCGATCTTGCCGATGAAGACGTGAATTCCGCCAAAGGGGACCCGATACCCGTACTCGATTGAGCCGGCCTCGGGGCCCCATCCTTTGTCATCGATGTAGAGTTTGCCGCGACGACTTTTGGTCATCCGGCCGACCACGTACCCCTTAACCCCTTCAGAGCAGCCCTTCAAGAACTCGACACCATCGTGCGATAGCCCCATGGTGGGCGCCAAATGTCGTGGAATTAACATGTCAGATGTCCTCACGAAAGGACTTAGTCATGGAGCCACCGCTACGGGTTAGCTTGAAGGGGTTAAACCGGACAAGGGACACGGGAGTTTTATACTATTTCGGCCCCTTCGATGAAGGTAAAAGCCTACGTCTAGTTGTGATGGAATTGATTGGGTTTCGATGATCAGGGAGCAGATATGCTTTGCCTGAGTCTCGAGTTGTTGTATGTTGCCCTTGAACCGCCGCCGGGTCGTCCCTTTATATACACAGGTTGATGCCCGGCCGGTCTACAGAGTCCCGAGGCCGACTCATACAAGGGTCCGGCTCGGTCTCTCCTTTCCTAACTTACAACACAAGTTTACATAACTATGGCGGTTTGCTATCATGGGCCCTAATCTGCCACTGGGCTCCGGGCCTCTAAGCTTCATAGTAAAATGCCATCTTCTAAGTCTTCATGGGCTTCAGTACGGTTGAGTGTAAACCGGCCCCTCCTGGGAGGTTTATACTCAATAGTTATATCCCCAACAGAGGGCGAATAAAACGGCAAGGGTGAAGTGGGGGAGAGGAAAACGAGAGGCAAATAATGTAATGCGAGAGATAGGGATTGTGATGGGTACTTGGTATTGTTGACTTGCTTGCGCAAGCCTCCCCGGCAACGGTGCCAGAAATTCTTCTTGCTACGTCTTGAGCATTACGTTGGATTTCCCCGAAGAGGAGAGGATGATGCAGTAAAGTAGCGTAAGTATTTCCCTCAGTTTTTGAGAACCAAGGTATCAATCCAGTAGGAGACTATGCACAAGTCCCTCGTACCTACACAAAACGATAGCTACTCGCAACCAACGCGATTAGGGGTTGTCAATCCTTTCACGGTCACTTACGAGGGTGAGATCTGATAGAGATGATAAATAATATTTTTGGTATTTTTGATAGATAGATGCAAAGTGAAAAGTAAAAGGCAAAGTAAAAACAAAGCAAGTAATAAAGCGATAGAGATTGATATGATGAGAATAGACCCGGGGGGCATAGGTTTCACTAGTGGCTTCTCTCAAGAGCATAAGTATTCTACGGTGGGTGAACAAATTACTGTTGAGCAATTGATAGAATTGAGCATAGTTATGAACATATCTAGGCAATGACATGTATATAGGCATCACGTCCAAGACAAGTAGATCGAAACGATTCTGCATCTACTACTATTACTCCACTCATCGACCGCTATCCAGCATGCATCTAGAGTATTAAGTTAAAAACAGAGTAACGCCTTAAGCAAGATGACATGATGTAGAGGGATAAATTCATGCGATATGATAAAAACCCCATCTTGTTATCCTCGATGGCAACAATACAATACGTGCCTTGCAACCCTTTCTGTCACTGGGTAAGGACACCGCAAGATCGAACCCAAAGCTAAACACTTCTCCCATTGCAAGAACTACCAATCTAGTTGGCCAAACCAAACAGATAATTCGAAGATACTTGCAAAGATAACTCAATCATACATAAAAGAATTCAGAGAAGAATCAAATATTTTCCATAGATAATCTGAATCATAAACCCACAATTCATCGATCTCAACAAACACACCGCAAAAAGAAGATTACATCGAATAGTTCTCCACAATAGAGGGGGAGAACATTGTATTGAGATCCAAAAAGAGAGAAGAAGCCATCTAGCTACTAGCTATGGACCCGAAGGTCTGAAGTAAACTACTCACACTTCATCGGAGGGGCTATGGTGTTGATGTAGAAGCCCTCCATGGTAGATGCCCCCTCCGGCGGAGCTCCGGAGCAGGCCCCAAGATGGGATCTCGTGGATACAGAAAGTTGCGGCGGTGGAATTAGGTTTTTGGCTCCCCTTCTGATCTGTCGGGGATACGTAGGCATATATAGGAGGAAGGAGTACGTCGGTGGAGCAGCAGGGGGCCCATGAGGTAGGGGGGCGCGCCCAGGGGGGCGCCCTCCACCCTCGTGACCGCCTCTTTTGTTCCTTGGAGCAGGGTCCAAGTCTCCTGGATCACGTTCGGTGAGAAAATCACGTTCCCGAAGGTTTCATTCCGTTTGGACTCCGTTTGATATTTCGTTTCTTCGAAATACTGAAATAGGCAAAAAACGGCAATTCTGGGCTGGGCCTCCGGTTAATAGGTTAGTCCCAAAAATAATATAAAAGTGGAAAATAAAGCCCAATATAGTCCAAAACAATAGATAAAGTAGCATGGAGCAATCAAAAATGATAGATACGTTGGAGACGTATCATGCATGTACGAAGAGCGAGAAGCCGAGCTTGATCGGCAGGATGACCTAGACAGCCTTAAAGAGGAGCGCAATATTGCACAAAACCGTTCCACATTTTATCAACAATAGGCGAGGAGATACCAAAGCAGAGAAGTGCGGGCCAAGACATATAATGTCGGTGACCTCGTCTTGCATCTCCCGGAGAAGAAGAAGGATAAGCTCAAACCAAAATGGGAGGGTCCCTTCATCATAGATGAAGTTCTCACAGGAGGACGCTATCGCCTTCGTAATGCATCGGATAATCGCCTTGAGCCGAATCTATGGAACGCTGCTCGGCTCCGACGATTCTACGGATAGTTCGGTCGCACTATTTTTATTTTTACTTTGACTAGGTTCCTCTTTCTCCTCTCCTTCTTAACTTTTCCTTTTTATATCCCAGGGTATGTTCGGATCTACCGAACTGTTAGGGGTACACATCTTTAAATGTATACACCCCATTATAACTTGGGGCTTCTTTGACGAAGCTTATTATTAAAGGCTTGTTACCTCCATTGTTTCTCTTGTTTGTTCTATACATCTTTTGCCATTATATGCACCTCTATGACTTAAGTTTTTGCCAAGCTGGGTTGCCCTGCTCCTGTGTTTATACCCTACGTTCTTGATTGTTCATCTAGGGTGTAAAGGGAGTACCTCTACGATTGTTACAACCAGGTAATCCGGATCTATACCTCAGACGGGTGAAGCCGAAATCTAGCATTCTTAAGGGAATAATTGGCCGGCAAGCAACGACAGATTGTTTATGTTTATGTAATTCTTCTAACAAATACGGATCAAAGACTAGGCATGCACAATTAAGCATGCTGACTCAAGGAAAGGAACCCTTAACGGAACTATTTTCCATGGAAGATGTTTCTTACGTTAAATAGTAATATAACATACCTCCCCGAACAAATTTTGTCTGTTTGAGCAATATGACCGGATTGCCTGGTTTTTGGACATACTGAATGTTTATTACATTCCAACATGGTATCCGGAAACACTCCAACTTCTTGGTTCGGAGGTTGAAGCCGAAGGCCTGCGATGACAAATTTTGACAAGTTCGGTTGGAGATAAGTTCGATGATAAAGTACATTGATATGGAATCGAACGCCTACTCTTTATCTATGTCATCTATAAGACTGTTTAAGCTATAGTCTTATTGCGAATATTTCACAGCTATCATCACTTGATCATATACCAAGTTCACGGGAATCTCTTTTCCATCCGGTCCCTGAGGTCCAACTCGGGCCATATGATTCGGATCAAGCCCGGTGTAGCGCGTTTTCACCATCGCCCATGCCTCTCGTGCACCTTCCAGCATGTTGACGCCTTCCATAGCCCAAAACGGTGCCAGGCACCTTTGAATAGGTTCGCCAACCCCTCCATACTTTCTGGAGGGGCATCAGATGGCCATAAGGCTCTAACCATACTCTTCATGGCTTTCCGGGCCCGCTCATGCACTATAGACAGCTCTTTTAGAACGTCGCCTCAGAATCCGGATACTTCTTCTTCAGGACGTCCAGTTAACAGACCTGTAAGAAAAGCATTATAACACTCCGTATTATTGGATTATATAAGTCCCCTGGTTCAAAGGTCATACCCAATATGCCGCCTTTCAACTTTTTATTCTCTTTTTGTGCGTCCGATAATTGAGCCTTTAAGATCTTTATCTCTTCGGCTTGCTTCTCCTTTCTTCATTTCCTCTAGCTCTGAGGTGGCGGCATGTGGCTTTGTCTGACTCGTTTCAAGCTCCTGGGACAACATGTTGTTCTTCTCTTTGAGAACCTGTAGTGATAACGATCCTTAGATCGGTTGGTCTAAACCTCTTCAAGTCTTGGGGGCTACTGGCATATATCTATTAATTTTACACAAATCATTACCTGCATATCTTTTGAAAATAGGTGAGCAACTCTAGCAAGTCCATCCCGGGCAGCTCGGATATATGTATCCACGGCACTGAGGGCAGTAAACTCCTGCTCAGTAAAAACTAGAGCACACATGGTCTATTTTAGTCGTCGATGATTCATCACGCTCTCCACTTCAGAATTTGTGACGGATACGTCATCCGAATCCTCATGAGGTGGATGAGTTGGTGCCGCATCCATATTGGCTCTCGTCTTGGTTGATGAGCCGTGTGCTGGATTAGCTGATGATCGGCTAGCTGGGACTTTGGACACAGTTTGCTGTGTTCTCCTCCTGAAATAAGATGGGAGGAGAAATGTGACAATCTGGTCTTATGCCTAGGCACATGATAAAAGTTATACCTCTTCGATGAAGGAGGGGCCTCGACAGCGCTCCCGGCTTCATTTCATTTTGAAGGCTCAACCTGCGTAGATGCTACTTTCCTAGAGGCCGCTCTCGATGGAGTGCGGCTTGCTGAGCGCCGATCCTATGAGGCAAAATTCAGTGCGATGTGTGAGATGCAAGTAGGGGGCTCCTTTTTTAAGGATGATTTCTGAGTACTTACAATGGAGAAAGGGAGAAGGCTCGGGTAGTCAGCCATAATAGCCATTTTTGAGCCATCAAGGCTTGCTTGATGAAAGACTCCATCATCAAACTCTATAAATATATCCGGATCCTCGCGAAAGCTGGGGTCCTCGTTGCGAGCATAGTCCTCTGGCTGTGGGGAGGGGCAATGAACATTTTCAACCACCTTCCTCCAAGTCCGTTTTAAGATGACCAGAACAATTCGATTAGCATACCTCGATGATGAGGTGGCACAATGCTGATAATCAAAAACTTACCCATTCAATGGGGTTATACATGGAGAAACCTTCCCGACAGTTTAAACGGGTGAATTATTCTTTCTTCCCCTTAGATCTGCCAGGATGGCGGCCAGAGTGGCTGGGGTATCCTGGCCCTCGCGCTTATAACAAGATGCGTCCTCCTCTCCGTTGTAACACCATAAAGGGGTTACTCTAGATTGAAGGGGTTGGATGCATCACTTTATCGCGATGGCCATGACTTCGACTATGGAGAGTTCAGAACGAGCGAGTAACCCGACCTTGCTGACCAACCTCATTACTTCCGCACTGTCTTCTTGCTTGGGGCTCCGGGGGCACCAGTTGAGGCATTTCTTCAAAGGAGCACTAGAGAATTTGGGAAGACCGCGTCAAACTGGGTCCAAAAGGGGAACATCCTCAATGTAAAACCATTCTGAAGTCCATTCTTCGGCTCCCTTTTTGGGAGTTCTGATGAGGTAACCCGATCCGGCTATGCGACATACTTCGGCGCCGCCCACTTCAAATATAGAACCCCCTTGATGATGAGGGATGAGGCAAAAGAACTTTCTCCATAGTTCAAAATGAGCCTCGCAGCCTAAAAACAGTTCGCAGAGAGCAACAAAACCTGATATGTGCAGGATAGAACCTGGTGTAAGGTTGTGCAGCTGGATCCCGTAGGACTCCAGTAGACCCCTGAGGAAGGGGTGGATCGGGAATCCTAAGCCCCTCAGAAGAAACGAGACGAAGCACTCCCTATCCTCCTTGTTGGGGTTGGGGAAATTCTCTACTAGCACGTCATTGCCAATCAAGGCCAATCTCGCCCGCACGGAAACTAGATTTGCAGGAGGGAGATATCCCTGCATCTAAAGTCGATTCAGCCGGAGGTGGGACACTAAGCAGCTTCGCCAATCACCCTCTTGAGGTCCATGAGGGCGGGAGGAGGAGCTAGGAGCGCTTGCCATGTTTTGAAGTTTTTCGTGGTTTGCTCTGATGCTCTTTGTCTGATGTGGGATGGTATTTGGGGATCTAATTAACCTCTTTATATAGATGCCGCCCGTGCATGGTAAGGGGCTTATTTGTAAAAAATATATGGACCGTTCGCATTCGCCCAATGCATGGAAATCGAGGCGATGACAAGAAGGAATCATAAAGGCAGAACATGGAGGTCAAAACCGGACTGTCATCGATCCGGAGTATGATGAAGAATCCTCCTTGCAAAGCCGAAGCCATAAGCCCGGATACTACATCATCATTGAAGGCAAGTTCGGAGGCTACTGAGGGAGTCCTGGATTCGGGGGTCCTTAGGTGTGCGGTCTATTCGATATGGGCCGGACTGATGGGCCGTGAAGATAAAGCAGAAGACTATCCCCCGTGTCCGGGTAGGACTCCTATATGCATGGATGGCAAGTTTGGTGTCCAGATGTATTGTTTCCTTCTTTTGTAAACCGATTCTGTACAACCCTAGGCCCCTTCGTTGTGTATATAAACCGGAGGGTTTAGTCCGTAGAGGCTATTAGAACAATCATAGGCTAGACAGCTAGGGTTTAGCCATTACGATCTCAAGGTAGATCAACTCTTGTAACCCCTATACTCATCAAATACAATCAAGAAGGACGTAGGGTTTTACCTCCTTTAAGAGGGCCCGAACCTGGGTAAACATCATGTCCCCATTGTCCCTTGTTACCATTGATTCTTAGACTCACAGCTTTGGACCCCCTACCCGAGATCTGCCGGTTTTGACACCGATATTAATGGAACCTACTTCTTGTCCTATGAGTTTCGTGCCATAGAAATTGACGAGCTTCAAGGACAAGAATAAGTAGCCGAACAAAGTTCGGTTGACAAATATCTTCAATGTAATTACACACAGAAACAAGAAAAAGATGATGATGAGGTGTTGGGAAGCCATCCAGAAGCAAAGCACGATATTATTTATGTCATGCAACCATCATGCTCTCCCAACCTAAGTGAAGAGGTATGTTTAGCAAGTAATTTACCTATATTCCAATTTGGTCATAACTTTGTTGCTGATGCATCTATTAGAAAAAATTCATAAGCAATATTGAGAGACCAATGAAAAATGGCAATTTTTTTATTACAAACCAGATTGTCACAAACCATATCGGTCAAACATATTGCACCATTCAGAAAGACCAATAGTGAAAAATTATTACAATCAAAGCTTTTCCCGTTGTCTTTACAGTTTATATCTACATGGGTAGCTTTGCTTGTTTCATACTTGGCTTACACTTGGTCTCAATTGAGGCATGTATGTTCTAACTATTTTTGTTTTAGAAACTTAAAGCCAAGGTTAGATTCTTTAGAGAAACCCGATGCTAGTATAGTTTCTTATTTTAAGACATCAGAGATAGAGTGCAAAACACAATGCATAACCGAATTGGGGGGGGGGGGATTCCAAATCTGAACCATTTTTTGCTTAATGATGTTTACTTCACAACTTGTTCTTGTAGACTCGTGTTGGGCCTCCAAGCGCAGAGTTTTGTATGACAGTAGCAATTTTTCCTCAAATGGATGACCTAAGATTTATCAATCCGTGGGAGGCGTAGGATGAAGATGGTCTCTCTCAAACAACCCTACAACCAAATAATAAAAATTCTCTTGTGTCCCCAACAAACCAAATACAATGGCAATTTGTATAGGTGCACTAGTTCGGCAAAGAGATGGTGATACAAGTGTAGTAACGATAGTAGATATTGATTTTTGTAATAGTAACAATAAAAAACAGGAAGGTAGCAAGTAACAAAAGTGAGCACAAACGGTATTGCAATGCTTGGAAACAAGGCTTAGGGTTCGTTCTTTCGCTAGTGCAATCTCTCAACAATGCTAATATAATTGGATCATATAACCATCCCTCAACGTGCGATGAAGAATCACTCCAAAGTTGTTATCTAGCGGAGAACATAAGAAGAAATTGTTTGTAGGGTACGAAACCACCTAAAAGTTATCCTTTCCGATCGATCTATCCAAGAGTTCGTACTAAAATAACACCAAGTTATCCTTTCCAATCGATCTATCTAGGAGTTCGTACTAAAATAACACCATATGATACACATCAACCAACTCTACTGTCACCTAGATACTCCAATGTCACCGCGAGTATCCGTGAGTTGATTATACGATATGCATCAAATAATGTCAGATTCATAATACTCAATCCAACACAAAGAATTGAAGGAAATATGGCCTAGAGGCAATAATAAAGTTGTTATTTTATATTTCCTTATTTCATGATAAATGTTTATTCTTCATGCTAGAATTGTATTAACCGGAAACTTGATACATGTGTGGATACATAGTCAAAATACCGTGTCCCTAGTAAGCCTTGCTACGTCTTGAGCTAGCGTTGGTTTTCCCGGAAGAGGAGAGGGTGATGCAGCAAAGTGTAGCGTAAGTATTTCCCTTAGTTTTGAGAACCAAGGTATCAATCCAGTAGGAGGCTCCTCAAAAGTCCCACGCACCTACACAAACAAACTAAGAACTTGCAACCAACACAATAAAGGGGTTGTCAATCCCTTCACGGTCACTTACGAAAGTGAGATCTGATATAGAAAGTATGATAAGATAAATATATTTCTGGTATTTTATAATATAGATGCAGAAAAGTAAAGATGCAAATAAAAGTAGATTGAAAGCAAATATTATAAGAGATAGACCCGGGGGCCATAGGTTTCACTAGAGGCTTCTCTCGAGAGCATAAGTATTACGGTGGGTGAACAAATTACTGTCAAGAAATTGATAGAAAAGCGAATAATTATGATGTTATCTAGGCATGATCATGTATATAGGCATCACGTCCATAACAAGTAGACCGACTCCTGCCTGCATCTACTACTATTACTCCACACATCGACCGCTATCCAGCATGCATCTAGAGTATTAAGTTCATAAGAACGGAGCAACGCATTAAGCAAGATGACATGATGTTGAGGGATAAACTCATGCAATATGATATAAACCCCATCTTGTTATCCTCGATGGCAACAATACAATACGTGTCTTGCAACCCTTTTTGTCACTGGGTAAGATCACCGCAAGATTGAACCCAAAGCTAAACACTTCTCCCATGGCAAGAAAGATCAATCTAGTAGGCCAAACCAAACTGATAATTCGAAGAGACTCGTAAAGATAACTCAATCATACATAAAAGAATTTAGAGAAGATTCCAATATTATTCATAGATAAACTTGATCATAAACCCACAATTCATCGGATCTCGACAAACACACCGCAAAAAGAGATTACATCAAATAGATCTCCACAAGAGAGGGGGAGAACATTGTATTGAGATCCAAAAAGAGAGAAGAAGCCATCTAGCTAATAACTATGGACCCGTAGGTCTGTGGTAAACTACTCACAACTCATCGGAGAGGCTATGGTGTTGATGTAGAAGCCCTCCGTGATCGATTCCCCCTCCGGCAGAGTGTCGGCGAAGGCTCCAAGATGGAATCTCGCGGATACAGAAGGTTACGACGGTGGAAATTGTGTTTCGTGGTGCTCCTGGATGTTTTTGGGGTCCGTGGATATATATAGGAGAAAGAAGTACGTCGGTGGACGCCCGAGGGGCCCACGAGACAAGGGGCGCGCCCCTGGGGTGGCGCCCTCCTATCTCGTGGGGCCCTCAGAGATTTCTTGACTTGCACTCTAGGCTCTCCTGATCAGATTTGTTCCAAAAATAACGCTCCCGAAGGTTTCATTCCGTTTGGACTCCGTTTGATATTCCTTTTCTTCGAAATACTGAAATAGGCAAAAAACAGCAATATGGGCTGGGCCTCCGGTTAGTAGGTTAGTCCCAAAAATGATATAAATGTATATAATAAAGCCCATAAACATCCAAAAGGGGTAATATAATAGCATGGAACAATCAAAAATTATAGATACGTTGGAGACGTATCAAGCCTCTACTAGACTAGCTTGTTGATCAAAGATGGTTAAGTTTCCTAACCATAGACATGTGTTGTCATTTGATAAATGGGATCACATCATTAGGAGAATGATGTGATGGACAAGAGCCATTATTTAGCTTAGCATTATGATCGTTCAGTTTTATTGATATTGCTTTCTTTAAGTCAAATACATATTCCTTCGACTATGAGATTATGCAACTCCCGGATACCGAAGGAATGCCTTGTGTCCTATCAAACGTCACAACGTAACTGGGTGATTATAAAGATGCTCTACAGGTATCTCCGAAGGTATTTGTTGGGTTGTCATAGATCAAGATTAGGATTTGTCAATCCAAGTATCGGAGAGGTATCTCTCGGACCTCTCGGTAATACACATCATAAGAAGCCTTGCAAGCAAAGTGACTAATGAGCTAGTTGCAAGATGATGTATTACGGAACAAATAAAGAGACTTGCCGGTAACGAGATTGAACTAGGTATGAAGATACCGACGATCAAATCTCGGGCAAGTAACATACCGATGACAAAGGGAATAACGTATGTTGTCATAACGGTTTGACCGATAAAGATCTTCGTTGAATATGTGGGAGCCAATATGACCATCTAGGTTCCGCTATTGGTTATTGACTAGAGAGGTGTCTCGGTCATGTCTACATAGATCTCGAACCCGTAGGGTCCGCACGCTTAACGTTCGATGACGATATTGTATTATATGAGTTATGTGATTTGGTGACCGAATGTTGTTTGGAATCCCGGATGATATAACGGACATGACGAGGAGTATCGAAATGGTTGATATATAGGATGATAGTATTTGGACACTGGAAGTGTTCCGGAATGTATCAGGTATTTATCGGAGTACCTGGGGGGTTACCGGAACCCCCGGAGGGAATATATGGGCCATATGGGCCATGAGAGGGGAGCACACCAGCCCACAAGGGGTGACGCCCCCCTATAGCAGGTGGCCGAATAGGAGAAGGAGAAGAGGGGGTTCGGCCTCCCCTTCCTTCTCTTCTTCCCCCTTCCTTTCTTCTCCGGTGGAAAAAGGAAAGGGGGCGCCACTTGGGGAAACCCCAAGTAGGATACATATCCTACTTGGGGCACCCCCTGTCTGCCTCTCCTCCCCTCCTACCTATATATATGTGGGGAGGGGGTGCCTAGAACACACATATCAATTGTTAGCCGTGTGCGGCGCCCCCTCCACAGTTTACACCCCCGGTCATATTCTCGCGGTGCTTAGGCGAAGCCCTGTGCGGATCACTTCACCATCACCGTCACCATGCCATCGTGCTGACGAAACTCATCTACTACATTGACACCTTGTTGGATCAAGATGGCGAGGGACGTCACCGAGCTAAACGTGTGCAGAGCTCGGAGGTGCCGTACGTTCGGTGCTTGATCGGTCATAGCTAGAAGAAGTTTGACTACATCAATCGTGTTGTTAAACGCTTCTGCTTACGGTCTATGAGGGTACGTAGACACACTCTATCCCCCTTGTTTCTATGCTTCTCTTAGATAGATCTTGCGTGAGCGTAGGATTTGTTTTGAAATTGCATGCTACGTTCCCCAACAGTGGTATCAGAGCCAGGTCTATGCGTAGATGATATGCACGAGTAGAACACAAAGAGTTGTGGGCGGTGATCGTCATACTGCTTACCACCAATGTCGTATTTTGATTCAGCGGTATTGTTAGATGAAGCGGCCCAGACCAACCTTACATGGCCATGTTCATGATACTGGTTCCACCGACAGACATGCAACTAGTTTTGCATAAAGGTGGCTGGCGGGTGTCTGTTTGTCCTACTTTAGTTGAATCAAATTTGACTATGGCCGGTCCTTGTTGAAGTTTAAAATAGCAAACCTGATAAATCACCGTTGTGGTTTTGATGCGTAGGTAAGAACGGTTCTTGCTAGAAGCCCGTAGCAGCCATGTAAAACTTGCAACAACAAAGTAGAGGACGTCTAACTTGTTTTTGCAGGGCACGTTGTGGTGTGATATGGTCAAGATATGATGTGATGTACATTATTGTATGAGATGATCATGTTTTGTAAAAGTTATCGGCAACCGGCATGAGCCTTACGGTTGTCTCTTTATTGTATGAAATGCAAACGCCATGTAATTGCTTTACTTTATCACTATGCGTTAGCGATAGTTGTAAAAGCAATAGTTGGTGAGACGACCACGACACAACGATGGAGATCAAGGTGTCGAGCCAGTGACGATGGCAATCATGACGATGCTTTGGAGATGGAGATCAAAAGCACGAGATGATGATGGCCATATCATGTCACATATTTTGATTGCATGTGATGTTTATCTTTTGTGCATCATATTTTTCTTACTATGGCGGTAGCATTGTAAGATGATCCCTTAACTAAAATTTCTGAGTATGTGCCGTTGCGATAGTTCGTCGTGCTCAGACACCACGTAATGATCAGGTGTGATAGGCTCTACGTTCACATACAACAGGTGGAAGACAATTTTGCACATGTGGAATACTCAGGTTAAACTTGACCAGCCTAGCATGTACAGACATGGCCTCAGAACACTGGAGACCGAAAGGTCAAACGTGAATCATATAGTAGATGTGATCAACATAGAGATGTTCACCTTTGATGACTACTCCATCTCATGTGATGATCGAACATGGATTAGTTGATTTGGATCACATATCATTTAGATGACTTGAGGAAGTCTATCTAAGTGGGAGTTCTTAAGTAATTTGATTAATTGAACTTAATTTACCATGAACTTAGTCCTGATAGTATTTGCATATCTATGTTGTAGATCAATGGCCCGTGCTACCGTTCCCCTGAATTTTAATACGTTCCCAGAGAAAGCTAAGTTGAAAGATGATGGTAGCAACTACACAGACTGGGTCCATAACTTGAGGATTATCCTCATTGCTGCACAAAAGAATTATGTCCTTGATGCACCGCTAGGTGAAAGGCCTGCTGTAGGAGCGGATGCTGATGTTTTGAACGTCTGGCAAGCTCGATCTGATGACTACTCAATAGTTCAGTGTGCCATGCTTTACGTCTTAGAATCGGGACTTCAAAGACGTTTTGAACGTCATGGAGCATATGAGATGTTCCAAGAATTGAAGTTAATATTTCAAGCAAATGCCCGAGTTGAGAGATATGAAGTCTCCAACAAGTTCTATAGCTGCAAGATGGAGGAGAACAGTTCTGTCAGTCAACATATACTCAGAATGTCTAGATATCATAATCACTTGACTCTGCTGGGAGTTAATCTTCTAGATGATATTGTTATTGATAGAGTTCTCCAATCACTGCCACCAAGCTACAAAGGCTTCGTGATGAACTATAATATGCAAGGGATGGAGAAAACAATTCCCGAGCTCTTCGCAATGCTCAAAGCTGTGAAGATAGAAATCAAGAAGGAGCATCAAGTGTTGATGGTTAATAAGACCACTAGTTTCAAGAAAAAAAGGCAAGGGAAAGAGGGAACTTCAAGAAGAATGGCAAGCAAGTTGCCACTCCCGGGAAGAAGCCCAGAGCTAGACCCAAGCCTGAAACTGAGTGCTTCTACTGCAAAGGGTCTGGTCACTGGAAGCGGATGCCCCAAGTATTTGGCGGATAAGAAGGATGGCAAAGTGAACGAAGGTATATTTGATATACATGTTATTGATGTGTACCTTACTAATGCTCGTAGTAGCGCCTGGGTATTTGATACTGGTTCAGTTGCTCATATTTGTAACTCGAAAGAGGAGCTATGGATTAAACGAAGATTGGTAAGGACAAGGTGACAATGCGCGTCGGGAATAGTTCCAAGGTCGATGTGATTGCCGTCGGCACACTACCTCTACATCTACCTTCGGGAGTAGTTTTTGACCTGAATAATTGTTATTTGGTGCCAGCATTAAGCATGAACATTATATCTGGATCTTGTTTAGTGCGAGACAGTTTTTCATTTAAATCGGAGAATAATGGTTGTTCTATTTATATGAGTAATATCTTTATGGTCATGCACCCTTGAAGAGTGGTCTATTTCTGTTGAATCTCGATTGTGGTGATACACATATTCATAATATTGATGCCAAAATATGCAAAGTTGATAATGATAGTGCAACATATTTGTGGCACTACCTTTTAGGTCATATTGGTGTAAAGCGCATGAAGAAACTCCATGCAGATGGACTTTTGGAATCACTTGATTATGAATCATTTAATACTTGTGAACAATGCCTCATGGAAAAGACGACTAAAACTCCATTCTCCGGAACAATGGAGCGAGCCAAAGAATTATTGGAAATAATACATACCGATGCATGCAGTCCGATGAGTGTTGAGGCACGCGGTGGGTATCGTTATTTTCTAACCTTCACAGATGATTTGAGTAGATATGGGTATATCTACTTAATGAAACACAAGTCTGAAACATTTGAAAAGTTCAAAGAATTTCAGAGAAAAGTGGAGAATCATCGTAACAAGAAAATAAAGTTTCTATGATCTGATCGCGGAGGCGAATATTTGAGTTACAAGTTTGGCTTTCATTCAAAACAATGTGGAATAGTTTCACAACTCACGCCACCTGGAGCACCACAGTGTAATGGTGTGTCCAAATGTCGTAACCGTACTTTATTAGATATGGTGCAATCTATGATGTCTCTTACCGGTTTACCACCATCATTTTGGGGTCATGCATTAGAGACGGATGCATTCATGTTAAATAGGGCACCGTCTAAAACTGTTGAGATGACACCGTGTGAATTTTGGTTTGGCAATAAACCTAAGTTGTCGTTTCTTAAAGTTTGGGGTTGTGACACTTATGTCAAAAGACTTCAGCCTGATAAGCTCGAACCTAAATCAGAGAAGTGTGTCTTCATAGGATACCCTAAGGAAACAATTGGGTACACCTTCTACTACAGATCCTAAGGCAAGAATTTTTTTGCCAAGAATGGAACCTTTCTACAGAAGGAGTTTCTCTCGAAAGAAATGAGTGGGAGGAAAGTAGAACTTGATGAGGTAATTGTACCTTCACTCAATTTGGAAAGTAGCTCATTAGAGAAATCCGTTCCCGTGATGCCTACACCAACTAGAGAGGAAGCTAATGATGATGATCATGAACCTTCAGATCAAGTTACTACCAAACCTCGTAGGTCAACCAGAACACGATCGACACCAGAGTGGTACAGTAATCCTATTTTGGAAGTCATGTTACTAGACCATGGCGAACCGACAAACTATGAAGAAGCTATGGTGAGCCCAGATTTTGATAAATGGATTGAGGCCATGAAATCTGAGATAGGATCCATGTATGAGAACAAAGTGTGGACTTTGGTGGATTTGCCTGATGATCGGCGAGCCATAGAGAATAAATGGATCTTCAAGAGGAAGACTGACGCTGATGGTAATGTTACTGTCTATAAAGCTCAACTTGTTACAAAAGGTTTTCGACAAGTTCAAGGAATTGACTACGATGAGACTTTCTCACCCGTAGCGATGCTTAAGTCTGTCCAAATAATGTTAGCAATTGCCGCATATTATGATTATGAAATCTGGCAAATGGACGTCAAAACTGCTTTTCTTAATGAATTTATTAAAGAAGAGTTGTATATGATGCAACCAGAAGGTTTTGTCGATCCTAAAGGTGCTAACAATGTATGCAAGCTCTAGCGATCCATCTATGGACTGGTGCAAGCATCTCAGAGTTGGAATATATGCTTTGATGAGGTGATCAAAGCATATGGTTTTATACAGACTTCCGGAGAAGCCTGTATTTACAAGAAAGTGAGTGGGAGCTCTATAGCATTTCTAATATTATATGTGGATGACATATTGTTGATTGGAAATGATGTAGAATTTCTGGATAGCATAAAAGGATACTTGAATAAAAGTTTTTCAATGAAAGACCTCGGTGAATATGCTTATATATTGGGTATCAAGATCTATAGAGATAGATCAAGACGCTTAATAGGAATTTCACGAAGCAAATACCTTGAAAAAGTTTTGAATAAGTTCAAAATGGATCAGCCAAAGAAAGGGTTCTTGCATGTATGCAAGGTGTTAAATTGAGTCAGACTCAATGTCCGACCACTGCAGAAGATAGAGATAAAATGAAAGTCATTCCCTATGCCTCAGCCATAGGTTCTATCATGTATGCTATGCTGTGTACCAGACCTGATGTGTGCCTTGCCATAAGTCTCGCAGGGAGGTACCAAAGTAATCCAGGAGTGGATCACTGGACATCAGTAAGAATATCCTGAAGTACCTGAAAAGGACCAAGGATATGTTTCTCATTTATGGAGGTGACAAAGAGCTCGTCGTAAATGGTTACATTGATGCTAGTTTTGACACTGATCATGATGACTCTAAGTCACAAACCGGATACATATTTATTTTGAATGGTGGGGCTGTCAGTTGGTGTAGTTCCAAGCAAAGTGTCGTGGCGGGATCTACGTGTGAAGCAAAGTACATAGCTGCTTTGGAAGCAGCAAATGAAGGAGTCTGGATAAAGGAGTTCATATCTGATCTAGGTGTAATACCTAGTGCATCCGGTCCAACGAAAATCTTTTGTGACAATACTGGAGCAATTGCCTTAGCGAAGGAATCCAGATTTCACAAAAGAACCAAACACATCAAGAGACGCTTCAACTCCATCCATGACCAAGTCAAGGAGGGAGACATAGAGATTTGCAAAATAAACAAGGATCTGAATATAGGAGACCCGTTGACAAAGCCTCTTCCACGAGCAAAACATGATCAACACCAAGACTCCATGGGTGTTAGAATCATTACAATGTAATCTAGATTACTAACTCTAGGGAAAGTGGGAGACTGAAGGAAATATGCCCTAGAGGCAATAATAAAGTTTTTATTTTACATTTCCTTATTTCATGATAAATGTTTATTATTCATGCTAGAATTGTATTAACCGTAAACTTGATACATGTGTGGATACATAGACAAAATATTGTGTCCCTAGTAAGCCTCTACTAGACTAGCTCGTTGATCAAATATGGTTAAGTTTCCTAACCATAGACATGTGTTGTCATTTGATAAATGGGATCACATCATTAGGAGAATGATGTGATGGACAAGACCCATTCGTTAGCTTAGCATTATGATCGTTCAGTTTTATTGCTATTACTTTCTTCATGTCAAATACATATTCCTTCAACTATGAGATTATGCAACTCCCGGATATGGAAGGAATGCCTTGTGTGCTATCAAACGTCACAAGTAACTGGGTGATTGTAAAGATGCTCTACAGGTATCTCCAAAGGTGTTTGTTGGGTTGGCATAGATCGAGATTATGATTTGTCAATCCGAGTATCAGAGAGGTATCTCTGGGCCCTCTTGGTAATACACATCATAAGAAGCCTTGCAAGCAAAGTCACTAATGAGTTAGTTGCAGGATGATGTATTATGGAATGAGTAAAGAGACTTGCCGGTAATGATATTGAACTAGGTATGAATATACCGATGATCGAATCTCGGGCAAGTAACATACCGATGACAAAGGGAATAAAATATGTTGTCATAATGGTTTGACCGATAAAGATCTTCGTAGAATATGTGGGAGCCAATATGAGCATTCAGGTTCCGCTATTAGTTATTGACCGGAGAGGTGTCTCGGTCATGTCTACATAGTTCTCGAACCCGTAGGGTCCGCATGCTTAACGTTCGATGACGATATTGTATTATATGATTTATGTGATTCGGTGACCAAATGTTGTTCGGAATCCCGGACGAGATCACGGACATGACAAGGAGTCTCAAAATGGTTGAGAGGTAAATATTGATATATAGGATGATAGTATTTGGACACCGGAAGTGTTCCGGAATGTATTGGGTATTTATCGGAGTACCGAGGGGGTTACCGGAACCCTCGGGGGGAATATATGGGCCATATGGGCAATGAGAGGGGAGCACACCAGCCCACAGGGGGTGGTGCCCCCCCTATGGCAGGTGGCTGAATAGGAAAAGGAGAAGAGGGGGTTTGGTCCCCCTTCCTTTTCTTCTTCCCCCTTCTTTTCTTCTCCGGTGGAAAAAGGAAAGGGGGGGCGCCACTTGGGGAAACCCCAAGTAGGATTCGAATCCTACTTGGGGCGCCCCATGGCTGCCTATCCTCCCCTTCCTCCTATATATATGTGGGGAGGGGGCCTCCTAGAACACACAACATCAATTGTTAGCCGTGTGCGGCACCCCCTCCACAGTTTACACCCCCGGTCATATTCTCGCGGTGCTTAGGCGAAGCTCTGCACGGATCACTTCACCATCACCATCACCACGCCGTCATGATGACGAAAGTCATCTACTACCTCGATACCTTGCTGGATCAAGAAGGCAAGGGACATCACCGAGCTGAACGTGTGCAGAACTAGGAGGTGTCGTACGTTCGGTGCTTGATCGGTCGGAGCTAGAAGAAGTTCGACTACATCAACCGTGTTGTCAAACACTTCCGCTTACGGTCTACGAGGGTACATAGACATACTCTCTCCCCCTCGTTGCTATGCATCTCCTAGATAGATCTTGCGTGAACGTATGAATTTGTTTTGAAATTGCATGCTACGTTCACCAACAAGAACCTCAAAGAGTGCCCCAAGATTTCTACCGAAGAAACAAGGATGAAAACGTGCATCAACCCCTATGCATAGATTACCCCAATGCTACCTCAGGAATCCGCAATTTGAGTGCCAAGATATACATCAAGTGCTCTCAAGTCCAATAAAGTGTTCAACTCGATAAAACTGAAATCTCAAATTGAAAACTCAATTCACCACAACAAGATAGAGAGGGAGAAACACCATATGATCTGACTATATTAAAAAAGCTTGCGATACATCAAGATCGTGCCAACTCAAGAACACGGGAGAGAGAGAGATTAAACACATAGCTACTGGTACAAACCCTCAGCCCCGATGGTGAACTACTCCCTCTCGTCATGGTGGCAGCCGGGATGATGAAGATGGCCATCGGTGATGATTTGCCCCTCCGACAAGGTGCCAGAACAGGGTCTAGATTGGTTTTTCATGGCTACAGAGGCTTGCGACGACGGAACTTCTGATCTAGTGTTATTTCTAGGGGTTTGTCTTTATAGGATTTTTGGGCGTCGGTTTCACGCTAAGATGGGCCTTGAGGTGACCACGATACACCACGGCACGCCTGAGGGGGCTGGCATGCCCTGGTGGGTTGTGGCCATCCCATGGTTCTTTTGGCCCTCCCATGAAGCTTATAGTGCCTCTTTTGTTTCAAAAAAATCGTCAAAAAGTGTCATTGCATTTGGAGAACTTTTATTTCTGCATAAAATACAACACCACGGTAGTTCTACTGAAAACAGCGTCAGTCCGGATTAGTTCCATTCAAATCATACCAAAACTATATAAAATTGTTGTAAAAATGGCATGAATACTTCATAAATTATAGATACGTTGGAGATGTATCAGCATCACCAAGCTTAATTCCTACAAGTCCTCAAGTAGGTAAATGATAAAAGAAATAATTTATGAAGTGTGAATGCTAGCAAAGTGCATAAGTTTGATCAATGATAATTTCAATCACTTTTTCTAGCATCATAACAACAACTCCTCATGATAAAGTAGCAATTGAAAAACGGAATTTTGGTTGTGGAATGCTACCTATCATATTCATCATATACTCTTTCTTTTGTAGCATGGACATTTGGACTTGAATGATTCAAAGCAATAGTCTATAATTTGACATGAGGACATCAATACTCAAGCATATCAACAAGCAACCATGTCTTTCAAAATATCAACACTAAAGAAAGTTATCCCTGGCCCATCATGCTCAGTCATTGATCCATTCACGAAACACACTCAAATATTAGCTACATCCAATGCACAAGTATGATCATAGTGCTCCCTAGTTGGTGCTTTATAAGAGAAGATGGAGACTAGAATAAAAATGCATAAAGTAATAGATAGGCCCTTCGCAGAGGGAAGCAGAGATTTGTAGAGGTGTGAGAGCTCAAAGTTTGAACTGAGAGATAAAAATATTTTGGGAGGCATACTTTTCCCGTCAACGAAAACGACCGAGAAATCCCAACACTCTCCATGCTAGATACATCATAGGCGGTTCCCAAACAAAAATAAAGTTTATTCCTTTGTCCACCATTCTTTCACAATCCATGGCTACCCGTATCCACGGGTGCCTTCCATACCAATACTTTCTAAGGGATTTATTATTGACCACATAAATAAAATTTCTTTGCATTTCGGGACTGGGCATCCCTATTACCTTTGCCACACTCTCGTGCAATGACAAGTGAACAAACACTCATCTTGAGAATAACACATCTAGGATGGAAAATATTGGCCACCCCCTGCCGCTTCATGAGCGGTACGGGCACACAAAAATGAAATTTATTTTGAAAATTAGAGTTGGCACATACAAATTTGCTTGAAACGACACGAAAATACCACATATAGGTAGGTATGGTGGAATCATTTGGCACAACTTAGTTTAAGGAGTTTGGATGCACAAGCATTATTCCCGCTTAGTACAAATGAAGGCTATCAAATAGATTGAGAAGTGACCAACCAAGAAACGAAAATGATCATAAATGAGGATTAAACATAACTAGCACCAAATAATGCACCACAAGCAGGATATAACTTCATTGCATAACTATTGTCTTTACTACTTGCATAGGGAATCACAAATCTTAAAACCAATATTCTTACTAAAACATAATTACTCACCAACATGACTCACATATTATTATCTCCATATCGTAAAACTATTGCAAGAAAATAAACTTATCATATCCAATGATCAACATGAAAGTTTTTATTATATCCTTCTTGAATATCCATCACTTTGGGACCAATTTCATAGCTTGTGCAGATTGTCATCACTATTATCAACTCTCAACATAATATAAGTGAAGCATGAGAGTGTTCGACAAACAACTCCAAAAAGATATAAGTGAAGTTCAAATGAGTAGTTAAGTAAATGGGTAGCTATTTGAGGAATCTCTCTTATTTAAAAACTTTCATATCTAAGTATTTTACTAAAACAACAAGCTAAAAAACAAAATGGCATTCCAAGAATAGCACAACTCATGAAGAAGCAAAAACTTAGGCTCAACCGATACTAACCGATAATTGTTGATGAAGAAAGGTGGGATGCCTCTAGATGCTTGTTCTTGCAATATTATCTTGGGACGCCGTGGGAATCCCCAAACTTGAGCTTTTGTGTCTCCCTAATTCCTTCTCATAACACGGTTTCCCTAATTCTTAAAAACTCCATCCACACAAAACTCAACAAGAACTCGTGAGATAAGTTAGTATAAACCAATGCAAAACCTTATCATTCTATACTGTAACAAAACACTAAAATTACAATTTAACATTGCATACTAAATGCCTATGGATATTTAATACTCCTATCCTTAAATGGAATCATTAAACAAGCAAACATATGCAAACAATGCAAACATAACAACAATCTATCTAAACAGGACATTCTGTAAAGAATGCAAGAAGATTCATACTTCTATAACTCCAAATATTTTTAAAAATTACCACATTGTAGACAATTTGTTTTAGCTTATTGTGCAGAAAATTTCAGCATTTTATCACATCCCGACTTTTGTCAAGAATTCTCGCACTAGCATGCAACTTTCTATTTTCAAACAACAACATAAAGACTTGCAAAATAAGCATGGCAAAGGCTATACTTGATATTTTTATTGATATAAAAGATACAAAACATTATTCTAAATAACATCAAGCAAATGAAAACAAAAGAGAATGACGCTCCAAGCAAAACTCATATCATGCGACGAATTAAAATATAGCTGCAAGTGAGGTTACCGATAATGTTGAAGACAAAAGAGGGGATGCCTTCCGGGGCATCCCCAAGCTTAGTTGCTTGGATCTTCCTTGAATATTACTTTGGGGTGCCTTGGGCACCCCCAATCTTAAGGTCTTGTTCACTCCTTATTCTCCTCACATTGACATCTCACCCAAAACTTGAAAACTTCAATCACACAAAATTTAATGGAACTTCGTGAGATAGGTTAGTATGAAACAAATCATTCACTTTGGTACTATCAAAGATAAGATTCATAATTGTTATCACACAATGCCTATTGTACCTTATCATTTCCACAGTTTATATTGAGCAATATAAGCCATAGAAACTAGAAAACAAGCAAACTATGCATTGAAAACAGAATCTGACAAAAACAGAACAGTTTGTAATGATCTGGACAATGACCATACTTCTGCTACTCTAAAAATTCTGAAAATTAGGAAAGCATGTGAAATTTGTATATCAATCATATATAAAAAATTCAGAGCAAAATCATGTTTCTGTGAATTTACAAAATTCCAGGACTGGGTGCAAAAGTTTCTGTTTTTGCATAGAATCAAATCAACTATCATCCACACTATCCCAAAGGCTTTACTTGGCACTTTATTGAGACAGATTACTGCAGTAGCTTAATCATGTGAGCATACAAAAGCAGTAGGTATAAATGTTGGGTTGTCTCCAAACAAGCACTTTTCTTTAATGCCTTTTAGCTAGGCATGATGATTTCAATGATGCTCGCATAAAAGATAAGAACTGAAACATAACAAGGGCATCATGAAACACATGGCAAGCACATCTAAGCCTAACCCACTTCCTATTCATAGGGATTTTGTGAGCAAACAATTTATGGGAACAAGAATCAACTAGTATAGGAAGGCAAAACAAGTGCAACTTCAAAACTTTCAACACATAGAGAGGAAACTTGATATTTTTGCAATATGTAAAAGCATATGTTCCTCTCTCATAGTAATTTTCAGTACCATCATGAATGAGTTCAACAATACAACTATCACATGAAGCATTTTTTCATGATCCACAAACATAGAATTTTTAATGCTCTCCACATAAGAAAATTTATTCTCATGAATAGTAGTGGGAGCAAACTCAACAAAATAACTATCATGGGATTAAAAATTAAAATCATGGTGACAAGTTTCATGGTTATCATTATTCAATATAGCATACATGTCATCACCATAATTGTCATAGATAGCAACTTTATTGTCATAATCAATTGAAACCTCTTCCAAAATAGTGGATTCATCATTAAATAAAGTCATGACCTCTCCAAATCCACTTTCATAAATATAATCATCATAAATAGGAGGCATGCAATAATCATAATAATTTTTTTCATCAAAACTTGGGGGACTAAAAATATCATCTTCATCAAATATAACATCCCAAAGCTTATGGCTTTGCATATCGTTAGCATCATGGATATTCAAAGAGTTCATACCAACAACATTGCAATCATGCTCATCATTCAAAGATTTTTTGCCGAACATTTTATAGAATTCTTCTTCTATCAGTTGAGCACAATTTTCCTTTCCATCATTTTCACGAAAGACACTATAAAGATGAATAATATGATGCAACCTCAATTCCATCATTTTTGTAGTTTTATTTTATAAACCAAACTAGTGATAAAACAAGAAAAAAATGATTCAATTACAAGATCTAAAGATATACCTTCAAGCACTCACCTCCCCGACAACGGCGTCAGAAAAGAGCTTGATGTGTACTACACAACTTGTTCTTGTAGACTCATGTTGGGCCTCCAAGCATAGAGTTTTGTAGGACGGTAGCAAAGTTCCCTCAAGTGGATGACCTAAGGTTTATCAGTCCGTGGGAGGCGTAGGATGAAGATGGTCTCTCTCAAACAATCATGCAACCAAAATATAAAAAGTATCTTGTAGGGTATGAAACCACCTCAAAGTTATCCTTTCCGATCGATCTGTCCAAGAGTTCGTACTAAAATAACACCAAGTTATCCTTTCCGATCGATCTATCTAAAAGTTTGTACTAAAATAACACCATATGATACACATCAACCAACTCTAATGTCACCTAGATACTCCAATGTCACTGCGAGTATCCGTGAGTTGATTATACAATATGCATCAAACAATTTAGAATTCATAATACTCAATCCAACACAAAGAACCTCAAAGAGTGCCCCAAGATTTCTATCGGAGAAACAAGGACAAAAACATGCATCAACTCTTATGCATAGATTACCCCAATGTCACCTCGGGAATCCGCGAGTTGAGTGCCAAGACATACATCAAGTGCTCTCAAATCCAATAAAGTATTCAATCCGATAAAAGTGAAATCTGGAAGGGAAAACTCAATTCATCACAACAAGATAGAGAGGAAGAAACACCATATGATCCGACTATATTAACAAAGCTCGCGATACATCAAGATTGTGCCAACTCAAGAACACGAGAGACAGAGATTAAACACATACCTACTGGTACAAACCCTCAGCCCCGAGGGTGGACTACTCCCTTCTCATCATGGTGGCCGCCGCAATGACGAACATGGCCACCGGTGATGATTTCCCACTCCGCCAGGGTGCCGAAACGGGGTCTAGATTGGTTTTTCGTGGCTATAGAAGCTTGCGGCGGCGGAACTTCTGATCTAGGGTTATTTCTGGGTGTTTCTATATTTATACGATTTTTGGGCGTTGGTTTCACGTGAAGATGGGCCTCGAGGTGACCACGATACACCAGTGTGCGCCTGAGGGGCTGGGCAGCCTGGTGGGTTGTGGCCACCTCGTGGCCCTTCTGGCCCTCCCACGAAGCTTCTAGTGCCTCTTTTGTTCCGAAAAAATTATCAAAAAGTTTCGTTGCATTTGGAGAACTTCTATTTCTGCACAAAAAACAACACCACGGTAATTCTGCTGAAAACAGCGTCAGTCCGTGTTAGTTCCATCCAAACCATACCAAAACCATATAAAATTATTGTAAACATGGCATGAATACTTCATAAATTATAGATACATTGGAGGCATATCACTTACATCCAAAACCGATCTCGCAGCAAGATCGGCTAGAAAATAAAAGGTATACCTTCAATTCAAACATGTGCGATCAAATCTTTGATTTGTTGTTTAGCAATAATTATATTAGAATTCTTGATCACCATGTCGAGCCATCTATCCATGGACGAATGTATTGTAAGTTGCATGATTCGTTTAAGCATAATTTTGAGGATTGCAACATGTTTCGTCAAATAGTTAAATAGGCCATTGGAAAGGACGGTTTAAATTTGTTGAAACACCGGAGATGACTAGTCTATTCCAATTGGTCTTGATGGCAAAAAGTTTATGCATCAACTGCTTCAAGCCGACCCATTTAAAGAGGAGGTAAAACTGCAGGTGATGGGATCAAGTTTTCAAGTAAACAAGTTGTTAAAGAGCATAATGGACATAATCTTGAGGGCGAGAATTCCATCGAAGCTACAATGAAGACGCCAAGGACTGGTGGGCAACAAGAAAATCCAAAGACCAATTCAAGTCAAGCCAAAGGAGATAAAGTCCGCAATAAGCACAAGCGCAAGAAATTCAAAGTCACATTTGCACAATTATTAGATAAATATTAACATAAGAGTGAAGAGAAAACTGCTTATCGGTCAACTAATGCAAAAGAATCAAGATCATCTTTTAGGTGATAATCTGAGGATCGGTATTGGCAAAGTGAAAATTTAAATGCAACATATTCATATCCTTATTTTGGGCCGCCAATGCCAATGTTGTGGATGCCTCCCTATACTCATGTAGATCCATATCCATCATGAGACAGGTATGATACAAGGGCACATTCTCCATCTTATTTTAGACCATCTCACCAATATTATGCAGCTCCAGAAAGATTAGCATTCAATGAACAATCGCATGTCAAAGACCATTTCAATCATAAGGAATCGGTCCGGAGCTCAAGGAAGAATAAAGAGGTGGTGAAGCAAGTTTATCGCGTTAAAAGAGATGGTCGGAAGTGTGCTGGTTTAGATTTGATCTCAAATGAAAAAGAGCCAATTGAAGTGTTGACATTGGCTACAAAAGGCAATGAGATGAAGCAATCAATTGTTGAGAGTAAAAGTGACAAATCCGAAGAAGAGAAGTTGAGAGTGCACAAGGCCAAAAAAGAATTGCCTTTGGTCGAAATAGAATCACAACCGAGATGCCCACTCAGCTTATCGTATTGGCAAAAGAAGGAATTACAAAAGCTTAGTGCACAAGAGCTGAGAAAGAAGAATGTGGCATTGGTTCCCAAGGATGACAATCATCACAAAAATTATGTGCATGCTTCTATTACAACAAGTACAATAAAAGTGAAGAAAGAGAAGGATGGAAGAAATAAACAATTAAGCTGAAGGTGTGCATCACAACATCAAAATCTTCGGTTAGCACATCATCCATATTCTTCAATCATGCCATTGATGCCTTTGCCATGGAATTCATCCCCGAGTATGATCAATTATCCTCCATGGATTTATTTTGATCCATGGATGAAACATAATTTTCTACATCATGGGAGGGCATTACCAAATCACTATACATTTGGCTAGTTACAATTTTGTTGCTAATACAAAAGGGCCGACATATTTTATTGCCATTTCATTTATTTATTTCGACTATACATGCTTTGCTGGATGAATTCTACATGCACCTCATGGTAATGGCTGATATTGATCTATCGCCCTAAGAATATGTCAAAGCATGGACGGTGTAGTATCCCAACATCGTCCTTAGTTCAATTGGAGAGTGAGACAAGGTGTTACATATATTGAGGCGTTCATTGATTCGTTAGGAGTAGTGCAACAAATATCCAGGGGTTATCAATGTTTTGACGAATCACTTATAATTTATCTTGAGGTACATCTAGATGTAAAATTTACCTTGGGTTTCTTTAACACTGCTCATATATCTAGACATGATAATTGGAGAGAAAATGGGTTGGCACAACAAACATCGGGCGACAATGTTGATCATGGTGTATTGCACATCTATCAATAGCCGATGCTTATTCTCGCCAACGTAGGTAAGGCCGAATTGAAGCTCACCGCTTCGGCCACTAATGAAACTTTTATGCAGGCGAAGCAAGGATTGGAGGAATTACATTGTTGATTATATGCAAGATCCTCCCTAAGGGTGTAAGAGATGGTTCGGCGGATGGTATTGAGATGCATATGTATTGAACTTTTACCGCCGGATTGTTATAGAAGTTGATAAGTTTTCACACAAGTTTGCATCAAGAGGTTCAAACAAGAAATGACCGATATATATTTATTGTCCTAAGCACATGCAAATGGACCATGGAGTATTGACATCGTCCTTAGAACAAGGTCCATGCAAACTATTTTTCGGCATGCAAGCTTTGTCAAAAAATAGGGGGGTATGTGTTGGCACTAGATTTTGGCATGGTTAAAAACTTAATAAGTTGACTAGGATTTTGTGTGCAGAGTGTTGTTCGGCCAATTATGCCCCCAAGACGGCCTCATATGAGAATGTGTTCTAAATGGATTGTCTTCATCTCGTAAGAACGATCAATTTTGATATAAATTCATCTCAACCGGGTTCGTATGCAAAAGTTAGGGCCAAAATAATGTGTTGCAGAAGTCTGCCCCAGAAGTTCCAGGCAAAACTTCCGGGGAGGTTCCAGGCTAAACAGAGACATTGCATGACACACACAGAAAACGAGGTTTTCAACATTATTTGCAGATTTGCGGGCCTGATTTCAACCTCAAGAAGACCTCGAACGAAAAGGTGATAAACAAACGAGTTTTTCTCCGTTTCAAGATCCACAATTTTCTTTTCAGACCATCGCGATCCAAAGTCATATGTGACCTGCAGATTCAGTGCAAGAAGGCTACTTGATATAATTTGAGCCCGAAAGTTTTGGGCTAGACCGGAAGTTCCGGCCCTCGTAGTCCGAGTTAGGGTAACATTTCATGATTTGGACATGATCTGAGTCCTTTTCTTGTACGGGAAGTCCAGCCGCCTCATACATATGAAAGGGGTGACAGCCGATTGAACAACACACAATCGAACAAATCAATCTATCATACTTTTTTGTGTTCATCTATCTTTATCCCTCTCCCTTGTATCTTACTTCTCGTTCTTCGTTGTTCTTCGAGATTGGAGGCAGCGAATCCGCGAGGCCTTAGGGGCAGTCCGGCCGACCTAGAGAAGCCCATAGCCGTCGCGTGCCCTGACGGGGTCCCTCCCGGGCGTGTAGGGTTTTGGGTCTACAAAAGCGCTCGCCGGATTGCTTGTGTACCGCGTTTCCGGTCGGGTCTCCTTTGACGTGAGTTGCGGTGTACCACCCCCAGTGTCAAGGGTACATGGTGACGTGTTCGTGTGCGAACAATACCTCCACACTGCCTCTGACGACACTAGAAACTCCGTCGGGACAAAGGCTAGACGGGCAGGACCTTATTCCATCTTCAGGAAGCTGTCACCGTCGTGTCTTCTTGAACATGGCACAAACCCTAACAGAACTTAAAAAAACACCTACAAATGGAGTCCTCCCGCCGATAAGGGTCGGGATCCAGTGTTCCTCCATGGTCCAAGAACCATACACTGCAGGAATCAGCTTATTTGCCATCTGCCATGGCGGACGACAAAGGCACCGAAAGCAGATGGTAAACCTCTTTTCCGTCCGCCACCAACGGCAAACCTACCTGACAAAGAGAGTGACAGTAAACAGGTTCTTCGCCGTCTACTTCCACAAAGCGGACGACAAAGGCACTTTGCCGTCGGTGGCAGACGGCAAAGAACCTGGACGGCAAAAAAGAGACATTAGCCCCGTTATCTGCCAGCTGACGGCAAAACGTGACGTCACCCCACGTACCCCGCATGACGGGTGGCGTCTAACCGCGTCGTCCGGTCAAACTGACGCGCGTCGCCCGGTCAAACTGCGTCGTCTGCCACCCCTGATGCCCTATCTTGTCGACGGCCGCCTCGCCTTTCACGCCCCCCCCCCCATCGCCCCGTCCCGTCGATGCGTCCCATCCCGAGGCGCCGGAATTGATGAGCAGTAATGCCGGCCGCCCACCTCCCGTCACCCGGACGGCTATAAGACCTCGCCCCGGCGCCGGCACCCCACACCCGAATGCACACCCCACGTCCTGCCGCCGTCGAGAAAACCAGCATCGGCGATGTCCTACCACCGTGGGAGCAGCAATGCCGGAGGCGACGACGACGCCCCGAGCGCCTGGCCGTCGAGCCTCGGCAACTCGGAGACGGCGGAGCTATGCCGATATGGCCTCCTCGTGCCGCCGGGCTGCCGTCTTCCCAGTAGTGGAAGATCAGTGCTGACGGCTACGCGGCGCTTGGCCCCGGCGCAACGCCGGAGAAGCTCCGGACACACGTCGGCGGCCGCCACAACATCATAGGTCGTCATGCCTTCTGTAAAATATCTTTATATCTTGAATGAAAAAAATGTGTTGTTTAAAATATGTGT
>NC_041389.1:349165608-349200551 GCF_002162155.2 Triticum dicoccoides
GGCATGGGGTCGGGGAAAGAGAGAAGGGGGTGGGAGACAGAGAGAGAGGAGGGGGTGGGGAGAGAGAGAGATAAGAGAGAGAGAGAAAGGTGGGAGAGAGAGAGAAAGAGAGAGAGAGGTGGGGGTCGGGCGGGGCGTTAGCGTCGTTAGGTAGATTTTTGTTTGCTAGCTGACGGCAAAGATACTTTGCCGTCAACTAGCGGACGGCAAAGAGGTGGGGTGACGGGCCGTTAGGATAGTCGCCCTCAACTGGACCCAACAACTTCTTTGTCGTCGACTAGCGGAGGACAAAGTAGCTTCTGCCGTCAGCTAGCTGAAGGCAAAGAACTGACTGACAACAAACTGCGTCTTTACCGTAAGCCAGTTCTTTGTCGTTCGTTTTTTGTGAGCTGACGGCAAATTTTTTGATTTCAGTAGTGATATGAGACGGGGCGGACCAGCGACGACGCCAGCGAGAGGCATGGAAACCCTAGAGCCTTGGTACCGGATGCTAAAACCAAGGGGTATTCTACACTTTCTTGCTCCATCTTACTAGCAGGCAGGTAGGACCGACACATACACAGGCAGATGGTGTTGCCACGTTGGCATAAATAATGGAAAGCAAACTGAACCCTGGTAGAAATGTCTCCTATCATTAAACGAACATAACTTAAATCCATAAAAAAATATGGGCACCAAGACAAGTCTAAACTTAACTCTCATTAAACGAACATAACTTAAATCCATAAAAATAAGAGCACCAACACAAGTCTAGAACTTAACTATGGGGGCTGGTTCCACCATAAGGAATCTAACCATCTGAGCTATACTCAGTTAACATCTCGAATTTAAATCTAGCAACAATCTTTCCGTGTTTTTTCTTTTGGTGTTGCCTTACAACAGAACAGGTTTTTGCATGAACAATCAACCACTTGCACTCTACGCAAACAAACAGAAAGCACTAGAATCATCAAGGGTGGCGCGCATGCATGATGACAGGGATTTCCATGCCACAGTCAAGGCTCGCAGCCTCTTTCTCGGAAAGCCATGACTGCAGGTGCAGGCCGCGCATGGCACGAAACCATTATCAACGCCTTTAGGTAGCGTAACCTCGAGTAAAGAAGAGCCACCCAGCCACTACACCACCCTTTTGCCCTAATTTAACCGGAAGAGCGGGAGCAAAAGTTACAACATAATGATGGTATGGAACGCGCTTTAATCTTCTTCCAACAGAAACAGTGATGAGCAGAGCACGCTTTCAGGGCGGTGCTTGCAGCCAGCCATCATGGCCTTAATGATATGATTGAATGCACGGGCAGTTATGTTTTGACAGATTTTCTATGACTGCACGTACTGGTACTGCTAGTAAGGTGCTCGCTGTCCGTCCATCCACTGCGAGTGGGCAAAAAAAAAAAAAAAGGCCAGGAAAAGGACGGCAGCTATGCTGCCTCATTAAAATATCGTTGGCGTGCATGGCAAATTCCGGCCGTCTTAACCAAACACGAAACGCACGTCAGTCCTCCTCCAGTGCTACACTAATAACTACGGTTTAGATGTGATTGATGTCATGGTGGAAAATCATAGAAATGATGTTGCTGCCTCCCCAAGCTTCTTCTCTCCTCCACTCCACAAGAAACAGGAATTATGGACTCTAAAAGAAAGTGTTGGCGCCTAAATCATATCCTGCGATTTTGATAATCATCCCAAAAGATTCATAATGATGTCATTTTCTCTTTGGAAGGCTGCAACAAAGGATGAAACTTACCCAAGCTTCTTCAACAGAACACAACACAATTGCGCAAAGGACAAGTTCACGCCTCATCGACATGAAAAATGGCACTAACGTAAAATTTCAGTGACAGTCAAATATTAACTGAGAAAATTAAGATAGCCGTAGCCGTGGGAGGGGAGCGCACGTACATGAGCAGATGCATCTCATGCTCTTGTCCTAATGTCCTTTGAATCAAGCATGAGGAAAATTGAAGATAACATGATCAAACAGTCTCAATCTTTGCCCCCCATTCTCTTCAGCTCCATTACATTTAATTCTGCTTTCCCTCACTTGCTAATCCGAGTGTCTGTTGAAAAAAATTGTAAACAAGAATGCAGAGAAAGGAATATTAAAGCACTGAGATGGAGCTGGGATAGGAGAAATATTGGAACAAGAAGGTCACCTTGTTTCCCCATCAGCGACCGCAACCACCTTTGGCGCCGCCGATGCCCGATCCCAGCCACCAAGCCGAGCGGCGACACCATCCATGAGACCACAGTCTCGTCGAGCGACACAAAATGAGGACGCGCTGCCCAATCCACGGCACACTTCCTTCCTACTACTGTTCCTACAGGACACATGGGCATCGCCCCAATGCGTCATTTCCGCTGTGATTACTTGTTTCAATGCTAGCATTGCTCTGTTAGTGAAGGAGCAAGTGTGGCAAAGCTGTATTGCAGCATCTCAGAAGATGAACAATCAAAGAAGAAGAAGAAGAAGAAAGAAGAAGATATATCTCAGCAGAGGACCAGCAAACAACTAGGACCTCACTCGCTGCTCACACGCCTAAAATACACTAATAAATAAATAACTTCAGTTCTCATCTGCTACTCTAGGCTCAATGTCCTTTAATAGGCCAACGATCTGTTGCATGGTTGGCCTCTTGGATGGCAGCTCGGCGGTGCAGAGGTAGGCGACCCTCAGTGCCTCATCCATCTGCCTCTCCAGTCCCGTGTCGCGGATCTTGGGGTCGATGATGCTCGACCCTTGGTTTGCCTTCACCATTGCCCTTGCCCAGCTCACCAGGCTTGCCTCCTTCTGGTCAGGGTACTCATCACCCAGCGGCTTCTTGCCGGTGATCAACTCAAACAGCACGATGCCGAAGCTGTAAACGTCGGACTTCGATGTCGCCGTGGCGTTCTCTGGGTCGGAGAACTCCGGCGGCACATAGCCAGGGGAATGGTCGCCGTCTGTGCTAGTCCCGGCGATCATTGACAAGCCGAAATCAGACAACCTTGGCTCCATTGCATAGTCAAAGCAGATGCTGCTTGCCTTCACATCCCGGTGGACGATCTGCGGAATGCAACCATGGTGGAGGAACGCCAGTGCCCTTGCAGCGCCTAGTGCGATTTTGTGTCGGAACCTCCATGCAGCAGTGCCCTCTGGGGTGATGTTTTCAGTGACCACGCCACCATTGTTGTCCTCCCATGTGTCGGTGCTCCAGTCTTCAGTGGTCTGCAAGCCTAGTGGCAAATCATGCAGCAAGTTGTGCAAATTGCCATTCTCCATGTACTCATATATCGCGATTCTTTGGCCTCCTGCTAAGCAGTAGCCGGTCAAAGGAACCAGGTTAGAATGTTTGATCCGTCCCAGCCGCTCAAGCTCTCTCGCTGCATCCTCATCTGCCATTGCCGAACCATGGACCAACACCTTCACAGCAACCTGAATTCCACCAGGGAGGAACCCTGTGTACACTGGCCCAAATCTCCCATCTGCCAGCAAAGTTCCCCTGTCAAAGTTTGATGTGGCTGCCAAGAGGTCGGCGAAGGTGAAGCTCAGCAATGGCTTCTCAAATATGACAACTGGAACGGATGTGGCAACCTTGACATCGGCAACCCAAGTTGTGGAATCAGTCTGGAACGCAAATGGCCCTGATGTCCCAGGCTCGTCTTTGAATGACGATGGCTGCTTATCAACGGGAAATGTGTCACCCCTCTTCTTCCTCGGCTTCCTGCACACAAGTGCCAAGCAAAGCAATGCAAGAACCGAGAAGAAGAGCGTGAGCACAATGGCCAGCGCCAACTTCATCCCCTTGCGGTGCCCCCCATTTTTCTTGATGCTGTCCGGGTTTACAGCAATCGGGCAGTCATTCCTGGACCTAGCAAATGCGGCTGCAAACGCCTCCGGGGAGAGCTCGGAGGCGCAGACGGTGAGATTGTTGTATGAGAAGTTGAATCGATCCATTGACGCCAATTTCTTGACCAGTGACACGGGGATTTCCCCAGTGAGGTTGTTCACCGACAGGTCCAGCACCCGCAGCGGCAAAGCGCTCATGTCCGGCACTACCCCGCTGATATTATTCCGTGACAAATCCAGCACATGTAAGCCAACCAACCGGGAAGCCAACACCCCAGGGATTCGCTCATGCAACCCAGTGCTTGACAGATTGACATACTCCAATGAAGAAATCTCACCAATGGACGCCAGCAAATTGTTCGTGGACAACTGGTTGAATGCAAGATTCATGTGCCTCAGGTTCCGGAACCGGCCAGGGAGGCCGAATTCCCCGAGAAGCTCGTTACTTGACAGGTCGAGGTACATGAGGGACGTACCAGAATACCCACTGCTAAAATTCAACCGCGAGAAGCGGTTGTTGCTAAGGTCTATGACCCTCAACTGCTCCTGGAACGCCCCGATAATGGAGCCGCGGAGCTGGTTGCCGGACAGGTTGAGGTAGGCCAGCGACCGCAGCGGCGACAGTTCAGGCAGGTCGCCGTCCAGCGCATTGCCGGAGAGATCCATGGAGACGAGGCTCCCCCCGGCGCTAGGGACCTGGCCTTGGAACTGGTTGTGGCTGGCGTTGAGGACCTGCAGGCCGGTAATGGAGCCGAGCGCCGGCGGCAGCGCGCCGGAGAAGGCGTTGTGGGAGACGTCGAGCACCTGGAGGCGCGCGAAGTTGCCGACGTTGTTGGGGAGCGCGCCGCTGATGGCGTTGCGGGAGAGGTTGAGGGTCCGCAGCGAGGCGCCCAGCTCCCAGAGGTCGTTGGGGAGCGCGGTGAGGCGGTTGGCGCTGAGATCCAGCGAGCGCAGCCTGGCGAGCTTCCCCACCGTGTCCTCCGGGATGGGGCCCGACAGGCCCATCCCGGCGGCGGCGAACGCCAGCACCCGCCCCTCGCCGTCGCACGACACCCCGGGCCAGGAGCACACCGCGCCGGCGCCCGACGGCGGCGCCGCGAGGCCCATCTTGGCGTAGAAGCGCGCGACGAAGTAGGCGTCCGTGTTGGGCTCCTGCGCCGCCGCCGCGCAGCAGGCCGCCGCCGCCACTGCCACCGCCAAGAAGAGTGAGGCGACGCCGCACGCACCGCCGCGGCCCATGGCGACGGCGAGAGGCGCGCGCACGCGTGCTCTCCCTCTCTCCCTCGAGTGTTTGTCTTGGCGCGTTCGTGGCTACTGCGGTGCCGGTGTGTGCTTGGGGGAGAGAAGGGAGGGGGGAGCAGAGCAGGGTAGGAACGCGGCCATAAATCGTGGGGTGGTGAAGTGAGTAAATTGGGGAGTGAATTGTGGGAGGGGAGTTGATTGAGATGAGCTGCACAGCACATCACATCAACATACGCGGAGACAGGCAGACACATATTCATCAGACTGCACGTGCCGGACAGCCGGAGTCAATGGAAATGCAGGCGCCCCAAGATCGACCAGGTCGGCACAGCAATGTCAACAAACGTTGCATCCGTTCTGAAGCATGCTGATCATATGGTGTAGTAGTACAATTTAATCATTGTTGTGTTGTCACAAAACGAAGACTGTTTCATCCTGATTTGGTCAGGAAATAGTACGAAAATTATACATGAAGATGAAGTGCATGCCGGTGAAAATAAGATTCAGCTCAACGATCGTCACAGTTGTATTGGTCCTCTCAAGACAATGTATCTTTAAATTCACTACGCTCCGTGAGTTTGAATTTCACCCAATCAATTGAGGTGTCCAATTGTGTATATTATCTGTGATTTTGACTGGGTCATCGTGCTGGTGGATGCCTTTGATCAGCGCAAGCGATTTTGATAACTAGAGCTAAACTCCTTAGAAATGATGCTCGCTGGTGAGGATCGCGTGGTTCCCCGTTTGACAATGGTTGCTTCGAGTTGGGCTGGGTACATTCTTCTCTAATTAGAAGTAGATGTGCGTTTTTGCAGCGTCTTTTGATCCGTAACGATTATTTGTTGGATATGTATTTCCTATGGTTTGCCTTTTGCTTGTTCGTTTGATTTGTTTGTCTTTTTGTGTGCCTCCACCAGCGCAACAACACAATGACCACGCTCGATAAAATCTAACGCCCAATGCATTTTTTTCTAAATAAGAACACCCTTTCCTATGTGCCTACTCAGCGCCCCGGTTGCAAAAAAATCAACCTAACACCCCCCCCCCCAGCCCCTCGCATCAATCCCCCTATGCAAATAAAAACAATTGTCGCAGTAAGATGGAACACATGGAAGAAGCAATACCACACTGGAAAACCTGCAAGCGGAATGTACGCCTAATGCAATCAAAATGCCATCGAACGCAACACCACCCCTAAAAGACCTCCTTCAAACGCAACAAAAAGCCGAAAACAACCGAGATGGAGGTGTTGGGAAACGTAGCATGCAATTTCAAAAAAAATCTTACGCTCACGCCAGATCTATCTAGGAGATGCATAGCAACGAGAGAGGGAGAGTGTGTCCACGTACCCTCGTAGACCGAAAACGGAAGCGTTTGCTCAACGCGGTTGATGTAGTCGAACATCTTCTCGTTCCGACCGGTCGAGTACCGAACGTACGACACCCCCGAGTTCTGCACACGTTCAGCGCGATGACGTTCCTCGAGCTCTTGATCCGGCAGAGGGTCGAAGGAGTAGATGAGTTTCGTCAGAACGACGGCGTGGTGACGGTGATGGTGATGTGATCCACGGAGGCTTCACCTGAGCACCGCGAGAATATGACCGGAGGCGTAAACTGTAGAGGGGGTGCCGCACACAGCTTCGAGCAATTGGTGTGTCCTCTAGCCCCCCCCCCCCGGTATATAAAGGAGGGAGGAAGAGGAGCTGGCCTAGGCGCACCCCAAGTGGGAAGGAGTCCCACTTGGACTCCTAGTTGGATTGCCCCCCTTCCTTTTACCGGAGGGGGAAAGGGGGAAGGAGAGGGAGTAGGAGAAGGAAAGGGGGCTGGCGCCGCCTTCCCTAGTCCAATTTGGCCTTCTCCCTTGTAGGGGCATGCCAGCCCCTTGTGGGTTGGTTAGCCTCCCTCCTATAGCCCATATGACCCATATCTTTCCCCGGGGGGCTCCGGTAACCCCTCCGGTACTCCGGTATGTACCTGATACACTCCGGAACCCTTCCGGTGTCTGAATACTACCTTTCAATATATCAATCTTTACCTCTTGACCATTTCGAGACTCATCGTCATGTCCGTGATCTCATCCGGGACTCTGAACAACCTTCGGTTACCAAAACACATAACTCATATAATACATATCGTCATCGAACGTTAAGCATGCAAACCCTATGGGTTCGAGAACTATGTAGACATGACCGAGACACCTCTCCGGTCAATAACCAATAGCGGAACCTGGATGCTTATATTGGTTCCCACATATTATACGAAGATCTTTATCGGTCAAACCGTTATGTCAACATACGTTATTCCCTTTGTCATCGGTATGTTACTTGCCCGAGATTCGATCGTTGGTATCTTCATACCTAGTTCAATCTCGTTACCGGTAAGTCTCTTTACTCGTTATGTAATGCATCATCCCGCAACTAACTCATTAGTCACATTGCTTGCAAGGCTTCATATGATGTGCATTACCGAGAGGGCCTGGAGATACCTCTCCGATACTCGGAGTGACAAATCCTAATATCGATCTATGCCAACCCAGCAAACACCTTCGGAGATACCTGTAGAGCATCTTTATAATCACCCAGTTACGTTGTGGCGTTTGATAGCACACAAGGCATTCCTTCGATATTCGGGAGTTACATAATCTCATAGTCGGAGGAATATGTATTTGACATGAAGAAAGCAGTAGCAATAAAACTGAACGATCATTATGCTAAGCTAACGGATGGGTATTGTCCATCACATCATTCTCCTAATGATGTGATCCCGTTCATCAAATGACAACACATGTCCATGGCTAGGAAACTTAACCATCTTTGATCAATGAGCTAGTCAAGTAGAGGCATACTAGGGACACAGTGTTTTGTCTATGTATTCACACATGTATGAAGTTTTCGGTTAATACAATTCTAGCATGAATAATTGTAGGACCTTGAGAAGAAGTGTCTAGAGGGGGGTGATTAGACACTAAGTACCAAAGTTGCAATTTTTAACTTCTTTAAGTTTAAGTGGAGTTTAGGCACAAGTTTAACATTCACAACATATATCAAGCAAGCATACAAAGAGTATATGAGCAGCGGAAAGTAAAGCATGCAACTTGCAAGAATGTAAAGGGAAGGGTTTTGGAGGATTCAAACGCAATTGGAGACACGGATGTTTTTGGCGTGGTTCCGATAGGTGGTGCTATCGTACATCCACGTTGATGGAGACTTCAACCCACGAAGGGTAACGGCTGCGCGAGTCCACGGAGGGCTCCACCCAAGAAGGGTCCACGAAGAAGCAACCTTGTCTATCCCACCATGGCCGTCGCCCACGAAGGACTTGCCTCACTAGCAGTAGATCTTCACGAAGTAGGCGATCTCCTTGCCCTTACAAACTCCTTGGTTCAACTCCACAATCTTGTCGGAGGCTCCCAAGTGACACCTAGCCAATCTAGGAGATACCACTCTCCAAGAAGTAACAAATGGTGCGTTGATGATGAACTCCTTGCTCTTGTGCTTCAAATGATAGTCTTCCCAACACTCAACTCTCTCTCATAGGATTTGGATCTGGTGGAAAGAAGATTTGTGTGGAAAGCAACTTGGGGAAGGCTAGAGATCAAGATTCATATGGTAGGAATGGAATATCTTGGCCTCAACACATGAGTAGGTAGTTCTTTCTCAGAAATAGGATGCTGGAAGTGTAGGTTCGTTCTGATGGCTCTCTCCACGAATGAAGAGGAGGTGGAGGGGTATATATAGCATCCACACAAAATCTAACCGTTACACACAACTTGCCAAACTCGGTGGGACCGAATTGATAAACTCGGTCGGACCGATTTAGCAAATCTAGTGACCGTTAGGGTTTTCGGTGGGACCGAAATGCAACTCGGTAGGACCGATATGGTTAGGGTTAGGGCATAACGTAATCTCGGTGAGACCGATTACACAAACTCGGTGGGACCGATTTTGGTAATTAGGTAACCAGAGAGTTGGTCAGGCAAACTCGGTGGGACCAATTACTCAAACTCGGTGGACCGAAATTGGTAATAAGTTGACCAGAGAGTTTGCATTGTAATCTCGGTAGTACCGATTTGCTCAAACTCGGTGAGACCGATTTTGGTAATGGACATACACAGAGAGATTACAATCCCATCTCGGTGAGACCGAGATCCCTATCGGTGAGACCGATTTGCCTAGGGTTTCTGGCAGTGGCTAAGACATCTGAACTCGGTGGCGCCGGATAGAAAGAATTGGTGTGACCGATTTTTACTTTAGGTTTAGGTCATATGTGTGGAAGTGGGAAAGCAGTTGAGGGTTTTGGAGCATATCACTAAGCACTGTGGAGCAAGAAACTCATTAAGCAACACCTCATCCCCTCTTGATAGTATTGGCTTTTCCTATAGACTCAATGTGATCTTGGATCACTAAAATATAAAATGAAGAGTCTTGAGCTTGAAGCTTGAGTCAATCCTTTGTCCTTAGCATCTTGAAGGAGTTCCCACATCCTTTAGTCCATGCCACTCCATTGTTGAACTTATCTCAAACATACTAGATAAAAGTGTTAGTCCAACAAGAGATATGTTGACATTAATTACCAAAACCACCTAGGGAGCACTTGTGCTTTCAATCTCCCCCTTTTTGGTAATTGATGACAACATACATCAAAGCTTTAGATAAAAATATAAAGAATAGCAAGTAAAGCTTTGGAAAGACATGTAACAATCATAGGCTCCCCCTACATGTATGCAATCATGTGAATATGGAATATAGAAGCATTTGAGAGCATAACCATGACAGAGTAAGTAATGTGTTACATGTATCTTGGCCATATGCATCAGAGCAAAGAATATTAAGGAAAATACATTCATGCTCATGATTCCTTCTTGCAAACAGTATGTACATCAGCAAGAATTCCTCATACACATGATTGTGATGCATATACTTACCTTGTAGTCTTGAGTTGGCTTAGGATGGAATGAACCTGCGTAAACAAGGTTAGATAACACAGATACATCTACTAGCCAGAGCAAACAGAAGAAACCACAAGAATACCAAGACTGGGATGACATGTAGAGAGTGAGTACTAAGTACCACATTGGGTTAGACATGTCCCCAAGAGTAAAGATATGCAATGAATTTAAATGATTTCTTCCCCTTAGATGTCTTGCTCCCCCTGAATCTAGCATGGGATACTGGGAGAAGATAGGGAACAGAAAATCAGAGCTGAAAGATATAAATGAACAGAGCTAATGCAAACTAATGCAAATAAGCACATATGAACATGTCTTTCCCCCTCAATAAGACATGTGGCATCTCTCCTCTTGAACACCAAGCATCTGGGATCCTTGAGAAATACTTTCTACTTGAGTATTCTCTCCCCCTGGAGATCTCTTTCTCCCCCTGAGGAGGTGATACTATCTCTCTCTGATGTGATCTCTCTAAGTGATAAGCTTTGATGTGATCTCTCTCTCCCCCTTTGACATCAATTTCCAAGAAGGGTCTTCTGGAATTTGTTGTGAATGGGTTTGGTCCTTGAGTCACAACACATAGCACTGGATAAAATTGTGATGCTTGTAGAGGACAAGATTCATTGAGTGGAGCTGGATCAGAAGAAACACAGAATAAGTGGCAAACTGTTTTTCCTGTTGTGAAATCGGTGGCACCGAGTGGTATGCTTCGGTTGTACCGAAAGGTTTCGGTTGGACCGAAAACAACAACTCGGTGAAACCGAGTTCATCGCAGAGAAAACACTTGTCACCTCAGCTCACTAAACTAGTAAGATCTCACAAAGATTTGCAAGGAATTTACTTAATGATATGCAATGAATTGGATGCAGAAAATGCAGAGCAAACAGAAAGAAAGAATGAAATCTAGATGAAGTTTTTTTTGAAAGGGGAAACAAATTTGCATGAGACAAATGCAAAAACACAGAAAAGAACACAAGAGAACCTCATCTAGAGATGGTCGGCGACAAAGTCACCTATGTTAGAGTATATTGACTTAGGAGTCAAGTGAGATCACTTGATCATAGGTCATACTCATCGTTTAAGCTCAAAATGGGATTACCATTTTTCGTTTAAGCATCTTGATGTATTCACATCTTGTCGAGTTGCTTTATCTCATGACTTGGAGTAAAGCTTCTCTAAGATGGAATAACATACCTTGGTTGGTGGTGTTGAACATGTAGTTAAACTTATGTGGCTTGCTCAAGGTTGATGTAGCTCATCAAGAGTTGGGAGCACCACTTGGAATTTGAGTCCATCTACCTACATGGGTTAGTTCTTGCAAGGAAGAGCACTTGTATATCCAAAAATGACAATCATGAAGCTCAACATAGAATTTGTCAAAGGATACTTCCTTGTCTTCAACCACCTTTGTGTAGAGACTTGGTGATGTAGAGATTGCTCAAGATATGAGTAGGTTACAATCTCATGGAATTAGATTCAACCAAGTACCTACATGGGTTAGATAACATGCAAGATACAAATATATCCAAGACATAAGATTTTCATCATAAGAGAAATATCAAGGATTAGTCATAAGCTCATGTCTTGCATGTATCCAATGGAGTTTCTACTCCAAGTTTGAAGCATCAATGATGTTCAATTCTCCTCTCAACCTGCAAAATACTTTCTCATCAAGAGGTTTAGTGAATATATCCGCTAATTGCCTTTTGGTGCGAACATGCTTAAGATCAATGTCACCCTTAGCAACATGATCTCAAATGAAATGATGACGAACTTCAAAATGCTTAGTTCAAGAATGTTGTACAGGATTATGACCAATTTTGGTAGCACTTTCATTGTCACAAAGCAATGGAACATGTTTCACATATATCCCATAATCTTTAAGAGTTTGGGTCATCCAAAGTAATTGAGCACAACATGAACCAGCGGCAATGCATTCCGCTTAGGCGGTGGATAAGGATACCGAGTTTTGTTTCTTGGAGGACCAAGACACAAGAGATCTACCAAGAAATTGACAAGTACCCAAAGTGGACTTCCTATCAACCTTGTCTCCGGCATAGTCCGAGTCGGAGTAGCCAACAAGATCGAACGAGGCCCTCTTAGGATACCAAATGCCAAAATTTGGTGTATGGATTAAGTATCTCACTATCCTTTTCACGGCCTTAAGATGACATTCTTTAGGAGCAGCTTGATATCGTGCACACATGCACACACTTAGCATAATATCGGGACATGAAGCACATAGATATAACAATGAACCAATCATGGAGCGATAAACCTTTTGATCAACCGGTTCACCATCTTTGGTCAAGTCAAGATGTCCACTAGTAGGCATGGGTGTAGACATACCTTTGCATTCTTGCATATTGAACTTCTTGAATAAGTCCTTAGTGTACTTCATTTGAGAGACAAAAGTACCTTCCTTAGTTTGCTTGATTTGCAAACCAAGAAAGAATTTGAGTTCACTCATCATTGACATCTCAAACTTCTCCGACATTAGCTTCCCAAACTTTTCACTAAAATGAGGGTTAGTTGAACCCAATATAATATCATCAACATAGATTTGGCACACAAATAGTTCTCCATTAACCCTTTTAGTAAAAAGTGTGGAATCAATTTTCCCAATTTCAAATCCCTTTTCAAGAAGAAACTTGGTCAAGCATTTATACCACGCTCTAGGAGCTTGTTTAAGACCATAAAGAGCTTTGTGAAGTTTGTAAACATGATTGGGTTTCTTAGGATTGACAAAGCCGGGAGGTTGTTTAACATAAACTTCCTCCTCTATTTCACCATTTAGAAAAGCACTTTTAATGTCCATTTGGTACAAGGTGATGTCATGATGATTAGCATAGGCAAGTAAGATGCGAATGGACTCAAGTCTAGCAACGGGAGCATAAGTCTCACCATAGTCCATACCTTCGACTTGTGTGTAGCCTTGAGCGACGAGACGTGCTTTGTTGCGAACTACTTGTCCATCTTCATCTTGCTTGTTGCGAAACACCCATTTGGCACTGATGATGTTGTGGTTGTTGTCGGGCTTCTCAACCAATGTCCAAACTTGTTCCTCTCAAAGTTGTGTAGCTCTTCATGCATAGCATTTATCCAATCCGGATCTTCCAATGCTTCTTCGACCTTCATAGGTTCAATTCTAGAGATGAAAGAATAGTTTTCACAAAAGTTAGCTAAACGACTTTTAGAGCGAGTGATTTTCCCGGTTTGAATATCATTGTAGATTTGCTCTACGGAATGGTCTTTAGCAATTCTTGCTCGAACTCATGAAAGCTTTTGCTTGGTTCTTGGTTGAACTTCTTCTTCATCTTGTTCTTCTTCTTGGCCTTCTTCATTGTTGACATTGTCGTTCTCTTGTCGTGGTGGAGAAGGAGGTTGTTGACGTTCATCTTGATGCACTTCCTCGTTTTCTTCATCTTGGTGTGTCCCACTTGTGGATGCTTCCGTATCAACTCTTGGTTCACCTTGTCGTGAAGTAGAAGCTTCCACTTGGACGGATGAGGTACTCTCCTTCACCTCCGTTGGACGGACCTTGCCAATAGACAAGTCTTGGATTGCTTCCGAAGGATCTTTGTCTCCTACATCAATTGGCAATTGCTCTACTTGCGAGCTGTTAGATTCATCAAACTTCACATCTACCGTCTCTTCAACCTTTCAGGTGAAATTGTTGTAGACACGGTAAGTGTGAGAGTTTGAGCCATAACCTAGTAGGAAACCTTCATGAGACTTAGGAGCAAATTTAGAACGACGATGCTTATCAAGAATGTTGCACTTTGAGCCGAATACTCGAAAGTATCCAACTTGGGGTTTGTTACCGGTGAGGAGCTCGTATGCCGTCTTGCCGAGTAGCTTGTGAAGGTACAAGCGATTTGTTGCATGACAAGCTGTCTCAACCGCTTCTGCCCAAAAGTGCTTCGGCGTCTTGTACTCATCAAGCATCGTTCTCGCCATTTTGATGAGCGTCTGGTTCTTCCTCTCAACAACTCCATTTTGTTGAGGTGTGTACATAGCCGAGAACTCGTGTGAAATCCCTTCTTCATCAAGAAAGGTGTACATATTTGCATTCTTGAACTCTGTTCCGTTGTCGCTGCGAACCTTCTTGATCTTCACTTCAAATTGATTTTGGGCCTTCCTAGCAAAGTTTTTGAAGATCTTTTGGACCTACGATTTATCATCAAGAAAGAACACCCACGTAAATCTTGAAAAATCATCAACTATAACTAGACCAAAAGAATTTCCACCGAGACTCTTGTAAGAGTTGGGACCAAAGAGATCCATGTGAAGTAGCTCGAGTGGCCTCCTCGTGGTCATGATGTTCTTCACGGGATGCCTTCCTCCAACCTGTTTACCTTCTTGACAAGCACTGCAACGTCTATCCTTATCAAATATGACATCATTAACACCAAGGATATGATTCCCTTTAATAAGCTTGTCAAGGTTTCGCATACCAACATGACCTAGTCGTCTATGCCATAACCAACCTTTTGAGGATTTAGCAATCAAGCAAGTTTTAGGTTGAGCCTTTTTAGTGAAATCAACAATGTATAGATCACCTCTACGTATATCGGTAAAGACCATTTTATGGTTGTCTCCACGAAACACTTAGCAATCTACTTCAGTAAATAGGACGTTGAAACCGAAATCAGCAAGTCTAGATACTGAAAGTAAGTTGTAACCAAGAGATTCAACGAGCATAACATTTTGTATGGAGCTATCATGTGATATGGCCACCTTACCAAGGCCAACCACCTTACCCTTTGAGTTGTCACTGAAAGTGACATACTTTCGAGGACTATCATTTTCAGGAAGCTCATGAAACCTTTATCTCTGATCATGTGATCGGTACATCCACTATGAAGAACCCATTCCTTTCCTCCTGACATATATCCCCGAAGATTTGCCATAAGACCAAAGTGTCTCATTGCATCGTCAAGATCGGAGTCACTATCATCATCCTCATCATAGTATCCATGTTCAACATCGTCATGTGGTGGATTAAATCCTAGTGAGAGTGATTCATTAGTATGAGTTTGACAATAATCACCTTTATGAATTCTAGTAGCTTCGGAAATGATATCGCTAATAATTCCAACATTTCCTTTGGCACGCATAAGATTTGTAAGTTCAACTAGATGATCACCAAACATAGGATCACTAGTATTCATCTTACTCAAGGCAATAGACTTATGGAGAATTTCATCTAGATTTTTCAAGGAATAATTTGGAAAGTGTTCCTCAAGAAATTTCCATATAGTGTAGGCACACTCAAGAGTAGGCAAGTTTATAATTAAGTTTCTAGGCAAGCCTCTAGTGATAAGATTAACAGTTCTAAGATTCTTAATCATGTCAATTGACTCATCAAGAGTAGGATGCATAGGATCAACATGAGGTACACAAGGGCTAGCAATGTACTTGTTCAAATGATATTGATTGAAAATTACAAGCATCTCATTTTTCCACTCATGAAAATACTCTCCATCAAGAATAGGCACTCTATCTCTAAGACTCCCCAAAGTAGACTCATCCATCTTCCTCTAATGGTGATTAAACCAAGGCAATGGAGACCAATGCTCTGATACCACTTGTAGGACCTTGAGAAGAGGTGTCTAGAGGGGGGGGGGTGATTAGACAGTAAGTACCAAAGTTGCAATTTTTAACTTCTTTAAGTTTAAGTGGAGTTTAGGCACAAGTTTAACATCCACAACATATATCAAGCAAGCATGCAAAGAGTATATGAGCAGCGGAAAGTAAAGCATGCAACTTGCAAGAATGTAAAGGGAAGGGTTTTGGAGGATTCAAACGCAATTGGAGACACGGATGTTTTTGGCGTGGTTCCGATAGGTGGTGCTATCGTACATCCACGTTGATGGAGACTTCAACCCACAAAGGGTAACGGCTGCGCGAGTCCACGGAGGGCTCCACCCAAGAAGGGTCCACGAAGAAGCAACCTTGTCTATCCCACCATGGTCATCGCCCACGAAGGACTTGCCTCACTAGCGGTAGATCTTCACGAAGTAGGCGATCTCCTTGCCCTTACAAACTCCTTGATTCAACTCCACAATCTTGTCAGAGGCTCCCAAGTGACACCTAGCCAATCTAGGAGATACCACTCTCCAAGAAGTAACAAATGGTGCGTTGATGATGAACTCCTTGCTCTTGTGCTTCAAATGATAGTCTCCCCAACACTCAACTCTCTCTCATAGGATTTGGATCTGGTGGAAAGAAGATTTGAGTGGAAAGCAACTTGGGGAAGGCTAGAGATCAAGATTCATATGGTAGGAATGGAATATCTTGGCCTCAACACATGAGTAGGTAGTTCTTTCTCAGAAATAGGATGCTGGAAGTGTAGGTTCGTTCTGATGGCTCTCTCCACGAATGAAGAGGAGGTGGAGGGGTATATATAGCCTCCACACAAAATCTAACCGTTACACACAACTTGCCAAACTCGGTGGCACCGAATTGATAAACTCGGTCGGACCGATTTAGCAAATCTAGTGACCGTTAGGGTTTTCGATGGGACCGAAATGCAACTCGGTAGGACCGATATGGTTAGGGTTAGGGCATAACGTAATCTCGGTGAGGCCGATTACACAAACTCGGTGGGACCAATTTTGGTAATTAGGTAACCAGAGAGTTGGTCAGGCAAACTCGATGGGACCGATTACTCAAACTTGGTGGGACCGAAATTGGTAATAAGTTGACCAGAGAGTTTGCATTGTAATCTGGGTAGTACCGATTGCTCAAACTCGGTGAGACTGATTTTGGTAATGGACATACACAGAGAGATTACAATCCCATCTCAGTGAGGCCGAGATCCCTATCGGTGAGACCGATTTGCCTAGGGTTTGTGGCAGTGGCTAAGATATCTGAACTCGGTGGCGCCGGATAGAAAGAATCGGTGTGACCGATTTTGACTTTAGGTTTAGGTCATATGTGTGGAAGTGGGAAAGCAGTTGAGGGTTTTGGAGCATATCACTAAGCACTGTGGAGCAAGAAACTCATTAAGCAACACCTCATCCCCTCTTGATAGTATTGGCTTTTCCTATAGACTCAATGTGATCTTGGATCACTAAAATATAAAATGAAGAGTCTTGAGTTGAAGCTTGAGCCAATCCTTTATCCTTAGCATCTTGAAGGAGTTCCCACATCCTTTAGTCCATGCCACTCCATTGTTGAACTTATCTGAAACATACTAGATAAAAGTGTTAGTCCAACAAGAGATATGTTGACATTAATTACCAAAACCACCTAGGGAGCACTTGTGATTTCAATAATAAACATTTATCATGATATAAGGAAATATAAAATAACAACTTTATTATTGCCTCTAGGGCATATTTCCTTCAGTCTCCCACTTGCACTAGAGTCAATAATCTAGTTCACATCGTCATGTGATTTAACACCAATAGTTCACATTTGTATGTGATTAATACCCATAGGTCACATCGCCATGTGACCAACAACCAAAGGGTTAGAGTCAATAATCTAGTTCACATTGCTATGTGATTAACACCCAAAGAGTACTAAGGTGTGATCATGTTTTTCTGCTGAGTGAAGTTAGTCAATGGGTCTGCCATATTCAGAGCCATATGTATTTTGCAAATTTTCTATGTCTACAATGCTCTCCATGGAGCTACTTGATACGTCTCCAACGTATCTATAATTTTCGATTGTTCCATGCTATTATATTACCCGTTTTGGATGTTTATGGGCTTTACTTTACACTTTTATATCATTTTTGGGACTAACCTACTAACCAGAGGCCCAACCCGAATTGCTGTTTTTTTGCCTATTTCAGTGTTTCGAAGAAAAGGAATATCAAACGGAGTCCAAACGGAATGAAACCTTCGGGAGCGATCTTTTTGGAACAAACGCAATCCAGGAGACTTGGAGTGGACGTCAAGAAGCACCCGAGGTGGCCACGAGGCAGGAGGGCGCGCCCTAGGGGCGTGGGCGCGCCCCCCACCCTCATGGGCCCCTCGTGGCTCCCCTGACCTACCTCCTTCGTTTATATATACCTCCATACCCTGAAAACATCCAGGAGCACCACAAAAAACTATTTCCACCGCTGCAACCTTCTGTATCCGCGAGATCCCATCTTGGAGCCTTCGCCGGTGCTCCGCCGGAGGGGGAATCAACCACGGAGGGCTTCTACATCAACACCATAGCCTCTCCGATGAGTTGTGAGTAGTTTACCACAAACCTTCGGGTCCATAGTTATTAGTTAGATGGCTTCTTCTCTCTCTTTGAATCTCAATACAAAGTTCTCCTCGATGTTCTTGGAGATCTATTGGATGTAACTCTTTTTGCAGTGTGTTTGTCGAGATCCAATGAATTGTGGGTTTATGATCAAGTTTATGTATGAGAAATATTTGAATCTCCTCTGAATTCTTTTTATGTATGATTGGTTGTCCTTGCAAGTCTCTTTGAATTATCAGTTTGGTTTGGCCTACTAGATTGATCTTTCTTGCAATCGGAGAAGTGCTTAGCTTTGGGTTCAATCTTGCGGTGTCCTTTCCCAGTGACAGCAGGGGCAGCAAGGCACGTATTGTATTGTTGCCATCGAGGATAAAAAGATGGGGTTTATATCATATTGCTTGAGTTTATCCCTCTACATCATGTCATCTTTCTTAATGCGTTACTCTGTTCTTATGAACTTAATACTCTAGATGCAGGCAGGAGTCAGTTGATGTGTGGAGTAATAGTAGTAGATGCAGAATCGTTTTGGTCTACTTGTCGCGGACATGATGCCTATATACATGATCATGCCTAGATATTCTCATAACTATGCACTTTTCCATCAATTGCTCAACAGTAATTTGTTCACCCACCGTAATACTTATGCTATCTTGAGAGAGGCCACTAGTGAAACCTATGGCCCCCGGGCCTATCTTTTATCATATAAGTTTCCGATCTACTTTTATTTGCATCTTTACTTTCCAATCTATATCATAAAAATACCAAAAATATTTATCTTATCTGATTATCTCTATCATATCTCACTTTCGCAAGTTACCGTGAAGGGATTGACAACCCTTTTATTGCGTTGGTTGCGAGGTTCTTGTTTGTTTGTGTAGGTACGAGGGACTTGTGAGGAGCCTCCTACTGGACTGATACCTTGGTTCTCAAAAACTAAGGGAAATACTTACGCTACTTTGCTGCATCACCCTTTCCTCTTCAAGGGAAAACCAACGCAGTGCTCAAGAGATAGCAAGAAGGATTTCTGGCGCCGTTGCCGGGGAGGTCTTCGCTCAAGTCAAGACATACCAAGTACCCATCACAAACTCATCTCCCCCGCATTACATTATTTGCCATTTGCCTCTCGTTTTCCTCTCCCCCACTTCACCCTTGCCATTTTATTCACCCTCATATAGCAGAAGATGGACACCGGGGGGGGGGGGCACCAAGGGGCCCAGGAGACAGGGGGCGCGCCCAGTAGGGGTGGGCGCGCCCCCCACCCTCCTGGCCAAGGTGTGGCCCCCTGATGTATTTCTTTCGCTCAATAATTCTTAATAAATCCAAAAACATGTTTCGTGGAGTTTCAGGACTTTTGGAGCAGTGCAGAATAGGTTTCCAATGTTTGCTCCTTTTCCAGCCAGAATTCCAGCTGCTGGCATTCCCCCTCTTCATGGTAAACCTTGTAAAATAAGAGAGAATAGCCATAAGTATTGAGATATAATGTGTAATAACATCCCATAATGCCATAAATATTGATATAAAAGCATGATGCAAAATGGACGTATCAACTCCCCCAAGCTTAGACCTCGCTTGTCCTCAAGCGGAAGCCGATATCGAAAAATATGTCCACATGTTTAGAGATAGAGGTGTCGATAAAAATAAAATACGGACATCAGGGCATCATGTTTATTCTTATAACAACAACATATATAGATTTTATCATATGATTTCTTATGCTCAAGTAACAATCAATTCACAATGTTAAGTATGGTTCAAAAACTTCATTGAGAACTAACAAACTATAATCTCAGTCATTGAAGCAATTGCAATTTATCATAACATCAGAAAGAGTCAACAATAGAGCTTTTCAGCAAGTTCACATACTCAACTATCTTGTAGTCTTCTATAATTGCTAACACTCACGCAATACTTGTGGTTATGGAGTTTCAGCCGGACACTGAGAAAGATAGGGGCTTATTGTGTTGCCTCCCAACGTATTCACCTTTAGGTGATGTCAACAATAATAGCCCATGCTAACTTACATCCAATTGGATATATATATCATGATCTTTCAAACACAAGGAGCTTGCCAAAGGATAAAATAAAAAGGGAAAGGTGAAGATCACCTTGGCTCAAGCATAAAGTAAAAACATAAAGTAAAAGATAGGCCCTTCGCAGAGGGAAGCAGAGGTTGTCATGTGCGTTTAGGGTTGGATGCACAAAATCTTAATGCAAAAGAACGTCACTTTATATTGCCCCTTGTATGTGGACCTTTATTATGCAGTCCGTCGCTTTTATTACTTCCACAACAAGATCGTACAAAGCTTATTTTCTCTGCACTAATAAATCATACATATTTAGAGAGCAATTTTTATTTCTTGCACCGATGACAACTTACTTGAAGAATCTTACTCAATCCATAGGTAGGTATGGTGGACTCTCATGGCAAAAACTGGGTTTAAGGATATTTGGAAGCACAAGTAGTATCTCTACTTGGTGCAAGGAAATTGGCTAGCATGAGGGGGAAAGGCAAGCTCAACATGTTTGGAAGGTCAATGACAATATACTTCAACTGAGATGTGAGAAAACATAGACCATTACGTTGTCTTCCTTGTCCAACATCAACTCTTTTAGCATGTCATACTTAATGAGTGCTCCCAATCATAAAATATGTTCAAGATAATATATTTATATGTGAACCTCTCTTTCCTTATCACTTCCTATTAATTGCAACGAGGAACAAAACTACGTTTATCAACTCTCAGCAACTTTTACGCCTCATACTTTCTATGTGTGAAGTCATTACTAACCATAAGATCAATATGAACTCTTTTATTCTTTTACTTTCTCAAGATCATAGCAAGATAGCAAAGCCCTTGACTCAACACTAATCTTTATTATAGATAGCTCACGGACTCGAATACATAAAGAGATCACAAAGCAAAACTCAAAACTACTCAATATCAAAACTTCAATATACTAGATCAAGATACTATTAAAAAATCGAACTAAATAAAATGGTAAAGGTAGGAGTGTGATGGTGATATGATACCGGGGCACCTCCCCCAAGCTTGGCAGTTGCCAAGGGGAGTGCCCATACCCATGTGATTATGTCTCCTTCTTCACGGTTGGTGTTATGATCTTCTTGGCGATGATGCCCCTCAGGATGCGGTTCTCCTCCTCGAGTTTATTGACTTGTTGTTTGAGGTCCATAATTTCCTTACGGATCTTGCCCGTAACGGCCAAAGCTCGCTTTACCCAAGGATGCTGCATAGCTTCTGGAGAACAAGTGAAGCTCTTTTTCATGTTTTCATAAGAAAGAAATCTAAAGTTGGAAGGGATGACCGGAGTTGGAATAGCCAAGCTAGGTACTCCCTCCGTTCCTTTATATAAGGTGTATTTGTTTTTTCAAAAGTCAAACAAGTGCAAGTTTGACCAAGTTTTCAGAAAAATATAGCAATATCCACAATATGAAATTTATATCATTTGATCCATCATGAAAGGTAGTTTCATATTTTATCTTTTAGGTATTGTAGATGTTTCTATTTTGTTCTATAACCTTGGTCAAACTTTCAAATGGTTGACTTGCACGGAAACCAATACACCTTATATTTTGGAACGGAGGGAGTAGTTCCCTCATCATGGATTCTGCTTGGAGATGTGAGGTAACTTCTTGATCTTCCTCCATGGCATCTATCCTTTTCAAATCAGCCTCCATCTCATCCTCCGTTGATGGTACAAAGTGATAAGCATCGCTATTTGCTCCTGGTCCTGGTGTTAGGTGAGACACCCGACTCTCCCCGACTGACTCTTGAGAAGACATCTTGCTTTTAATCTGCAACAGGAACAGCTTGAAACAAAAACAGAGGATATTTGCGTGATAATGTGGTCAAAACCTTCGGGAGTATATATAATGAATTTTTACCGACCAAAATATGTAACGTGCAAGAAAACGGAGTCCGGGAGGCACACGAGGTGCCCACGAGACAGGGGGACGCGCCCTCCACTCTCGTGGGGGGACTCTTGTCCCTTTCAGACTACTTCTTTCTTCCTAAAATTCTTAAATATTCCCAAACTGATAAAAATTGCCATTGGAGTTGTTTTGGAGTCGGTTTACTTACCGTACCACATACCTATTCCTTTCCGGAGTGTGGAACATTCTGGAAAGTGTCCCTTATTTATTCCTCTGGGGTTACGGTTTCAATATTAGTTTCAACATTAATAGGATTACCTGAAATATAATGTTTAATTCTTTGATTGTTTACCACCCTCGGGCTTGTGCCTTCGAAGTTGTTGATTTTAATGGCACCAGAACGATAGACTTCCTCGATAACGTAAGGACCTTCCCATTTAGAGAGAAGTTTTCCTGCAAAAAATCTTAAACGAGAGTTGAATAATAACACATAATCTCCTACGTTAAACTCACGCTTTTGTATCCTTTTGTCATGCCAGCGTTTGACTTTTTCTTTGAATAGCTTGGCATTCTCATAGGCTTGGGTTCTCCATTCATCAAGTGAGCTAATATCAAACAACCTCTTCTCACCGGCAAGTTTGAAGTCATAGTTAAGCTCTTTAATAGCCCAATATGCTTTATGTTCAAGTTCTAGAGGTAAATGACAAGCTTTTCCATAAACCATCTTATAAGGAGACATATCCATAGGATTTTGTATGCAGTTCTATAGGCCCATAACGCATCATCAAGTTTTTTGGACCAATTCTTTCTAGATCTATTGACAGTCTTTTGCAGAATTAATTTGAGCTCTCTATTGCTCAACTATACTTGACCACTAGACTACGGATGATAAGGAGATGTGATTCTATGATTAACATCATACTTAGCAAGCATCTTACGGAAAGAACTATGAATAAAATGTGAACCACCATCAGTCATAAGATATCTAGGGACTTCAAACCTCGGAAAAATAACTTCTTTAAGCATTTTAATAGAGGTTTTATGATCAGCACTACTAGTTGGAATAGCTTCTACCCACTTAGTAACGTAATCAACAACAACTAAAATATGTGTGTAACCAATAGAGGCAGGAAAAGGTCCCATATAATCAAAGCCCCAAACATCAAATGGTTCAATAACAAGAGAGTAATTCATAGGCATTTCTTGACGTCTACTAATATTACCAATTCTTTGACATTCATCACAAGATAAAACAAACTTACGAGCATCTTTGAAGAGAGTAGGCCAATAAAAACCAGATTGTAGTACCTTGTGTGCAGTTCTATCTCCAGCGTGGTGCCCTCCATAGGATTCAGAGTGTCACTTGCGTAGGATCTGTTCCTGTTCATGCTCAGGCATACAACGTCTAATAACACCATCTACTCCTTCTTTATAAAGGTGTGGGTCATCCCAAAAGTAATGTCTTAAATCATAAAAGAACTTTTTCTTTTGCTGGTATGTGAAACTAGGCGGTATAAATTTAGCAACAATGTAATTAGCATAATCATCATACTAGGGAGCAGTACGAGAAGCATTAATGACCTCTAATTGTTCATCAAGAAAGCTATCATCAATAGGCAGTGGGTCATCAAGAACATTCTCTAACTTAGATAAGTTGTCTGCAATGGGGTTCTCAACTCCCTTTCTATCAATAATATGCAAATCAAATTCTTGGAGCAGGAGAACCTATCCAATGAGCCTAGGCTTAGCATCTTTCTTTTCCATCAGATATTTAATAGCAGCATGATCAGTGTGAATAGTGACTTTGGAATCAACAATATAAGGTCTAAACTTATCACATGCAAACACGACTGCTAAGAATTCTTTTTTAGTAGTAGCATAATTTCTCTGGGCAGTATCAAGAGTCTTACTAGCATACTGGATAACATTCAATTTCTTATCAACTCTTTGCCCTAGAACAGCACCTACAGCATAATCACTAGCGGCACACATAATTTCAAAGGGTAAATTCCAATCAGGTGGCTGAACAATAGGTGCAGTGACCAAAGCTTTCTTAAGTATTTCAAATGCTTCTACACAATCATCATCAAAGACAAAAGGAATATATTTTTGCAATAAATTAGTCAGAGGCCTAGAGATCTTAGAAAAGTCCTTAATGAACCTCCTATAAAAACCGGCATGACCAAGGAAACTTCTTATACCTTTTATGTCCTTGGGACATGGCATCTTTTCAATAGCATCAACTTTGGCTTTGTCAACTTCAATGCCTCTCTCAGAAATCTTATGCCCCAAGACAATGCCTTCATTAACCATAAAGTGACACTTTTCCCAATTCAGGACGAGACTAGTGTCTTCGCATCTCTGCAAAACTCGATCAAGGTTGCTCAAACAATCATCAAAAGAGGATCCATAAACGGAGAAGTCATCCATGAATACCTCACAAATCTTTTCACAAAAATCAGAGAATATAGCCATCATGCATCTTTGAAAGGTAGCAGGTGCATTACATAAACCAAAAGGCATACGTCTATAAGCAAAAGTACCGAAAGGGCAAGAAAAGTAGTTTTTGATTGATCTCCCGCTGACATAGGTATTTGAGAGAAACCAGAATAACCATCTAGAAAGAAAAAATGTGTGTGTTTGGATAGTCTTTCTAGCATTTGATCAATAAAAGGTAAAGGGTAATGATCTTTCTTAGTAGCTTTATTTAATTTACGGAAATCAATTACCATCCTATAACCTGTAATAATTCTTTGCGGGATCAATTCATATTTATCATTAGGGACAACGGTAATACCTCCCTTTTTAGGAACACAATGGACAGGGCTTACCCAATCACTATCAGCAACGGGATAATTATACCTGCCTCAAGGAGCTTTAGTATCTCCTTTCTTACCACTTCTTTCATCTTGGGATTCAGTCGTCGTTGAGGATCTCTAACTGGTTTGGCATCATCCTCCAATTTAATTTTGTGTTGGCATAACGTGGGACTAACGCCCTTAAGATCATCCAGAGTATATCCAATAGCAGCTCGGTGCTTTTTCAGAGTTTTCAATAATGTTTCTTCTTCTTGCTCTGAAAGGTTAGCACTAATAATAACAGGATATATTTTCTTTTCATCAACATAAGCATACTTAAGATTATCAGGTAATGGTTTGAGTTCAAACACGGGATCACCCTTGGGTGGAGGGGGATCCCCAAGAATTTCAATGGGAAGATTATGTTTCAGCACAGGTTCCTGTTTAAGGAACACTTCATCTATTTCCCTTCTTTCCTTCATAAACATATCATTTTCATGGTCTAGCAAATATTGTTCTAACGGATCAATGGAGGCACAACAATGGAAGCAAGACCAATAATCTCATCCTTACTAGGTGGTTCCCTATCACGAGGTTGTCTACGAAACTTAGCAAAATTAAACTCATGAGACATAACATCTAAGCCAATAGTGACAGTATCTTTTTTACAATCAATCATAGCACTAGCTGTATTCAAGAAGGGTCTACCAAAAATAATGGGACAAAAATCATCTTGTGGGGAACCAAGAACAAGAAAATCAGCAGGGTATTTAACCTTCCTACACAAGACTTCAACATCTCTAACAATCCCAACTGGTTTAATGGTATCCCTATTAGCAAGCTTAATGGTAACATCAATATCTTCTAATTCAAGGGGTGCAATGTCATGCATAATTTATTTATATAGATCATAAGGTATTGCACTAGCAATAGCACCCATATCACATAAACCATGATAACAACGATCTCCTATTTTAACAGAAATAACAGGCATGGCTACAACAGGTCTATGTATCTTAGTATCTGGTCTGGCAATATTAGCAGTTTCATCACAGAAATAAATAACATGCCCATCTAAATCATCATCCAAGAGATATTTAACCATAGCAATACTAGGTTCAACATTGATTTGCTCAGGAGGTGTATAAGTCCTAGTATTACTCTTACAAACAACAGTCGAAGTTTTAGCATGATCCTTTATCCTAAAAGGAAAAGGGGGTTTCTCAACATAAGTAGTAGGAACAATAGGATCACTATAGGTGATAGCCTTTTCCTCAACTGTAATAGGTGCAACTACTTTCACTTCAACAGGAGGATTATATTTAAACCATTTCTCTTTAGGGAGATCAACGTGAGTAGCAAAAGATTCACAAAAAGAAGCTACTATCTCAGAGTCAAGTCCATATTTAGCGCTAAATCCACGAAAAGCATCGGTATCCATAAAAGATTTAACACAATCTAACTTAGGTGTCATACGACTCCTTACCATCATCGGAACCCCAATCTTCAGAGTTGTGTTTAATTCTTTCCAATAAGTCCCATTTGAAATCAATAGTCTTCAGCATATAAGAACTAGCACAGGAAGTATCGAGCACATTGCGATTATTAAGAGAAAGCCAAGCATAAAAATTTTGAATAATCATTTCCCGGGATAGCTCATGATTGGGGCATGAATATAACATTGACTTAAGCCTCCCCCAAGCTTGAGCGATGCTTTCTCCTTCACGAGGCCAGAAATTATATATGTAATTACGATCACGATGAACAAGATGAGTAGGGTAGAACTTCTGGTGAAATTCCAACTTCAATCGTTTATAATCCCAAGATCTCGTATCATCACATAGCCTATACCATGTCAATGCATCTCCTTTAAAAGATAAAGGGAAGACCTTCCTTTTGACAACATCATCGGGAATACCTGCAAGCTTAAATAATCCACAAACTTCATCCACAAAGATAAGGTGTAAATCGGGATGCAATGTTCCATCTCCTGTAAATGGATTAGCTAGCAGTTTCTCTATCATACCCGAAGGAATCTCAAAGTAAATATTTTCATAAAGTTCAGTAGGTTGAGGAGCAACTCTTTGCTCTTCTGGACGGGGTGAATATACCCCGAACAAGCCCCTCAAAGGATTAGTTTCCATAGTGACAAGTAACAGAAAATTTCAGCACACTATATAAATGTTTCCTTACCAAGTTCCACTCATCAAAAGCACTACACTCCCCGGCAACGGCGCCAGAAAAGAGTCTTGATGACCCACAAGTGTAGGGGATCTATCGTAGTCCTTTCGATAAGTAAGAGTGTCGAACCCAACGAGGAGCAGAAGGAAATGATAAGCGGTTTTCAGTAAGGTTTTCTCTGCAAGCACTGAAATTGTAGGTAATAGATAGTTTTGTGATAAGATAAATTGTAACGAGTAACAAGTAAATAAAGTAAATAAAGTGCAGCAAGGTGGCCCAATCCTTTATGTAGCAAAGGATAAGCCTGGACAATTTCTAATAATGAGAAAGGAGCTCCCTAGGACACATGGGAATTATCCTCAAGCTAGTTTTCATCACGTTCATATGATTCACGTTCGGTACTTTGATAATTTGATATGTGGGTGGACCGGTGCTTGGGTACTGCCCTTACTTGGACAAGCATCCCACTTACGATTAACCCCTGTTGCAAGCGTCCACAACTACAAAAGAAGTATTAAGGTAAACCTAACCACATCATTAAACATATGGATCCAAATCAGCCCCTAACAAAGCAACGCATAAACTAGGGTTTAAGCTTCTGTCACTCTAGCAACCCATCATCTACTTATTACTTCCCTATACCTTCCTCTAGGCCCAAATAATGGTGAAGTGTCATGTAGTCGATGTTCACATAACACCACTAGAGGAAAAGACAACATACATCTCATCAAAATATCGAATGAATACCAAATTCACATGACTACTAATAGCAAGACTTCACCCATGTCCTCAGGAACAAACGTAACTACTCACAAAGCATATTCATGTTCATAATCAGAGGAGTAATAATATGCATGAAGGATCTGAACATATGATCTTCCACCAAGTAAACCAATTAGCATCAACTACAAGGAGTAATCAACAGTACTAGCAACCCACAGGTACCAATTTGTGGTTTTGATACAAGATTGGATACAAGAGATGAACTAGGGTTTTGATAGGAGATGGTGCTGGTGAAGATGTTGATGGAGATTGACCCCCTCCCGATGAGAGGATCGTTGGTGATGACGTTGGTGATGATTTCCCCCTCCCGGAGGGAAGTGTTCCCGGCAGAACAGCTCCGCCGGAGCTCTAGATTGGTTCTACCAAGGTTCCGCCTCGTGGCGGCGGAGTTTTGTCCCGTAAGCTTGCCCATGATTTTTTTCCAGGGTAAAAGCCCTCATATAGCAGAAGATGGACATCGGGGGGCCACCAGGGGGCCCAGGAGACAGGGGATGCGACCAGTAGGGGTGGGCGCGCCCCCACCCTCCTGGCCAAGGTGTGGGCCCCCTGATGTATTTCTTTCGCTCAATAATTCTTAATAAAATCCAAAAACATGTTTCGTGGAGTTTCAGGACTTTTGGAGTAGTGCAGAATAGGTTTCCAATGTTTGCTCCTTTTCCAGCCATAATTCCAGCTGCCGGCATTCCCCCTCTTCGTGGTAAACCTTGTAAAATAAGAGAGAATAGCCATAAGTATTGAGATATAATGTGTAATAACAGCCCATAATGCAATATATATTGATATAAAAGCATGATGCAAAATGGACGTATCATGGAGGTGATGCCTATATACATGATCATGCCTAGATATTCTCATAGCTATGCACTTTTCTATCAATTGCTCGATAGTAATTTGTTCACCCACTGTAATACTTATGCTATCTTGAGAGAAGCCACTAGTGAAACCTATGGCCCCCGGGTCTATCTTTTATCATATCATTTTCCGATCTACTTTTATTTGCATCTTTACTTTCCAATCTATATCATAAAAATACCAAAAATATTTATCTTATCTTATTATCTCTATCAGATCTCACTTTTGCAAGTTACCGTGAAGGGATTGACAACCCCTTTATCGCGTTGGTTGCGGGGTTCTTGTTTGTTTGTGTAGGTACGAGGGACTTGTGAGGAGCCTCCTACTGGATTGATACCTTGGTTCTTAAAAACGGAGGGAAATACTTACGCTAATTTGCTGCATCACCCTTTCCTCTTCAAGGGAAAACCAACGCAGTGCTCAAGGGAAAACCAATCCAGGAGTGGATCACTACTCTAGCTAATTGATCCCACTTTCAATATGTATCCAGATTGAGACTCAGAGTCATGTGAATCGGTGTAAAAGCTTGCATCGACGTAACTCTTTACGACGAACTCTTTATCACCTCCATAACCAATAAATATTTCCTTAGTCCTCTTAGGTAACTAAGGATAACTTTGACCGATGTCCAGTGATCCACTCCTGGATCACTATTGTACCCCCTTGCCAAACTCATGATAAGGTACACAATAGGTCTAGTACACAACATAGCATACTTTATAGAACCAATGGCTGAGGCATAGGAAATGACTTTCATTCTCTTTCTATTTTCTGCTGTGGTCGGGTTTTGAGTCTTACTCGACTTTACACCTTGCAACACAGGCAATAACTCCTTTGACTGTTCCATTTTGAAGTATTTCAAAATCTTGTCAAGGTATTTACTCATTGAAAAATCTTATCAAGCATCTTGATCTATCTCTATAGATCTTGATGCTCAATATGTAAGCAGCTTCACCGAGGTCTTTCTTTGAAAAACTCCTTTCAAACTCTCCTTTATGCTTTCCAAAAAATTCTACATCATTTCCCATCAACAATATGTCATTCTCATATACTTATCAGAAAGGTTGTAGTGCTCCCACTCACTTTCTTGTAAATACAGGCTTCTCAAAAAGTCTGTATAAAACATATGCTTTGATCACCTCATCAAAGCGTATATTCCAGCTCCGAGATGCTTGCACCAGTCCATAAATGGATCATTGGAGCTTACACACTTGTTAGCACCTTTAGGATCGACAAAACCTTCTGGTTGCATCATATACAACTCTTCTTTAAGAAATCCGTTAAGGAATGCAATTTTGACATCCATTTGCCAGATTTCATAATCATAAAATGTGGCAATTGCTAACATGATTCAGACAGACTTGAGCATTGCTACGGGTGAGAAAGTCTCATCGTAGTCAACTCCTTGAACTTGTCGAAAACCTTTTGCGACAAGTCGAGCTTTATAGACAGTAACATTACCATCAGCGTCACTCTTCTTCTTGAAGATCCATTTATTCTCTATGGGTCGCCGATCATTGGGCAAATCCACCAAAGTCCACGCTTAGTTCTTATACATGGTTCCAATCTCAGATTTCATGGTCAAGCCATTTATCGGAATCTGGGCTCATCCTAGCTTCTTCATAGTTCGTAGGTTTGTCATGATCAAGTAACATGACTTCCAGAATAGGATTACCGTACCACTGGTGCGGATTATGCTCTGGTTGACCTACGAGGTTCAGTAGTAACTTGATCTGAAGTTTCATGATCATTATCATTAGCTTCCTCTCTAGTTGGTGTAGGCATCACGGGAACGGATTTCTCGGATGAGTTGCTTTCTGAATTGAGAGAAGGTACAATTACCTCATCAAGTTCTACTTTCCTCCCACTCACTTCTTTCCAGAGAAACTCCTTCTCTAGAAAGGTTCCATTCTTAGCAACAAATATCTTGCCTTCGGATCTGTGATGGAAGGTGTACCCAATTGTTTCCTTAGGGTATCCAATGAAGACACACTTCTCTGATTTGGGTTCGATCTTATCAGGCTGAAGCCTTTTGACATAAGTGTCGCAACCCTAAACTTTAAGAAACGACAACTAAGGTTTCTTGCCAAACCACAGTTCATACGGTGTCGTCTCAACGAATTTAGACGGTACCCCATTTAACATGAATGTAGTTGTCTCTAATGCATAGCCCTAAAACGTTAGTGGTAAATCGGTAAGAGACATCATAGATCACACCATATCTAATAAAGTATGGTTACGACGTTCGGACACACCATTACGCTGTGGTGTTCCAGGTGGCGTGAGTTGTGAAACTATTCCACATTGTTTTAAATGAAGGCCAAACTCGTCACTCAAATATCCGCCTCCGCGATCAGATCGTAGAAACTTTATTTTCTTGTTACGATGATTCTCCGCTTCACTCTGAAATTCTTTGAACTTTTCAAATGTTTCATACTTGTGTTTCATTAAGTAGATATACCCATATCTGTTCAAATCATCTGTGAAGATCAAAAAATAATGATACCCGCCACGTGCCTCAACACTCATTGGACCGCATACATCGGTATGTATTATTTCCAGTAAGTCATTGGCTCGCTCTATTGTTCCGGAGAACAGAGTTTTAGTCATCTTGCCCATGAGGCATGGTTCGCAAGTATCAAATGATTCATAATCAAGTGATTCCAAAAGTCCACCTACATGGAGTTTCTTCATGCGCTTTACACCAATATGACCTAAATGGTTGTGCCACAAATATGTTGCACTATCATTATCAACTTTGCATCTTTTGGCATCAATATTATGAATATGTGTATCACTACGATCAAGATTCAATAAACCATTGACTTCGGGTGTATGACCATAGAAGGTTTTATTCATGTAAACAAAATAACAATTATTCTCTGTCTTAAATGAATAAATGTATTGCAATAAACACGATCTTATATTGTTCAGGCTCAACGCAAACACCAAATAACATTTATTTAGGTTCAACACTAATCCCGAAAGTATATTGAGTGTGCGATGATGATCATATCAATCTTTGAACCACTTCCAACACACATCGTCACTTCACCCTCAACTAGTCTCCATTTATTTCGCAACTCCTGTTTTGATTTACTAATCTTTAGCAACTGAACAAGTATTAAATACTCTGGGGCTACTACGAGCACTAGTAAGGTACACATCAATAACATGTATATCAAATATACCTTTGTTCACTTTGCCATCCTTCTTATCCGCCAAATATTTGGGGTAGTTCTGCTTACAGTGACCATTTCCTTTGTAGTAGAAGTACTCAGTTTTAGGCTTAGGTCCAGCTTTGGGCTTCTTCACGGGAGTGACAACTTGCTTTCCATTCTTCTTGAAGTTCCCTTTCTTTCCCTTGCCCTTTTTCTTGAAACAAGTGGTCTTGTTAACCATCAACACTTGATGTTCTTTCTTGATTTCTACCTTCGCCGATTTCAGCATCGCGAAAAGCTCGGGAATCGTTTTCGTCATCCATTGCATATTATAGTTCATCACGAAGTTCTAGTAGCTTGGTGATAGTGACTAGAGAACTCTGTCAATCACTATCTTATATCAAATATTAACTCCCACTTGATTCAAGAGATTGTAGTGCCCAGACATTCTGAACACATGCTCACTAGCTGAGCTATTCTCCTCCATCTTGTAGGCAAAGTACTTGCCAGAGGTCTCATACCTCTCGACACAAGCATGAGTCTGAAATACCAATTTCAGCTCTTGGAACATCTCATATGCTCTGTGGCGTTCAAAACGTCTTTGAAGCCCCGATTCTAAACCGTAAAGCATGGCGCACTAAACTATCAAGTAGTCATCATATTGAGCTTGCCAAACATTCATAACGTATGTATCTGCTCCTGCAATAGGTCTTTCACCTAGAGGTGCATCAAGGACATAATTCTTCTATGCAGCAATGAGTATAATCCTCAGATCAAGGACCCAGTCCGCATCATTGCTACTATCATCTTTCAACTTAGTTTTCTCTAGGAACATATCAAAAAACATAGGGTAGCTACAACATGAGCTATTGATCTACAACATAATTTTCAAATACTATCAGGACTAAGTTCATGATATATTAAGTTCAATTAATCAAATTACTTAAGAACTCCCACTTAGATAGACATCCCTCAAGTCATCTAAATGATCTGTGATCCAAATCAACTAAACCATGTCCGATCATCACGTGAGATGGAGTAGTCATCAATGGTGAACATCTTTATGTTGATCATATCTACTATATGATTCATGTTCGACCTTTCGGTCTCCAGTGTTCTGAGACCATGTCTGTACATGATAGGCTCGTGAAGTTTAACCCGAGTATTCCGTATGTGCAAAAATGTCTTGCACCCGTTGTATGTGAACGTAGAGCCTATCACACCTGATCATTACGTGGTGTGTCAGCACGAAGATCTGTCGCAATGGTGCATACTCGAGGAGAACACTTATACCTTGAAATTTAATTAAGGGATCATCTTATAATGCTACCGCTGTACTAAGCAAAATAAGATGCATAAATATAAACATCACATGCAATCAAAATATGTGACATGATATGGCCATCATCATTGTGTGCTTTTGATCTCCATCTCCACAGCATCATCATGATCTCCATCATCACCGGCTCGACACCTTGATCTCCATCGTAGCGCCGTGGTCGTCTCGCCAACTATTGTTTCTACAACTATCGCTATCGCTTAGTGATAAAGTAAAGCAATTACATGGCATTTGCATTTCATACAATAAAGTGACAACCATAAGGCTCCTGCCAGTTGCCGATAACTTTTACAAAACATGATCATCTCATACAAAAATGTATATCACATCATGTCTTGACCATATCACATCACAACATGCCCTGCAAAAACAAGTTAGACGTCCTCTACTTTGTTGTGGCAAGTTTTACGTGGCTGCTACAGGCTTCTAGCAAGAACCGTTCTTACGTACGGCACAAAACCACAATGGTGATTTATCAAGTTTGTTGTTTTAACCTTCAACAAGGACCTACCATAGTCAAATTTGATTCAAATAAAGTTGGAGAAACAGACACCTGCCATCCACCTTTATGCAAAACTAGTTGCATGTCTGTCGGTGGAACCGGTCTCATGAACGTGGTGATGTAAGATTGGTCTGGGCCGCTTCATCCAACAATACCGCTGAATCAAAATAAGACAATGGTGGTAAGAAGTATGACGATCACTGCCCACAACTCTTTGTCTTCTACTTGTGCATATCATCTACGCATAGACCTGGCTCGGATGCCATTGTTGGGAAACATAGCATGCAATTTCAAAAAAATTCCTACGCTCACGCAAGATCTATCTAGGAGATGCATAGCAACGAGAGGGGGAGAGTGTGTCCACGTACCCTCGTAGACCGAAAGCAGAAGCGTTTACTCAACGCGGTTGATGTAGTCGAACGTCTTCTCATTTCGACCGATCGAGTACCGAACGTACGACACCTCCGAGTTCTACACACGTTCAGCGTGATGACGTCCCTCGAGCTCTTGATCCAGCAAAGGGTCGAAGGAGTAGATGAGTTCCGTCAGCACAACGGCGTGGTGATGGTGATGGTGATGTGATCCGCGCAGGGCTTCGCCTAAGCACCGCGAGAATATGACAGGAGGCATAAACTGTAGAGGGGGGCGCCACACACAACTTGGAGCAATTGGTGTGTCCTCTAGCCCGGGCCCCCTCGTATATAAAGGAGGGAGGAAGAGGAGGCCGGCCTAGGCGCGCCCCAAGTGGGAAGGAGTCCCACTTGGACTCCTAGTTGGATTCGCCCCCACCCCCACTACTGGAATCTAGTTATTTGTCGTCTGCCAGTTCTTTGCCGTCAGCTGGCTGACGACAAAGAAGGTCTTTGCCGTCGGCTTACATAAAACGGACGGCAAAGAACTGGCTGATGGCAAAGAAGGTCTTTGCCATCAGCCAGTTCTTTGCGGTCAGCTGGCTGACGGCAAAGAGGGAGGTGGGCCCCACCAACGAGCAGCTACAAAAAAAAGATTCTTTGCCGTTTGTTTGCGGGCGGCAAAGGGGGCGGACGGCAAAGAAATTAACCTAACTAACGGCTGCCCCCACCCCGCCCCTCCCTCCCTCTCTCTCTTTCGGTCCGCGCACCTCTCGCTGACGAGACCACCACCGTCCCCACCACCCGCCGCCGCCCCGACTAGCCGCCGCCCTCTTGCCCCATCACCCGCCGCCGCCCCCTCGCC
>NC_041389.1:349200814-349201326 GCF_002162155.2 Triticum dicoccoides
CCGCCCCCACCCGCCGTGGCCTCCCCCTACACCGGCCACCCTGACCCACCGGTGAGTGATCTTTCCCCCCTTTTTTTGTTCAGTTTATTTTAGATTTTTTTAGTTAATTTAATTTCTGTTTTAGTTATAGTTTACTTTAGTTTTGGTTTCGTTTTATTTTTAGTTTAGTTTATTCTAGATTTGTTTTAGTTTTAGTTTAGAAGAAGAAGAAGAGTAGAAGGAGGAGGAGGAGGGAGGAAGAGGAGGAGGGAGAAGAAGAAAGAAAGAAGAAGAAGAAAGAAGAAGAAGAAGAAGAAGAAGAAGAAGAAGAACAAAGAAAAGAAGAAGAAGAAAGAAGAAGAAGAAGAAGAAGAAGAAGAAGAGGAAGATAGTTTCTTATTTAGGGTTCCGCCATGTTTTGCAGTTTCTTTCTTTTCTGTTTTAGATATTAGATATAGTTTTAGATAATAAATAGTTTTAGATAGTTTACATATTCGAAAAGAAGAAGGAAAAAAAGAAAAAGAAAAAGGGAA
>NC_041389.1:349201604-349311400 GCF_002162155.2 Triticum dicoccoides
AGAAGAAGAAGAAGAAGAAGAAGAAGGAGAAGAAGAAGAAGAAGAAGAAGAAGAAGAAGAAGAAGAAGAAGAAGAAGAAGAAGAAGAAGAAGAAGAATAAGAAATAATAATAATAATAATAATAATAATAATAATAAGAAGAAGAAGAAGAAGAAGAAGAAGAAGAAGAAGAAGAAGAAGAAGAAGAAGAAGATGAAGATGAAGAAGAAGAAGAAGAAAAGGAAGAAGAGGAAGAAGAAGAAAAGGAAAAGGAGGGAAAAAGAAGAAGAGGGGAAGAAGAAGAAAAAGACACATTTTTATACTTTCTTATTTAGGGTTCCGCCACGTTTTGCAGTTCCTTTCTTTTGTTTAGTTGAATGTTTTTATACTGCTAGGTAGTTGCCTAGTTTGCTGATCGAAAGAAGTTAAATTAGTTATTATATGAAATTCAACTAAAGTCAACATTTTTGATGACTAGTGGTACTAATAAATTCAACTAGAGCCATCATATGTCCACAAGTGCATTGTTTTTTGAATGAGAAATGATAACTTGGTGTAGTTGATTATCTTCTGCTCAAAATTTCTTATGTTATAATGTTGTATGATAATGTTGTAAGGGTACTAATTGGTCTTTTCTGCTGCTTATCAGAGATGGGGGGAAGCCGCCACCGCAGACTCCGCTCTGCCACATTGTCGGCGATCTGGGAACGGGGGTCCTCAGACTTGCCTGCCTGCGGCGTGGCTCAAGTGGTGGCCCAGTACGGCCCATCTTTATCGACTCGAGCTCAAGACCCTCTCGAGGGGCCAAGCCTCGCGGGGCGGATGACAGGAGGCTTCCTCAGGAGCGGCCTCACCAGGCAAGGCTCGCGAGGAGGCGGAGAGATCAAGGCAAGGGTACCTCGCGAGGAGCTCATGACGCAGGTCATGACGATCAAGACCAGGCGGGTGCCGGCCTGCGCAGTGTCCATGTTTCCTCTTTGATGCAAAGGGGGCAAGCGCAGGCGCGGAGTACCGAGGCGTCAAGCAAAGGTTGCCATTCCAGTGCAACAGGACCAAGACCGGCAGAGCGGCAGGACGGAGGTCACCGTGGAGCCTAGGACGGCGTCATCGCCTGAGCCTTTGGCAGTCGAAGACCAACTTTAGTCAGGATAAGCTGTACTAGATGTTCCCCTTCAAAATGACCGTTGTTGGCGCCCTTCCCGCTCAATATTTGGGAAGAGGACCAGGGCCTCTATAAATAGAGATAGCCACCACAGTAGGAGGGGATTGGAATCCTTACGAAGCAGAACACCCACCACCACAAGAACACCTCTCCTCGCGAGGCTGTTCTTCCTTTGTACTATCCATCATCAGCCCTTGAGGCAATCCACTCACCACACACTGGAGTAGGGTATTACACCTCAATGGTGGCCTGAGCTAGTATAAACCTCGTGTCCCTTGTGTTGTTCATCGAGTAGTATAGATTCTCAGCAAGGTGTTGGGACGTGGGTTGGTAGAGGAAAGATCTTCGCGCGCACCCCAGAGTTTGAACCTTAAGGGTTTGCCGGAACCCCACATCCGACATTTGGCGCGCCAGGTAGGGGTGTGCCGGAATCTTCGCCCACCAACTTGTGCTCTACCGCTTCGTCGTCTCCTTGTCCGGCAATCCGACGGCCAACACCGACCGCTGGGCGGCGTGGCCTGCCCACGCCGCGCTCCTGCCCAAGGTGACCCCAACCTAATGCCTCAGGCAGCTCGCGCTCCGCAGGGCGCGGGCAAAGCGGCCAGGCACAGCCTGCCCTCACACCTCGGCAGGTGCGATCAGTGGTAAGGGCCTCAAACCACGCCGCAGCCGTAGTGCCGTACACCCGACGGGAGCAGGCGAACACCAAGGCCGCGCTCACGGTGGCCCGAGAACTGCTGCGGTGCAGGCTGCAGGAAAGCGGCCACGATGTGCTGTTGGAGCGCGTGGCCGAGCTCCTGGACTCTGCCGCCTCAGGAGCACCTCCGTTCTGCGTCCAACTACAATCCCAGGCCCTGGGCGGGTCATATGGCGGTCCCAGCCATGCCCGCGCGACCCCGGGAGCACCTCGAGGCCTCATCAACGACAGCCTGGCCGCTAGTGCTCCTAGTAAGTGAAGGGGTATGCACCATTGCCTACAGCCCGGGTGGACCGTCACGCTACCACCCCCAAGATGGCGTTTCGAGCCGGGCCGCATGGCGCATGGGGCACTACGGCGAGGCCCTCGGGGCGGCGCCCCCAGAGGCTTACGTGCCCCGTATGGTGGGCCAAGAGTGCGCACTGGAAGAAGACCATGGCTCGTTCCTTGGGCCGAGCAGGGGGGGAGGAGATACCAGAAGCTGAGTCCTTTCAAGAACCGCAAGGAAGCCACAACAACCGCGCCGGTCGCAGCGGCTATCGGGTACTGCTAATTCCTCATGAGCAAGCTTATGCTAACCATGGGTCGTAGGAGGTATAGGTCGCCGCAGTAGATAGTTGCCCCAATGCTGCAGCCTCCTACCCCTCAGGAGGAGAGCACTGGGGGCTGCAGGAGAGGGGCCTAGAGCCGGGCTCGCCCCTGCAACTCTCGGAGCAAGGCGTTCTCAGGAGGTAGGCCCTCTGCCTGGGAGGTGCCCTAGGGCCTGCCCCCGGCAGAGGACCTGTGGTCGTCGGGGGAACCGCTGGCAACCACTCTACCCCATTGGCGTCGTCCTTGGTTTCCGGTCGCCGTCGGTGGCGGTAGAGTGTGGTGCAAGGCGGGGCCCTCATCTGGCAATATGAAGCAAGGCTGGTACTTGTGAAGAAGGCCCAGTGCCTGTGAAGCTTGCCGCCCGTGACACTCTCACGTAATAATGAGTTGGGGCTGTACACGCCCCGGAGTCTCCAGAGAACCGCCCTCGGGCCTCGGGGGCTCCCGCCCACACCCAGTGGCAGCACTTAGCTCCACGCTGGTGAGAAGACGTCGAAGACTAGACTAGGTGTCGGACGCGGCCTTTGCCTTTTGCCTTTTCCTCTGTCATTGCCTTTCTCTGCTTCGAATTTAAGTTGAACTTGAGCTTGTGATTTGCGTGTATTTGGGGAGGGGAGTTTTGTCTCGTTCGAGAAGTTCTTGTGTTCTGGTTTCGGTCGGACGTCCTAAGTTAACGTCAGCTGCTTTCCCCTCGTGATCCTCCCGCGGGCCAGGCCGGGCTAAGTATGCGAGCACTCTGGACCGTGGCCGCCACTCACCCTCAGGAGGCTCTCATCGCGAGACCTATGGGCTCCCCCGGAAGGCACTCAGGACACTACAGCCCCCGCAGGCTCGCTCGAGGCCAGTCGGGGTCAAAGGTAAATCGGGTCGGCTGACCCATCACGGGGTCGGTGGCCCAGCGTAAGTATACATACGGCGTTATGCCTATAAGCGTACCAGCTACAATCCTTTACACGAGGGGCTTCCCTCCCAAAATGCTCTCACCACCTTCAGGGCCGCGCCCGAACTTTTTCCGCGCAGGGTAACCAGCAGAGGCAGCGTATAATCAATCGGACATGTCGCTCACCGCGTCCTCTAGGACGCCTCCGGAGGCTTCACCGACGTCGCTGGGATCGTCGCCATCATCACCATCGCCGTCATCAGCGCCATGCTCATTCACGACGTCGCCTTCATCAGCAGTCACGATCACGCTGTCGTTATCAGAAGCGAAGGCCCTAACAAGAGCATCCACGTTGTCCTCTACCCATTGCGCCAGATCACCCCGGATGGCTATGGGCACCGGCGCGATGGCGACGTCGAAGTCGAAGTGGGGATCTCTGTCCTGAAGATGGCTGAAGACACGGGAGAATGCACGCCCAAGCAGGACTCGGCTCCTTTCTTCAATGAGCCAGCGGGCCCTATCAGAGCGATTCTCCAACTGCGTCACCACATCAGTGAAGAACCGAAGATTGCTGGCATAGTTGGTCACGAGGGGCTCCGCGGCAGCCTCCTCGCAGATATTGCCCAGGGCTGTGTTGGCCCTTTCCCTGAGTGCTCGGAGCATGGGACCATGCACATGCTCTAGGGTCTGTCGCTGGTGGATCTCATCCTTGTTCCGCCGCGTGACGGCCTCGGCATCATCGACCCTCTGTTGCAGAAGAAGCAGCTCGGCACGGGAGGAGGCCAGCTCAGCCTGCACTGCGCCTCGGGCGGCTGCGGAGGAATCTGCACGCCGTGTCGCTTCAGTCAGCTTGGCCCTCAGAGCGGCAGTCCTGCCCGCAGCTTCGGCCTTGACCAGCTCCAACATCTCTTTGTACTCGCGCTCAAGACCCAAACGAGCTTCCGCCATGCGGCGGTCGATCTCTCCTTAGACCCGAACCTCCCGCGCACCGACATCATCTTCTGCCTGGGTCACCAGGCGCTCCCTCATCTCCAACCGCTCAAGATCAAGGTTGTGCTCGACAGCCTCTAGTGTCAGCGCCTCCTCGTGCCTCAGGAGCTCCTCCTCTTCGGCGGGTTCCCCCTTCAGCAACACAAGGGAAGCCTGACGCAGTTCCACTTGCTGCTCCAGAGAGTTGCTCCAGGCTTGGAGCTCCCACGCGTGCTCCTCTGCAACCTCGCATCGTCGATCTGCCTCCTGGGCCTCCTCGATGGTTCGGGAGCAGGCCTTCCGCGAGGCCGCCAGTGATGCTTCAGCCTTGGCATTGTCAAGATCACGCTGGTGGCGCGCAAGGCTAACGGACACCATCAGCTTGTGCCTCTCCTCAGCAAGGCGCAGGCCTTCGGCCTCAAGGCGCGCATCCTCGCCAGCAAGCTCTACGCCGAGCTGGCTCACCGCATCCACTGCCTTCTGAAGAAACTCTCGGCAAAGAGCACTACGCTCCCGAGCATGCCTGAGCACGTTGTCCGCATCATCCTCCACCATTGGCGCAGGCGGAGAGCCCCGAGGCAGCGCACCCCCTCTCGGCGGGGGGCTGGGGGCTAGTGCCCCAACGATTGCCAGACGGGCCCCGCTAGGGACCCAACCCGGCGCCGGTCCGCCCCTTGAAGTGGAGCCTAAGGTCAGGGGAGGAGCGCGGGGCAAGTTGGTTGTGACCCAGGAAAGCTCACGAAGGAGGGGCAGCAAATGCGTAGGCTCAAGGTACCCCGCGGGACGGCTTGCCTCACCAACTGGCCTTGCGTCAGGGGTGGCACTCGAGCTTGGGCGCCAAATGTCAGCGACGAAGATGAGGCCTGAGGAGGTGGCTCCTTGGCCGGCTCCGCAAACTCGGCAGGAAGGGCCCTGGAAAGCCACAATCAGTAGAAGGAACGGCGGAGCAAGGAATCATGAGGAAGAGAGACTTACTCATCAATGGAAAAGTACTTCCTGCACTTCAGCAGGCGGCAAGGACGGTCATTGCCACCCGAAGCCTCCTTCCTCTTGCGGAGGCCCTCGAAGTCTACGCGGAACCGACCTAAGCCCCCGACGCGAGGGCCGACACGCGGCATAGAAGAGACATCAGGATGACTTGCGCCAAGGGCGCCAGGCTGGGAGAGGCTACCAGGTACCGCCTCGTGAAGGCCAGTCGAGGCCTCAGGAGTCCCATCCTCGGGAGCCACAGGTCGCGACTCCTCATCAGCCACCACTCCAGGATGCACTTCGGAGGATGACGCCTCAGGAGCTCCGCGCGGCATCAGCGCCTCAACCTCAGACCACTCAGCTCCCGGAGGCTCTCGCCTCCCTGCGCCACCACCTGAGGCAGGACCGCCGTGGGCAATCGGAAGGGCGACCACGACAACTGGATTCTCGCGGGGCCCCACGAGGCCGACCGGGCGCAACCCCCATTCGTCGAAGCAGGGCATCTGCCTCACGAAGTCGGCCCTGCCCGAGCAAAGATACAAGAGGGCGGCCCCATGCCGGATACTGCCTGGAAAGTGTTGCAGTCAAGACCTTCAGCACCTTCCTTAGCACTTCAGGCACCAGATCCTCCTCCTGGAGCCTCATGCAGTCTCCATGCCCCGCGAAGGTCCACATCGGGCGGGAGTGATGCTGGAGAGGAGCAATGCAGCACTGGAGGAACTCCTTCACCACCTGGGGCGCCGTCACACCAAGCGTCCTCAAACTCTCGAAGCGGCACCATACAAAAGCAAGACGGGGGCTCGTGAGCTTCTCATGATCCCAGCCTGAGTTGGGGATAGCAGGCAATGTTGGGTGCGAGATCAGGGGGCTGGGCACCCGACATCCACATACATCCATCGTTCTCGGAACCCGCTTGCGGAAGGAGGGAGGCCAAAATCGATCCCCGAGGCGGCCGTCTCCGACACAGCATGGAAGCTCACGCACCCCGAGCATTGAGTTGGGTCACTCAGGCGCAAGGAGAAGAAGTGGCGCAGAAGGGAAACGGAGGGAGGAATGCCCACCATGGCCTTGTAGACAAAGGCGAAGACGGCAAGAAGAGTAATGGACTGAGTACTGAGGTGCATCATATGGATCTGATAATTGGAAAGCACCGCATTGAATAAAGTAGAGAAGGGGGGAACTAGGCCTGCCCACAGGGCGTCGGCAAAGAATCAGACCTCTGTGACGACCCTATTGAAGGAGGCGTGGGACGCGGGCCAGGCCGTCATCCTCTAGCACTCGTTGAAGATGGAGGCAAGGGCGGAGCGGACCTTGCCCAAGGCTTAGAGATTGAGTATGAGCGACTGGTCGACGGCGGGAGCAGCTGCTGGAGGCAAGAGGGGCGAAGGCGTGAGTTTCTTCGCCTTTTCCTTTTTCGTCGGTGCCATGGCGATGGAGAGGGGGGGAGGGGGAACCCGAGATTGGATTAGAGGTGGAGGCTGGAGCTCAAGGAAGAAGAAAGAACAAGAAGCGTGCGAAAAGCAAGAGGGGAATAGCTGTGTACAACCACGAGTCCGCCAAGCCAGGCGCGTAATGAGGAGCGTGGGGAAGCGGAGACGCACACGTCCAATCAACCACCCCACGACGCCCAAGGCCGCAGGCTATTGGGGCCCGCGGCGCTCTGCACTTGCCCATTCGCTTCTCTGCTAAGCCAAGTCCAAGCGCATCTTGGGCCCGGGGGCTACTGTCGGCGTTCTGGGAACGGGGGTCCCCAGACTTGCCTGCCTGCGGCCTGCGGCGTGGCTCAAGTGGTGGCCCAGTACGGGCCATCTTCATCGACTCGAGCTCAAGACTCTCGCGAGGGGCCCAGACTCGCGGGGCGGACGACAGGAGGCTTCCTCAGGAGCGGCCTCACTAGGCAAGGCTCGCGAGGGGGCGGAGAGATCAAGGCAAGGGTACCTCGCGAGGAGCTCATGCCGCAGGCCATGACGATCAAGACCAGGCGGGCGCCGGCCTGCGCAGTGTCCTTGTTTCCTCTTTGATGCAAAGGGGGCAAGCGCAGGCGCGGAGTACTGAGGCGTCAAGCAAAGGTTGCCATTCCAGTGCAACAGGACCAAGACCGGCAGAGCGGCAGGACGGAGGTCACCATGGAGCCCAGGACGGCGTCATCGCCAGAGCCTTTGGCAGTCAAAGACCAACTTTAGTCAGGATAAGTTGTACTAGATGTTCCCCCTCAAAATGGTTGCTGTTGGCACCCTTCCCGCTCAATATTTGGGAAGAGGACCAGGGCCTCTATAAATAGAGATAGCCACCACAGTAGGAGGGGATTGGAATCCTTACGCAGCAGAACACCCACCACCACAAGAACACCTCTCCTCGCGAGGCTGTTCTTCCTTTGTACTATCCATCATCAGCCCCTGAGGCAATCCACTCACCACACACTAGAGTAGGGTATTACACCTCAATGGTGGCCTGGACTAGTATAAACCTCGTGTCCCTTGTGTTGTTCATCGAGTAGTCTAGATTCTCAACGAGGCTTGGGACGTGGGTTGGTAGAGGAAAGATCTTCGCGCGCACCCCAGAGTTTGAACCTTAAGTGTTTGCCGGAGCCCCACATCTGACACACACCACAGTACGAGTTGGATGTTTCCGAGTTCTTCAGTATCATACTTGGGACTTCAGTATCATCCATGACGCAGGTATATAAAAGGAGAGATCTCCCCTTCACCCATCTCATTGTGATATTTGTTGTTTGCTACATCACTCATTGCCCCAAAATGCAGAGGTTGCCTGACAGATTTATGAACATGCTGGGTGAAGATCCGCCAAATAATGTGAAGCTGCGACAGGCCGGCAGCGGGTTTCGCAGGCTGTGGGACGTGGAGTTGGTGATCAAGGAGGGCCACATGTACTTGTGTTGTGGATGGGAGAAGTTCCACCATGCCTACAACCTGCGACTGGGGTACTTCCTTCTCTTCAGGTATGATGACGCCACCACCATGCTCATCGTGAAGGTGTTCAACGCGACTATGTGTCGCATGCGCTACGCCAACGACGATGATGCCAGTACATTCTGCCTTTTCTTATTCCTCTACATTTGTCTTTGTCTCACATCGATTGTTAACGGTCATTGTTGCATTTGGACAGGCAATGGGAGCAGCAGCAGCGACAGTGGCTACAGCCAAAGCAGCAGCGACACTGACTACAGCCAAAGCAGCAGCGACACTGACTACAGCCAAAGCAGCAGCGATTCTGGCTGCAGCAAAGACAACAAGGAGGATGATCCGGATTGGAGTGGGGAAGAAGAGGAGAAGAGTGGGCATCAGGCTGAGGATGACCTAGCGATGGTGGTGGCTGACCAAGGGCAAGAGATGGTGGTGGCTGACCATGGGCAAGACTTGGTGGAGGCTGAGGATGACCTAGCGATGGTCGTGCCTGTCTTGCCCGAAGATGGCCTCGCGATGGTGGTGGTGCCTGACAATGACCTCGCGCTGGTGGTGGCGCAGGCGATCCCACAACTGGGCGACATGACCACTCCAATTGTGGTAGAAGACTACATCCCACTGCCTCCACCACCTCGCCGCTCTTGGCGCATCAGGCTGAGGAAGGAGAAGGAGAAGAACAATGAGAACTAAACTATGTCAGGTATGTCAGATCTCCAAAATGATCTATATATACTTAGCTTTGTTTCGTCCGAAATGACATAAGTTAGCTCTAATATGCTTATAGTTACCTATGTTAGCTCTAGTATGCTTAGTTACATATGTTAGCTCTAATATGCTAAGTTATCTCTACTATGTTTAGTTTCCTATAGGTTAGCTCCAAATTACTTATGTTAGCACAAATGACTTCTTCTTCTTCTTCTTCTTCTTCTTCTTCTTCTTCTTCTTCTTCTTCTTCTTCTTCTTCTTCTTCTTCTTCTTCTTCTTCTTCTTCTTCTTCTTCTTCTTCTTCTTCTTCTTCTTCTTCTTCTTCTTCTTCTTCTTCTTCTTCTTCTTCTTCTTCTTCTTCTTCTTCTTCTTCTTCTTCTTCTTCTTCTTCTTCTTCTTCTTCTTCTTCTTCTTCTTCTTCTTCTTCTTCTTCTTCTTCTTCTTCTTCTTCTTCTTCTAACATCTTGTACTCAAAGTTTAGGTTCACGCTAATGCAAGAGAGGGATACGAACTCATGTACTCAAAGTGATAGCTCTTCACGCGTATACCATTGTTTAGATGGATGACGATGTATTTGCAAGTAATCGAGGACTGGTATCGCTATTTTCAAGATGATGACGAGAGACCACTTTGTGTTGGATGATGATTATGATGATGACATGATTTGATCAGACTAATTGTATGTATATGCTATGATCACATTTGTATGTGTATGATATGCTAAAGATTATTGTATAAAGCCTATTCAAATACAAAACAAATGTGAAAACTAATAAAACTAGTAGTAGCGAGGGGGGGAAAGTTAGCAGTAGCGTCGCCTTACCAGCAGCGCTTCTCTGTAAAAAGCGCTGCAGATAATATCAGTAGCGCTCTTCATTGAAGCGCGCTGCAGCTATCCATGTATAGCAGTAGCGTGGGACGACAGGCGCTACTGCTACACATTAGCTGTAGCGCCTTATCAGTAGCGCATCGTCCCGCACTACTGATAGGCCTAAAACCCGCACTGCTGCTAGGCTTTTCCCTAGTAGTGTAAGTATGCTTACTTCTTATAGTCTTCTTCTTCTTCTTCTTCTTCTAACATCTTGTTTATCATTTTGCAGATTTGATTTAATTCATGGAAGCTTGCATAGATGGAGTGCTACTTTTCCATTTGTGCTTTTACTTTGTATCAATGAACTTGCATGTTTGGAACTTGTTATGTATGGATGGATGGATAACGGTGTTGGATGAACAATGTGAAACTTTTGTAATATGTAAGGATGCATGGAACTATATATGTGTTGGTTATGTATGTATATATGATGAAACTTGTGTGTTGGATATGCTTGTTGTGTATATATGTATATATGTGTATATCTGTGAATTGCTATCAAATTGAATGAATTTAATTAAAAACAAGGTTGTACAAGCTCTTTGCCGTCCGCTAGCCGACGACAAAAAACTTTGCCGTCAGCTAACGGACGACAAAAATGCCACATGGCAGATACCTGTGATTTCTAGGACAGGCATGTTTGAGCACTTTTCCGTTCGCTAGCGGACGGAAAATACCATAGCCTCTTTGCCGTCCGCTGGCTGATGGCAAAGCACGCCGTTAACCCCTAACAGCTCTCACCTCACCTCACTGCCGTCCATAATTGTTGCCGTCTGCCGGCCACCAACGACGGACGGCACAATCCTTTGTCGTCCGTTTCCAGGAAGCAGACGGCAAAGAAGGCCTTTGCTGGCACGCGTTCAGATGGACGGTTTGCCGTCTGCTGGCAAACGGCAAAGGAGTTTATCGTCCGTGATCCATGCCTTTGCCGTCCGCAATAGCGGACGGCAAAGAAGTGGATTCCAGTAGTGCCCCTTCCTTTTACCGGAGGGGGAAAGGGGGAAGGAGAGGGAGTAGGAGAAGGAAAGGGGGGTGGCGCCCCCTTCCCTAGTCCAATTTGGCCTCCTCCCTTGTGGGCTGGTTAGCCTCCCTCCTATGGCACATATGTCCCATATCTTTCCCCGGGGGGTTCCGGTAACCCCTCCGGTACTCCGGTATGTACCTGAAACACTCTTGAACCCTTCCGAAGTCCGAATACTACCTTCCAATATATCAATCTTTACCTCTAGACCATTTCGAGACTCCTCATCATGTCCGTGATCTCATCCGGGACTCCAAACAACCTTCGGTCACCAAAACACATAACTCATATAATACATATCATCATCAAACGTTAAGCATGCGGACCCTACGGGTTTAAGAACTATGTAGACATGACCGAGACACCTCTCCGGTCAATAACCAATAGCGGAACCTGGATGCTCATATTGGTTCCCACATATTATACGAAGATCTTTATCGGTCGAACCGCTATGTCAACATATGTTATTCCCTTTGTCATCGGTATGTTACTTGCCCGAGATTCGATAGTTGGTATCTTCATACCTAGTTCAATCTCGTTGCCGGTAAGTCTCTTTACTCGTTCCGTAATGCATCATCTCACAAATAACTCATTATTCACATTTCTTGCAAGGCTTCATATGATGTGCATTATCGAGAGGGCCGAGAGATACCTCTCCGATACTCGGAGTGAGAAATCCTAATCTCGATCTATGTCAACCCAACAAACACCTTCGGAGATACCTGTAGAGCATATTTATAATCAGCCAGTTACATTGTGACGTTTGATAGCACTCAAGGCATTCCTCCGTTGTTTGGGAGTTGTATAATCTCATAGTCGGAGGAATATGTATTTGACATAAAGAAAACACTAGCAATAAAATTGAAGGATCATTATGCTAAGCTAACGGATGGGTCTTGTCCATCACATCATTCTCCTAATGATGTGATCCCGTTCATCAAATGAAAACACATGTCCATGGCCAGGAAACTTAACCACCTTTGATCAACGAGCTAGTCAAGTAGATGCATACTAGGGACACAGTGTTTTTTCTATGTATTCACACATGTATCAAGTTTCTGGTTAATACAATTCTAGCATGAATAATAAACATTTATCATGATATAAGGAAATATAAAATAACAACTTTATTATTGGGTCTAGGGCATATTTCCTTCAGGAGGCTCATAGTTGGGCTCAGACCAAACTACTATTTCCCCTAGAGGAAACACAACCCAACACCAAGAGCTCCCTATTTCTAGAGAGCCCGGAGATTAGCAACTTTTCCAAGTTTTAGCAAACCTTCACGAAAAGCTTGTATCTATTTACATGTACCTTAACTCTTACCTTGTAGATGAAGCAGAATATTTTTTTTCCTCATATTCAGAATTCTTGTTTGTAGGTTTCATGATCTATTTACACTATAATATCTAACACATGCATGAACATTGTTAGTCATTTATAGGCATGAAAAGCACTATCATAAGAATGTGAATTGGTCATAGTTTTATACAACATAAATAGAACAAAATTGTCGTTCAACCTACAGGAATAACGAAAACAAAATATTACTGCAGCTTTCTCTGATGGGACCAGACAATTAACAAAGTGCATTGCTTAAATTCAGATGCCGAGACGGAGTTATGCATTATGACTGCAAGAACCTAAATTTATTTGGATAATGTCACATCCCAGATTTCCCCCCCAAATCTGGAAGGTTTAAAATTTTAGACGTAATTAAAAAAATCTAGAAAAACTCTTGCTTGTTTGCCAGTTAGCAAAATTGCCTATGATTTGCTTGTTGTTTGACCTTGATTTGATTGATCACCTAGGACGGTTAAAGGCCCTATACAACTAGTTGAAACCTAGATAGACTATGGTTGAAACCTAAAATGGTAGAAACATAAACTTAAAGAAAAACCTAAAAGGGTTAAATAGGAAATAATTCCCAAAAGGAAATTATTAAAACAAATACTCAAACAAATGAAGATGAGCCAGAGAAAATCAAACAACAGGAAACTCTGAAGAAAACTATTTTTGGAAAATAAATTATAATCAAAGGAAATATTTTAGGTTTGAGTTAAAAATCGTCAAAAAGTTTTGCTACATTTGGAGAACTTTTATTTCTGCACAAAAAGCAACACTACGGTAGTTCTGCTGAAAACAACGTCTGTCCGGGTTAGTTTCATTCAAATCATACCAAAACCATATAAAATTGTTGTAAACATGGCATGAATATTTCATAAATTATAGATACGTTGGAGACGTATCATCATACTATCAGTAAAATATGTTGATGAAAAATAAACACATTGCAAATTTGGTAGATTAATTCGAGCCACGTGGAAAAGCCAATTTCCAAACCAAGCATGCTTAAGAACTAGGAAATATAGCAATTGTATATGTTTCTCATATATTTAGTACAATAAAATTTTATTTATTTCTCATATGCATAACAATACAAAATTGTACCCATAACAATTGAACATCGCGTTGCAAAATTGAACAAAACAGCTAAGTGAACACCACAAAAAATGAACCAAATAGTTAACGAAGTACCACATTGCACAATAGAACATGCTAGAAGATCAGATAGTTAATGAAGCTAAGCATGCTTGACAACTTGGATATATAGCAATTGTATATATGCCTCATGTATTTAGTACAACCAAATTAGATTTATTTCTCACATGCATACCAATACAAAATTGCACCAACAAGAATTGAACATCACATTGCAGAATTGAACCAAACAGTGAACTGAACATGACAACAAATTAACTAAATAGTTAAATGAGCACCACATTGCACAATATATAGAACATATATACTAGAGGATCAGATTGCACAGTAACATTACATAGTAAAATTCACTAAAATCTGTAAAGGAAAGGCAAGAGCAGCACATGCAATAGGTAAACCGAACATGCTTCATCGATGTAGCTAGCTAGCTCAACATAGGTCCTCATAGTAAGCTAAAAAAACAATCTACTCCTCATCGTCGGAAATATCGATGACGATGGGATCCTTAGAATTGGAAGAGGACAAGGCCTCCACATCATGGGTGCCCTCCTCGTAGTGATGAGTCACCTGAGCCGCTCCAGACACCAACATGTTGGCTCTGGAATTGAGGTAGGCATGGGCACGCTGAGAAAACACCTTATAGTCTTCGTCGAAGGCACCAACGTTGGCCTTGAGAAAACACCATGAACTATCATTTAAAGCAGCCAACGGAGTGGCAATGTCTACGAACGAGGCATCGATGGTAGACTCGATGGCGAGGTGCTCCTCATAGATCTAGGGGTCGACACGCATGGCATCCATCGCAACCTCATCCGCTCATGCGGCCGTGATTTGTTTCTCCATTGCCAAATGCTCTTTGAGCTCCTGGCTATGCTGCGTGCACCATGGCTTAGGGCGGCGATTATTTGGATGATGAGGCCGTGATTTGGGTGGAAGGTGTCGTGCCGGTGATTGGGGCATGTGGGATGTAGAAGGAGGAGAAGGATGGGGGTCGGGTGTGGATTACCTCACTAGATCAATGAGACTGGGCAGCAAGAAGGAGTGTCGTCGGCGAGGAGGTTGTGCTGCAAGCAAGCAGTGAATGTCGTGGTTCTAAGTCTGGCAATAGTGTAGGGGGGTACTAATGGAGAGGCAAGATCTTAGCTATGGAGTAGTTGTACACGCAAGAGTTTTACGAGTTCAGGCCCTTCTTGGAGGAAGTAACAACCCTATGTCTCGGAGCCCGGAGGCGGTCGACTGGATTATACGCGTGTGAGCTACAGGGGTGCGAACCCTTTACACTTAGGAGGGGGGTGGCTTATATAGAGTTTGCCAGACCCCTCCAGCCCTCAGTTATGCAGGGTTTAAAGTACATTAAGACAGGGGGTTACTGGTAACGCCCACATAAAGTGCTATGAAGACCATTAAGGCTACTTAATGACAGACCGTTACCTGCAGAGTGACTTTAGATCTCCTAGCCGTCAAGTGATTGGCTTCATGGTCGAGTGACTAGCTTCATGGTTGAATGTCTTCGAGTTCATCGAGTGGAACACCTCTAGGTCGACTGACAGGTGGTTTCTTCTAGAGATGTCCTTGGGTAGGGTAGTTTGGACAGGTCCATGACCCTACCCTAGGTACATAGCTCCATCATTAGCCCCCGAATGGATCGAGGTTTGAGTGGGGAAGGAGTTGAGAATTCTTCCGACCCATTTTTCGTGCTATGAGTATGTCTTGTCTTGGATCAATGAACTTTAGGTGACGGTGTCAACTTCTTTTTCAGTCGCCTTGATCCATTCTTTATACCTGTCGAGTGAAGTTTTCGCTTGGAGAGCTCCGAGTGGCAGAGCGGAGGAGATCTTCCGCCTGACGAGTTGTTCTGCAACCCGCGGATTTTGTGGGATTCGAATTTTGGGAAGCGCGCGGGACAGGGCGAGACCGCACCAATTGGACGGGATAAGGCAGGGATGCCTCGATCTCTGCGCCACCTATTTCGCCACGTATCGCGCGCGCGACTGTTGTGGGATTTGACAGGATCGCCCGGGCCTACATGTCAGCCACTCGGAAGCAGCCTTATGTAAAGCGCCGAATGGGGGTTTTTGAATAGTGCGCCTTCATTCCCCCCTCTCTTCTCCAGATTTCTCCGCCGCGCTCGCCTCTGCCCTAGCGCTGCTGCTTCATGCACGCTTCGCCAGTGACAATGGTGAAGGAGAAGTCGGCGGCTTTGGAGCGGGCGAAGAAGGCGACGGCGAAGGCGAAGGGAAGACCGACTAGTCGAGGCGGATCCTCGTCGCGGACCGGTCTGCCGCAGGGCTAGATCCAGGGCGACTGGATCCGCTCGACTATCCGCCAAAAGGATCTTGACGACCTGGCCGATGAGGGACTGATCCCTCATGGATTGGCGAGGCTCCCGGGGAAGGAGTGGCATCCGCAGCCTAAAGAGGACGAGTGTGTTCTCTTAGCCACTCACGCTGACCGCGGGTTTTCTTTGCTGCCCCACCCTTTCTTTCGGGGGTTTCTGCACTTCTTTGGGGCACAAGTCCACCAATTCACACCCAACTCCATCGTGTATCTCGCTGCCTTCGTATCTTCGTGTGAGAATTTCTTGGGTTGCCGGCCGCATTGGGGCCTTTTCAAACACATCTTCACTTGTCGCTCCCAAATGGTGAAAAAGGCCAATCCGAGTGATGAGAGAACCCAGGTGATCCAGATGTGTGGGGGTCTTGGAGTCCAAATGAGGGGTAAAAGTGCCTTTCCAGCCATGGTCCTTCCTGAGTCGGTCCGAGGGTGGCAGTCGACCTGGTTCTACTGCCAAGACCAGCCGACGCCAGGGCAGTCGACTGGACTCCCTCCTTTCTCCATGGATCGAGTGAGCAAGCCGTCCTCTCTGAAGGTGGTCCCGGAGGAGAAGGCTCAGGTTAAGGTGCTGGTCGAGCCTGTAGTCCAACTTATCCGTGATGGGGTGACTGGCATGGATCTTTTGGAGGTTTTCCTCCACCGACGCATTCAACCGCTTCAGTATAGAGACCATCCGATGTGGATGTATTCTGGCACTGAAGACACCACTCGGGTCCACCCGGAGGAGGTCGAGGATGCCACACTGGAGAGGTGGATGACTGCCATCACAGGGAACAAGGAAAACCACCGAGGAGCCAGGAGGATCCCTCCACTCGACCAATCATACGAGCCAGACAAGGTCCGATTCTGTTTCTCCGACTGTGATCCTACTTCTTTCATTCTGTTTTGCTAGAGTTCGGTCGACTGACTTTTGTCTTGTTTGTTGTCTTCCAGGTAACTACCGAGATGTACTCGATGCCCAACGGGGCGCAAGAACAGATCGAAGAGGAGGAGGGAAGTGGAGGTGAAAGTCAGGAGGAGTGGCAATCTGATGGTGAGGAGGATGAAGAAGAAGACGGTACTGGTGAGGAGGAGGAGGAGGAAGAGGAGGAGGAAGTCGACCCTCCCCGCACTGAAAGGTGATCCAAGCTCTCCCATGACCCCGCAGTCGAGCATGGTAAAGCAACTGTGCCCGTTGGGCAGTCGACGAAGCACCCTCGGACGACCTCTCCGACACCGACTGAGAAAGCATCGAAACAACCTCGAGCGACGTCATCGAAGCCGACGAAGGCCCTGCCAAAGATGAAGATGGTGATTCCCACTATTTTCAGGTAATATAAGATCCTGTGTTTTCTGGTTTGGCATGAATAAACTCTTGGTCGACTCGTTCGCTAACCGACTGATTTCTGGAATCTGTAGTGCTGCTACCTCCGAGACCTCAGTCAGGAATGAGGATCAAGAAATGGAAGATGCTGCCACCTCCAACCTTGGTATGGTCTCTGTCGTTTTGCTTTCGGTCGATTGGGTCTTCATCTTTAACTTTGAATCCTTCTTGTAGCTCCACCTCATGTCATTGATCTCCCTGATGATGATGATGATGAGGAGCCACTGAGGCAGAGGAGGAACAAGAAGGCGCCTGTTGGCAAGGCTGCTCAGGTTGGATCAGCACCTAAGACGCTGGTTCCGGGGGGGGGCAACGTCACTCGGGCTACCGTGTCTTTTGCTGTGCCACTGACGAGTTCTCGCCCTTCGTCGTCGAGTGCTGATCCGCCTTCCCTTTTCGCCACACACCACGTCCCAGAGGACCAAGCAGGTGGTGCTAAGGAAGCTATACGCCAAGCAGGGGTCATGATGGAACAGGTGAAGGCGATCCGAGATGCCAGCCAAGCAGCTTATGATGCCAGCTCAGCTCTTCAAAGCAATGTCCAGGTTAGTTGATCACCGCTTGTTCTGTTAGGATATGCAATCTGAAGATTTCCTTTCTGAAGATCTTTGAATCTGTACACCCACTGGGTGTGTCGATTGAGTTTTTGAACTTTTTGAACTGGTGCGGGCACGCTGAGTGCACCCACTGGCTGTCGTCCCCGAGACTATGGTCAACTGCGGGCAGTCGACCGTGGACTGTGTATTTTGAATTTCCTCATTTCAACTTCGGTGGTCGGTCTGGTTAGACCATGCCGAACGGAATCTTGGAACCGGTGGGGGCACGCTGAGTGCACCCACTGGGTGTAGTCCCCGAGACTACGGTGGACTGCTGGCAGTCGACTATAGTCTGAAGATCCTGTTTTTTTGGGTAGATCGTGATGAGATCATGACTGACTGCTGGCAGCTAGCTATGGTTTTGGAACCACAATCTCTTTGTTTCTTTTGGTCGACTGATCGGATCAAGTCGATAAAACTAGTGGGGGCACGCTGAGTGCACCCACTGACGGTAGTCCCCGAGACTACTGTTGAATATTTTGATTCGACTGTAGTCTTAGAAATGTTACGGTTTTTCTCTTAGTTACTCGGAAGTAACCTATCTTTGATATCTGTCGACTGACTCTTTGCAGAAATCTTGCGAGGTTGTCGCTCGTTATACTGAGTTGGAGAACAAACATATCTAGCTCGAACTTGACTTGAAGCTTGTCCAGGAGAACTTCACGAAGGCGAAGGAGGAAGCGAAAGGTATGTTTGGTGAGAATCTTGACAACTGTCCTTATTTTTTGTCCATTCTTGATTCTGATATCATTGTCACTTTGTAGAAAAACTGAAGGAGGCTCTGAAGAAGAAGGATCTTGAACTCGTCGAGGCGCAGAAAGCGGCTTCAGACAAGACGAAGCTCGCGGAAGAAAAGTTGACTTTAGTCGGTAAACTTGAGGAGGAGAACGCCAATCTGAAAGCTGCTCTTGACGCAGCCAACAAGGAGGCCAGCCGACTGAAGAATGACAAGATTGCTCTGAGCGACAAGGCTAGTGAACTGGCAGGAAAGAAGAACGATCTAGAGGCTTATCTGGGAGGGCTCGCCGAAAAGTTATTCCTCACTCTTGAAGGTAATCCCTTTATCTGACTGACTTGTTATTGACGACTCATCATAAAACCGCTGGCTTAACTCCGAATTATGTTTACAGAATTTTGCCAGAACTTTGAGGAAGAAACCAGTCGAGTGGAGACGAGCCTGGACCCCGTTAACTCTCCTGTGAAGGATGAAGCTGCTATGAATGTGCTCCGACTGGAGTCTCGTGTTGCTGGTGTTGTCAACTACCTTGCTCGACTGAAGGTTGTTGTGTCACGGATCGACACGACACTCTGGCCGGGAGGAACGCTTCAGAATGACCTCGAGTCCCTAATGGCTCGACTGAATGAAGTTCCAGGTCGAGTGCAGGAATGGAAAAAATCTTCTGCCCGGTGTGGTGCTGATGTCGCTCTGTCTCTGGTCTGTGTTCATTGCAAGGAAGCACGAGAGGACAAGTTGGCGTCCCTCAAGGTGTCCAATACCAAGAAGCATGACTTCCAATCCTTCATGGAGACCTTCATTGCTGCTGCCACTCGGATTGCTGATGGAATCGACCTGGACGAGTTTGTCACGCCTTCTAGTCTTCCGCCGGAGGAGTAAAAAACTTCTATGCTTGATGCCTTAAATTTGCCTCGGAATGCCGAGTGGTTTTTGTAACCGATAAAATTTAACAGGCTCGATGCCTGAGCACTTCTGGATTCGTAGGATGCTATCTGAACTTGGGTTTGCTGTTGAATATGTTTGCATTTGTCTTCGAACGAACATTGTTCTTCGCTCGGAATATATTTTTGTGCTTGGGACATACTCTTGCAGGTTGGAGCACAGATTGCAGTCGACTTGCGTCCTTGCGGCCCAGGATGAAGCGCACATTGTATTTGTGCTGAAGCTCGAAGGAGAAGGTAGCAGTCGACCTGCACCTCGTCGTCCTTGCAGAGCGCACGTTGTATTTGTGCCGAAGCTCGGAGGAGAAGGTAGCAGTCGACCTGCACCTCGTCGTCCTTGCGGGTCAGAACGATTTTCGTACTTAGGCGAGTGCTGGACTGCAGATAAGCCTCCGAGTGAGAGGCAGACTCACCACTCGGTAGGATTTAGAACACTTAGGCGAGTACTGGACTGCAGCTAAGCCCCCGAGTGAGAGGCAGACTCACCACTTGGTAGGATTTTAAACACTTAGGCGAGCACTGGACTGCAGCTAAGCCTCTGAGTGAGAGGCAGATTCACCACTCGGTAGGATTTCAAATGCTTAGGCGAGTACTGGACTGCAGCTAAGCCCCCGAGTGGGAGGTTTGCTCTCCACACGGTAGGATTTTAAACACTTAGGCGAGCACTGGACTGCAGCTAAGCCTCCGAGTGAGAGGCAGATTCACCACTCGGTAGGATTGCAAATGCTTAGGTGAGTACTGGACCGCAGCTAAGCCCCCGAGTGGGAGGTTTGCTCTTCACTCGGTAGGATTTTTATTACTTCTCATTGTGTTTGTGCCGGAACTCGAAGGAGAAGGTAGCAGTCGACCTACACCTCATCGTCCTTGCGGATCGGAATGAATTTCATACTTAGGCGAGTAGTGGACTGCAGCTAAGCCCCCGAGTGGGAGGTTTGCTCTCCACTCGATAGGATTTCAAACACTTACGCAAGCACCGGGCTGCAACTAAGCCTCCAAGTGAGAGGTAGATTCACCACTCGGTAGAATTTCAAATGCTTAGGTGAGTACTGGACTGCAGCTAAGCCCCCGAGTGGGAGGTTTGCTCTCCACTCGGTAGGATTTCAAACACTTAGGAGAGCACTGGACTGCAGCTAAGCCCCCGAGTGGGAGGTTTGCTCTCCACTCGGTAGGATTTCAAACACTTAGGCGAAACGGATTCGCAGCTAAGCCCCCGAGTGGGGGGTTTGTTCTCCACTCGGTAGGATTTCAAACACTTAGGCGAAATGGATTCGCAGCTAAGTCTCCGAGTGAGAGGCTTGCTCGTCACTCGGCAGGAAAACTTTTACAAACTTAGGCGAAACCGATTCGCAGCTAAGCCACCCACTGGGGGATTTCTTACATAAGCAAAAGCAACAACAATTAATGGGAAAATTATAACACTTTTGTCTTTGATAAATAAACTATAGGAGTACTTTTATTACATCTCATCCGAGTGAGTACTTCAGTGTAAAAGGGGCAGAGCAGATTCGCATTCCAAGCTCGTGGCTCGTCAATCTGGCGATCGACGTTGTAAAGACGGTATGCTCCGTTGTGGAGAACTTTGGTGAAGATGAAGGGGCCTTCCCAAGTAGGGGCGAGTTTGTGTGGCTTCTGTTGGTCCACTTGGAGGACCAAGTCTCCTTCTTGGAAGGCTCGACTCTTCACATTTCTGGCGTAGAATCGACACAAGTCTTGCTGATAGATGGTCGATCGAATCATGGCCATCTCTCTTTCTTCTTCCAGAAGGTCGACTGCGTCCTGCCGGGCTTTCTCTGCTTCGACTTCAGAGTAGAGCTCGACTCGCGGTGCATTGTGAAGCAGGTCACTTGGCAGAACCGCTTCAGCTCCATAGACCAGAAAGAATGGAGTTCTCCCAGTCGACCGATTTGGAGTAGTCCTCAACCCCCAAAGAACTGATGGAAGTTCGTCGACCCACGCGCCTGCTGCGTGCTTGAGATCACGCATCAACCAGGGTTTTAGCCCTTTGAGAATTAGGCCGTTTGCTCTTTCTGCTTGTCCATTCGACTGAGGGTGGCGACTGAAGCGTAGTCGACTCGTGTGGCTTGAGAAGTGCAGGAGGTTTTGAATTGGTCGGAATCGAAGTTTGACCCATTATCGGTGATGATGCTATGCGGAACTCCATATCTGAATATCAATTCTCTGATGAAGCTGATGGCAGTGCCAACATCAAGATTTTTAATAGGCTTGGCTTCGATCCACTTGGTGAACTTGTCGACTGCCACCAGTACATGGGTGAAGCCGCTCCTGCCAGTTCTCAGTGGCCCAACCATATCTAACCCCCAAACTGCGAAAGGCCAGACGATTGTAATGGTCTTCAGGGCTAAGGCGGGCTTGTGAGACATACTGGAGTAGAACTGACATCCTTCACACTTGTCGACTATCTCTTTCGCCATTTCATTTGCTCTGGGCCAGTAAAAACCCGCTCGGTATGCTTTAGCCACGATAGTCCGAGAGGACGCATGATGGCCACAGGTCCCCGAGTGGATGTCGTTGAGAATTATCCGACCCTCTTCCGGCGTTATGCATTTCTGACTGGCTCCAGTCGCGCTTTCTCTGTACAACTGTCCCTTCATGACAGTAAATGCCTTGGATCGACGGACGATCTGTCGAGCCTCTTCTTCATTCTTTGGGAGCTCTTTCCTTAGGATATATGCGATGTAAGGCACTGTCCAGTCAGGAGTGATAACCAAAACTTCCATGATCAGGTCGACCACGGCTGGGACCTCGACTTCAGTCGGATCCGTGGCACTTTTTGGCTGCGGGGCTTCTTCGGTGAAAGGGTCCTCTTGAACCGACGGCGCATGGATATGCTCCAAAAACACACCACTGGGAATGGCTTCCCTCTTGGAACCTATCTTTGCCAAATCATTGGCTGCTTGATTCTTCAGTCGGGGTATATGATGAAGCTCTAACCCCTCGAATTTCTTCTCCAGCTTTCTTACTGCATTGCAGTAACCAGTCATAGCTGGGCTTCTGACGTCCCACTCCTTCATCACTTGGTTAACCACCAAATCTGAGTCGCCATATACCATGAGGCGACGGACACCGAGTGAAATGGCCATACGCAACCCGTACAAAAGTGCTTCGTATTCTGCTTCGTTGTTGGAGGAATCAAAGTGAATCTGGAGTACATATCTGAGCTTATCTCCTCGGGGGAAACCAACACTACCCCAGCACCAGAACCATTCAGCATCTTAGAGCCATCAAAGAACATGGTCCAGTGCTCTGAATGAACTTGAGTCGGCAGTTGCTATTCAGTCCAGTCGGCGAGGAAATCTGCTATTGCTTGGGACTTGATAGCTTTCTTTGCCTCAAATCTGATATCCAGGGGAAGGAGTTCAATCGCCCATTTTGCCACTCGACCAGTTGCATCTCTGTTATGCAGAATCTGTGACAATGGGGCGTCGCTGATGACTGTGATGGTATGGTTAGAGAAGTAGTGAGCAACTTTGTTCGTGGTCATATAAATCCCATATACAAGCTTCTGATAATGAGGGTATCTTTGCTTCGATGGGGTCAGGACTTCAGAAATATAATATACTGGGCGCTGAACTTTGAAGGCTTTCCCTTCTTCTTCCCGCTCGACCGTAAGTACTGTACTGACAACTTGTCCTGTGGCTGCAATGTAAAGCAGCAAAGGCTCTTTGCTGATCGGGGCAGCAAGCACCGGCTGGGTGGAAAGCAGGGCTTTTAGCTCTGCAAACGCTGCATCAGCTTCAGGAGTCCACTCGAACTTGTCTGACTTCTTCATCAGTCGGTAAAGAGGCAATGCCTTTTCACCGAGACGAGAGATGAATCGACTTAAAGCGGCCAAGCAACCAGTAAGCTTCTGAACATCGTGCACACGCACAGGTCTTTTCATTCGGAGTATGGTGCCCACTTTCTCTGGATTTGCGTCGATTCCTCGTTCGGAAACGAGAAAACCGAGTAATTTTCCGCCAGGAACTCCGAATGTGCACTTTGATGGATTAAGCTTGATATCATACCTCCTGAGGTTGGCAAATTTTTCAGCGAGGTCAGTCAGCAGGTCGGAACCTTTCCGTGACTTGACCACAATATCATCCATGTATGCTTCCACATTCCGACTGATTTGAGTGAGTAAACACTTCTGAATCATCCTCATGAACGTGGCTCCGGCATTCTTGAGGCCGAATGGCATAGTGACATAACAGAAGCACCCGAATGGGGTGATGAAAGCTGTTTTGATCTCATCGGGTCCATACAGACGGATCTGATGGTACCCGGAATAGGCGTCTAAGAAAGACAGCCGCTCACATCCCGCAGTCGAGTCGGCTATTTGGTCGATGCGGGGGAGAGGAAAATGATCTTTCGGGCAGGCCCGATTGATATGTTTAAAGTCAATGCACATGCGAAGTGACTTGTCCTTCTTGGGGACCATGACAACATTGGCAAGCCACTCGGAGTGGTAAATCTCTCGGATAAACTCTGCTGCTAAGAGCCGAGCCACCTCTTCACCAATAGCCTTCCTTTTTTGGATGGCGGACCATCGCAGATGTTCCTTGACATGTTTTGATTTTGAATCGACTCGTAGACGGTGCTCAGCCAGCCCCCTGGGTACACCTGGCATGTCAGAAGGTTTCCATGCAAAGATGCCCCAGTTCTCACAGAGGAACTGAATGAGTGCTTCTTCCTATTTGGGGTCGAGTGTTGTGGAGATATTAGTCGGAGCCGTGTTGGGGTCGGTCGGGTGGATGTGAACTGGCTTTGTCTCACCGGACGACTGAAACGCTGATTCCGTAGCGGGCTTCTTGGCTCGCAACAAATCACTCGGGTCTGCATTTCTATGGTGTTCCTGCCACTCTTCTGCTACCATCTGAACATCTGCGATCTTTGAGCCTTTCTGAAAGCACTCTTCCGCCTTCTTCCGATTGCCAGTAACAGTGATCACACCTTTGGGGCCAGGCATCTTTAGTTTGAGGTACATGTAGCATGGTCGAGCCATAAAACGTGCATAAGCTGGCCTGCCCAAAATAGCGTGATAGGCACTTTGGAAATCCACAACCTCAAATGCCAACTTTTCTTTGCGGAAATTTTTGGAATCACAAAAAACCACATCGAGAGCAATCTGGCCGAGTGACGCGGCCTTCTTGCCAGGAATGACTCAATAGAAACTCATGTTGCTTGTGCTGAGTCTGGACATCGGAATGCCCATCCCTTTCAGTGTCTCTGCGTACAGTATATTCAAACTACTGCCGCCATCCATCAACACTTCAGTCAGTCGAGTGCCTTCGACGACTGGGTCGACCACCAAAGCTTGCCTCCCAGGGGTGGCTATGTGCGTCGGGTGATCAGACTGGTCGAATGTGATGGCCGTCTGAGACCACTTCAGATAATTGGGTGTCGCCGGAGCAACCATATTCACCTATCAGTTTATAACTTTCAGTCGACTTTTGCTCTCAACGTCCGCAAAAATCACCAGAGTGGAATTGACCTGAGGATATTCCTCGTCACTATCCCCCTTGTCCTCAACTTTGTCCGACTCCTTTTCCTTATCTTTGGACTGTTTCCCTTGGAACTGCTGTATCAAGAGTCGACACTGTCGAGTGGTATGCTTCGGGTAAATGAAATTACCCTCTTCATCTTTCTTTGTGTGGATGTGGCACGACAAATCCATCACGTCATTTCCTTCTTTATCCTTCACTTTCTTGGGGTTCCAAGGCCCTTTGGGCTTCCCTTTGAACTTTCCTTGAGTCACGGCCAAGGCTTCTCCAGGAGCAGCTGGCTCAGCTTTCCGCTTTTGCTTCCGACTGGAGTTCCCTCCTCCGGTTTCCTGGGCGACTGACTTGTGCTTGCCACTCCGGAGCCGATCCTCTTCCTCACCATTGGAATATTTGGTGGCTATCTCCATCATTCGACTCAGAGACATGTCTCCGGTTCGACCGAATTTCAGGCTTAGCTCTCTGTACTTAACGCCTTCCTTGAAGGCACAGACTGCCTGGTGATCAGATACATTCTCTACCGTGTGATGTAATGTGATCCATCTGTGGATGTAATCTCTCAAAGTCTCATTCGACTTCTACACACAAGTTTGCAGCTCTGTCAGTCCTGCTGGTCGCTTGCATGTTCCTTCAAACGTTCTGACAAACACTCGGGAAAGATCTTCCCACGTGTAAATGCTGTTGGGTGTCAACTGATTCAACCATGCTCTGGCCGATCCCTCCAACATAAGAGGCAGATGTTTCATGGCCACCTCATCATTTCCGCCGCTGATCTGGACAGCCACTCGGTAGTCTTCAAGCCAAGTATCAGGCTTAGACTCACCATTGAACTTACTGACTCCAGTCGGCAACCTGAAGTTGGGGGAATCACTGCGGCCCTGATGGCTCTGCTGAAACACTTTGGTCCTAAGACATGCACTCGGCTGCTGGTGGGTACATCTCTGTCGTGACCCTCTCAGTGAGCTCTGTTCCGATCGACCAAACCTTGAACGATGATGGACCTCGCATCAAAGCCTGGTTCCCTGGGGTCGACTGGAATCCTTCTCCCACCACTGTGCCGCCGTCTATCATCCTGCTATCGAGGTGCGTAGGATCCACCCCTTGGGGAAGGGGTGGGCACTCGACGTCGATCATCGCGATCGAATCGGTGATCATACTGCTCACGGTTCTTGTACTGATCGTGCCGGTCTCCACGCCCCTCACGCCTCGGGGGCGATCTGGGGCTATGAGCCGACTGGACTGTATTCGCAGCCATGGATTTGCTGTGAATCCTATTCCGCGATTGTGATACAACTGAATTTTGATCTCCTGCTGCCCGAAGCAAATCTCTGATCTGCATCAAGCCTCTGCCAGCCTCTGACTGGGAAGGCTGAATTGACTCTGCTATACGGGCTGCAACTGCTAAATTCTAAATCGGAGTTCGATATACCTGAGTCGGTGGTGGAAAGAGCTGACGTTGACTAGAGTCTGGAACCCGTTGCCACGCGCGCTCATCGAGTGCTCACTGAAGGTTCTCTAGTCGAGTGCGCTCAGCCAAGTTGGCCAAGCGCGCGTCCTCTAAGGCACGAGCCTCAGGGGTTTCTCCAACGATAGGAGTGTGAAATGCATCCATGTTCCGGCGGCGAAGTTCTTCCCTTTGAAGTGAAGTGAGGGGCTCGGGGTGATACTCCTCATGGGAACGCGATGGGTCGCCCCCGCCGTCGCCTCCGTTGGCGTCGGGAAAACCGGGAGGACCGCGTGGTCCATCGACCATCAGAACCTCCGCCATTGGATCACTACCGTTGCACTTGTATGCAGTCTCTGCGGAGCCAGTCGAACAGGCCGTAGAGAGATTCGTCGGGCTCGATTGCCGCGACTTGGGGGGTGGCCGATTGGCGGGCCACCGCGTGCCTCACCCACCGCTGAAGCCTCGACCGACTGGAGTGCTTGCGCTGGCGGGAAGCAGGGAGTGAGGATGACACAACGACCGACCGATACTGGGTCGACGGTTGCCGCAGGAGGACGCCACGGACGCACGCGTGAAAGTGCGTCGCTCCGCGGACTGGGAGCGCGTCGATGTCGAGCGGAGCCTCCTGAAGCCAAGCAGAGTCGTCGGCGATGAATGTGAGCGCGCCGAGATGGATCTCGCGGCCCTCGACCAAAACTCCGCCTGAAACCATGATGAAGGAGATCGAAAAAATTGCAACTTCTCCAATAAGTCGCTAAGACACCTGCCCCATGGTGGGCGCCAACTGTCGTGGTTCTAAGTCTGACAGTAGTGTAGGGGGGTACTAATGGAGAGGCAAGATCTTAGCTATGGAGTAGTTGTACACGCAAGAGTTTTACGAGTTCAGGCCCTTCTCGGAGGAAGTAACAACCCTACGTCTCGGTGCCCGGAGGCGGTCGACTGGATTATACGCGTGTGAGTTACAGGGGTGCGAACCCATTACACTGAGGAGGGGGGTGGCTTATATAGAGTTCGCCAGACCCCTCCAGCCCTCAGTTATGCAGGGTTTAAAGTACATTAAGACAAGGGGTTACTGGTAACGCCCACATAAAGTGCTATGAAGACCATTAAGGCTACTTAATGATAGACCGTTACCCGCAGAGTGACTTTAGATCTCCTGGCCGTCGAGTGATTGGCTTCATGGTCGAGTGACTAGCTTCATGGTCGAATGTCTTCGAGTTCGTCGAGTGGAACACCTCTAGGTCGACTGACAGGTGGTTTCTTCTAGAGATGTCCTTGGGTAGGGTAGTTTGGACAGGTCCATGACCCTACCCTAGGTACATAGCTCCATCAGGGAAGGCTTGAACTTGGATGGGAAGGCGAAAACTGGGGAAATGTGGCTTTTGGTCGGGAGGAGGGGGGAGGTACATATTTCCACGGATGCCGGAAATTTTCACTCGGTGCCGCGAAAAACCGGCGCACAAAGTGTCATCAAACACGGTCCCTTATTCACCATTGTGTATGATATGTGAACAACACAAACAATTCATATAGCTTACCCTGTGTGTGATGAGTTTTAACATCAAATTTTGGTCTAAATTTCCCTGGTCACAGTGGTCATCCACGTCATAGCATAATTTGGGTACACAAACGCGCCTACATCACACCCACACTTCTTAATCGAGCAAGTTCAGCAATTAAATAGAGCTAGCTGACCTAAACATTACTCTAACAAAAGACCGATGCTCTAAACAAAGACTACTACTCTGCCTGGCGCTCGTCGATCTCCGCCGCCTCCTCCATGTGCAGCTCGCACTCGACGATCTCCTGGGGAAGGGGCTCCATGGCATCGATCACAACATACTCGACAAGCATCTCATCATCTGCGTCTGCCATCTCTTTCGAAAAGGCTGCCACGAGCTACGTGTGGGCGGCCACGGTCCAGGCGTGGACGACCTCCATCTCGGGAAGGGATGTTGCGAACAAACGAATGGCTACTCGAATGCTCTCGGCAATTGCCAACTCTTTGGACATGGGTTGTCGACCCTTGTTGGAGAAGCTTCATTCGATTTGTGTGATGACTACCACGAGCTTGGCGTAGGCGACCTCGACATGGGTGTGGGCAGCTTCCATCAGGGCTAAGGCGGTCGCCACAAAATAGACAGTTGTTGTGCCGCTCTCGCCATTTGCTATCCTCATCGCAGATGGTGTTGCCGCCATTCGAGTTGCAGCAGCTGCCTTTTCGGCTACCGCAGGCGCCCGATCACGGATTGCGGTCATGCTCATGCAGGTTGTGAGCGCGCTCATGGCGGTTGTGGCCGCGCTCTGGCCGTACTGGGCCGCTGACGTTGCCCTCACGACGCGGGTCCATGTCTCCCTCTTTGACCGGCGACGTTTCAACAACAAAATGATATTGGGGAGCTAGTGTGCTTGACGCGCCGGTGGTGGACTGTAGCCGATGAACCTTCCCACGTAAGCCATATATGAGGGTGCGCCAAGATATTTTGTACTACATCTGACACGGTTCATGATAATAAATGGTGTATGATGTACTTGATTTTTCATTTTGATTTGAAATACAGAATGGGGTCACAGCAGCAAAGGATGGTGTTTGAATTGCTAGACATTTATCTGCAGTGAACATGCAACTACAGGAGTGTCGTGATCAAATTTGGAATTATTCACGGTTCGTTTGGACATTTTTATACATTCCGAGTTTTCTAGGCATTTAATGTGCATTCAAATTTGAACTATAGGCAAATGCTTCGGTGCACCAAAATGGGTTGAAAAATCATATATGTGTCCTTGGATGCATGTTTAGGTCCCATGCAACAAATGGGAATGAATTTCAAACACCTCGGCAACGTGGCTCAGCCGCAAACATTGAGGAACCTGGTTTTGAAATTCCTGTAAATCCAAAACCCCTCCGAAATTCAAGAAACTTGGCATGGCATCATGAAATGTCACCAACATTTTGTGCTAATTTTTTGGTCCCATTTGGGGCAGATTTTGGTATAAGCTTCTCACAAAACATAACGTCTCACAAGAAGCCTCGTGGTTCCAGTTGGGAATGCGTCACCTTTGTGGACGAAACGACATACGTTTCCACTTCTCGCCTTGAAATTTTTTTCTAGAGTAAAAATAGACCAATAGGAGTGTCATGTTAAATTTTGGAATTATTCAGGGTTTGTTTGGGCATTTCTATACATTAATTGAGTTTTCTAGCCAATTTATGTGCATACTTTAAATTTGAACTATAGGCACATGCTCCAGTGCACCAAAATGGGTTAGAAAATCGTATATGTGTCCTTGGGTGCATATTTAGCTCCCATGCAAGAAATGAGAATGAATTTCAAACACCTCGGCTTCATGGCTCGGCTGCAAACATTGAGAAACTTAGTTTTTAAATCCATGTAAATCCAAAACTCGTCTGAAATTCATGAAACTTGGCATGGTATCATGAAATGGCACACATCACTCTAGGCTTTTGGGTACCCGAACTCGTTACCCAAACCGGAAGGGAACCGAAAAAGGCGAAATGTCGGTTAATTCGGGTATCAGTTTTTGGTACAGTTCTGGTTTTCAGACTGTTCAGTTTTTGGGTAAGGGTTCGGTTATCTATCTAAAAACCCAAAATAACCATATTGACCGAAGTTGACATAACCCATGTCCTGATTGCTTTATCTGCGTTGGTATTTCCCCAAAGAGGAGAGGATGATGCAACGCAACAACGGTAAGTATTTCCCTCAGTTATGAAACCAAGGTTATTAATCTAGTAGGAGAACCAAGCAACATTATGTAAACAGCACCTGCACACAAATCATAAATACTTGCAACCCAACACATAAGAGGGGTTGTCAATCCCTCCTCAATATTGAGATAGATTAAATTGTGTGAGTTTGGATAAATAAATCTAGCCAAAACACACAAAAAATAAAGAAAGAAAAAGTGCAGCAAGGTATTTTTGGGTTTTTGGAATAATAGACCTAAAAACAATATGATAGGAAATAGAACCGGGGGCCATAGATTTCACTAGTGGATTCTCTCGAGAAAATAGCATATGATGGGTAAACAAATTACTGTTGGGCAATTGATAGAAGAGAAAATAATTATGACCATATCCAAGGCAATGATCATGTATATAGGCATCACATCCAAGATTCAGCATGCATCTAGTGTATTAAGTTCATGGAGAAATGGAGTAATGTAATAAGAATGATGACATGATGTAGACAAGATCTATTCACGTAGGAATAGACCCCATATTTTTATCCTTAATGGCAATGATACATGTGGTGTCATGTCTCCTTTTGTCACTGAGAATAAGCACTGCAAGATCGAAATCATCACAAAGCACCTCTTCCCATTGCAAGAAAAATCAATCTAGTTGGCCATACCAAACTAAAGTTTCGGAGAAGAAATATAAGGCTATAAGATTTCAAAAAAGACTCAAATAATTTTAATAGATCTGCTCATAAACTCACAATTCATCGGATCCCAACAAACACACCGCAAAAAGTCATTACATAAAATAGATCTCTAAGAATATCAAGGAGAACATTGTATGAAGATCAAAAAGAGAGAAGAAGCCATCTAGCTACTGCCTACGGACCGGCAGGTCTATGGTAAACTACTCATGAATCATCAGAGGAGCACCAATGAGGGTGATGAACCCCTCTATGATCGTTTCCCCCTCCGGCAAGGTTCCGGAATAGGGCTCTACATTGGATCTCATAGTTCTGGAACTTGCGGCGGCTGGAATTGTGTTTGTTCGACTCCCCTAGGGTTTCTGGAATATTTGGGTATTTATAGAGCTGAGTGGCAATGAAAAAGATCACCGTGGGCCCCACAAGGCACCAGGGCGCGCCTTGGTGTCATGTGGGACCCATGGGCCTCCTCTGATACACCTCCTGGGCTCCCTGGGTCTCTTCTAGGCAAAAAAAATCTAAAAAAGTTTCGCTGCATTTGGACTTCGTTTGATATGGATACTCTGCGAAGGAAAAAACAAGCAAAAAACAACAACTGGCACTGGGCACTATATAAATAGGTTAGTCCCAAAAAATGATATAAAGGTGCTATAAAATTAATATAAAACATCCAAGATTGATAACATAACAGCATGGAATAATAAAAAATTATAGATACATTGGAGATGTATGAGCATCCCCAAGCTTAATTCATGCTTGTCCTCGAGTAGGTAAATGATAAAAACAGAATTTTTGATGTGGAATGTTGCCTAAAATTTTCATCACATATTATTTTCTTTTGTAGCATGGACATTTGGACTTTTAGATGATTCAAAGGAATAGTCTATAATTGGCATGAAGGACATCAATACTCAAGCATGTCAACAAGCAACCATGTCTTTCAGAATATCAACACCAAAGAAAGCTATCCCTAGCCCATCATGCTCAAGCATTAATCCATTCATGAAACACACTCGAATATTAGCTACATAAAATGCACAAGTATGATAAATAGCGCTCCCTAGTTGGTGCTTTATAAGAGAAGATGGAGACTCAAATAATTTTTTTGCATAAAAATAAAAATTTGCATAAAAGTAAATAGATAGGCCCTTTGCAGAGGGAAGCAGAGATTTGTAGAGGTGCCATGGCTCAAAGCTTAAATTGAGAGATAAAATATTTTGAGAGGCATGCTTTTCCCGTCAACAAAAACGACCGAGAATTCCCAATACTTTCCATGCTAGATACATCATTGGCAAGTCCCAAACATAAAATAAAGTTTATTCAAATTTCCTCCATTCTTTCACAATCCAAGGCTAGTCGTATACACGGGTGCCTTCCATACCAAACTTTCCAAGGAATTTATTATTTGACAACATAAAGTAAAAAAACATTTCGGGACTGGGCATCCCTAATATCGCCACATTCTCGTGCAATGACAAGTGAATAAACACTCATCTTGAGAATAACACATCTAGCATGGAAAAATATTGGCCACCCCGTGCAGCTTCATGAGCGGCACGTGCACACAAAAAGGAAATTCATTTTGAAAATTAGAGTTGGCACATAGAAATTTACTTCGAACGGCACGGCAATACCGCATATAGGTATGTATGGTGGACTCATTGGCACAACTTGGTTTAAGGAGTTTGGATGCACAAGTAGTATTCCCACTTAGTGTAAAGAAAGGCTAGCAAATAGATTGAAAAGGAACCAACCAAAAAACAAAAATGATCATAAACAAGCATTAAACATAACTAACACCAAATAATGCACCACAACTAGGATGTAATTTCATTGCATAACTATTTACTTTTGTGCTTGCATAGGGAATCACAAACCTTAACACCAATATTATTACTAAAGCATAATTACTCACCAACATTACTCACATAATACTATCTCCATATCTCAAAACTATTGCAAGGAATCAAGTTTATAATATCCAATGATCTTCACGAAAGTTTTTATTATATCCCTCTTGGATATCTATCACTTTGGACTAGTTTCATATATTACCATTGCTTATAACAAGCTCTCTAATAAATTTAAGTGAAGAACATGAGCATAAATAATTTTTCATCTCTCAAAATAATATGAGTGAAGCATGAGAGCATTTCTTCAAAAATTAAAGCACCACCATGCTCAAAAAGATATAAGTGAAGCACTAGAGCAATTCCATAGCTCAAAAAATTTAGGTGAAGCACACAGAGCAATTCTAACAAATCATAGCATCAATATGGCTTTCTCAAATACGTGTGTCCAGCAAGGATGATTGTGACAAACTAAAAAGAAAAACAAGCAAAGACTCATATAATACAAGACACTCCAAGCAAAACTCATGATATGTGATGAATAAAAATATAGCTCCTAGTAAAATTACCGATGGTTGTTAGAAGAAAGAGGGGATGCCTTCAGGGGCATCCCCAAGGTTAGTTGCTTGGTTCTCCTTGAATATTACCTTGGGGTGCCATGGGCATCCCCAAACTTAGGCTCTTTTCACTCCTTATTCCATCATCCATCGTGATCTCACCCAAAACTTGAAACTTCAATCACACAAAACTTAACAAAACTTTCGTGAGATCCGTTAGTATAATAAAGCAAATCACTACTTTAAGTACTGTTGCAAACCCATTCAGATTTTATTATTGCATTATACCTACTTTATTCTAACTTTACCATGGCTTATACCCCCCCCCCCCGATACAATCCATAGATTCATCAAAATAAGCACACAATGCAACAAAACTAGAATCTGTCAAAAACAGAACAGTTTGTAGTAATTTGGACTTTGACCATACTTCCGTGACTCAAAAAATTCTAAAAACTTAGGAAAATGTTGGCAATTTGTATATCAATCCTGTGTAAAAAATTCAGAATTTTATCACGCTTCTGTGGTTTTTAACAATTCTTCTACTGGGCGTGAAAGTTTTTGTTTTTCAACAAGATCAAATCAACTACCACCCAACATGATCCTAAAGGCATTACTTGGCACAAACACTAATTAAAACATAAAAACACAATCATAACAGTAGCACAATTGTGTCAACACACAAAAACAGAAAGAAAAAGAGAAAACATTATTTTATTCAATGGGTTGCCTCCCAACAAGCGCTATCATTTTATGCCCCTAGCTAGGCATTGATAATTTTAATGATGCTTGCATGAAAGACAAGAATTGAAGCACAAAGAGAGCATAATATAGCATGTGAAAAAACAAGTTTAAGTCTAACATACTTCCTATGCATAGGCGTTTTATAGGGATTTTTTTATCAGGCAAGCAATTTCTAGCATATGCAACTAGAAAGAAGGAAGCATTAATAATTTCAATGCAAAGAGAGGTGATTTAGTAACATGAAAATTTCTACAACCGTAATTTCCTCTCTCATAATAATTACATGTTGGATCATAATAATTTCCTCTCTCATAATAATCACGTAAAATATTCTGTTCATGATCCACATCCATGCAAAGTTGACACTCTTCCAAAATAGTGCGATTATCATCAAATAAACTCATGGCCTCTCCAAGCCCACTTTTATCAAAAATTTCATAAGACTGGTCATTCTCCAAAGTAGTGGGATCATTATTACCTAGAGTTGACACTCTTCCAAACCCACTTTCTATTGGGGAATGTGGTAATTTCAAAAAAAATCCTATGCACACACAAGATCATGGTGATGCATAGCAACGAGCGGGAGAGTGTTGTCCACGTACCCTCATAGATCGTAAGCGGAAGCGTTATGACAATGCGGTTGATGTAGTCGTACGTCTTCACGATCCGACCGATCTTAGTACAGAAAGCACAACACCTCCGCGATCTGCACACGTTCGGCTTGGTGACGTCCCACAAACTCATGATCCAGCAGAGTGTCGAGGGAGAGTTTTGTTAGCACGACGGCTTCATGACGGTGATGATGAAGCTACCGGCACAGGGCTTCGCCTAAGCACTAACAATATGACCGAGGTGGACTATGGTGGAGGGGACACCGCACACGGCCAAGAGATCAATGATCAACTTGTGTGTCTATGGCGTGCCCCCTACCCCGTATATAAAGGAGTGGAGGAGGGGGAGGAAGCCGGCCTCCTAGGCGTGCCCCAAGGGGAGTCCTACTCCCACCGGGAGGAAGGAGGAAGGAAAGGGGGGCCCTCCCAATTCGGATTGGGCTTGGGGGGTGATACGTACATTTTGTATCATGCTTTTATATCAATATTTATTGCATTATAGGCTGTTATTACACATTATATATCAATACTTATGGCTATTCTCTCTTATTTTATAAGGTTTACCATGAAGAGGGGGAATGCCGACAGCTGGAATTCTGGCTTGAAAAGGAGCAAACATTGGAAACCTATTATGCACTGCTCCAAAAATCTTGAAACTCCATGGAACTTTTTTTTGGAATTAATAAGAATTATTGAGTGGAAGAAACACCTAAGGGGGCCCACACCCTAGCCAGGAGGGTGGGGGGCGCGCCCACCCCTACTGGGCGCGCCCCCTGTCTCCTGGCCCCCTGGTGGCCCTCTGGTGTCCATCTTCTGCTATATGAAGGCTTTTACCCTGGAAATAATCATGGGCAAGCTTACGGGACAAAACTCCGCCGCCACGAGGCGGAACCAATCTAGACCTCCGGCAGAGCTGTTCTGCTGGGGACACTTCCCTCTGGGAGGGGGAAATCATCACCATCGTCATCACCAACGATCCTCTCATCAGGAGGGGGTCAATCTCCATCAACATCTTCACCAGCACCATCTCCTCTCAAAACCCTAGTTCATCTCTTGTATCCAATCTTGTATCCAAACCACAAATTGGTACCTGTGGGTTGCTAGTAGTGTTGATTACTCCTTGTAGTTGATGCTAATTGGTTTACTTGGTGGAAGATCATATGTTCAGATCCTTAATGCATATTATTACTCCTCTGATTATGAACATGAATATGCTTTGTGAGTAGTTACGTTTGTACCTGAGGACATGGGTGAAGTCTTGCTATTAGTAGTCATGTGAATTTGGTATTCGTTTGATATTTTGATGAGATGTATGTTGTCTTTCTTCTAGTGGTGTTATGTGAACATCGACTACATGAAACTTCACCATTATTTGGGCCTAGAGGAAGGCATTGGGAAGTAATAAGTAGATGATGGGTTGCTAGAGTGACAGAAGCTTAAACCCTAGTTTATGCGTTGCTTCGTAAGGGGCTGATTTGGATCCATATGTTTAATTTTGTGGTTAGGTTTACCTTAATACTTATTTTGTAGTTGTGGATGCTTGCAATAGGGGTTAATCATAAGTAAGATGCTTGTCCAAGTAAGGGCAGTACCCAAGCACCGGTCCACCCACATATCAAATTATCTAAGTACCGAACGCGAATCATATGAGCGTGATGAAAACTAGCTTGACGATAATTCCCATGTGTCCTCGGGAGCTCCTTTCTCATTATTAGAAATTGTCCAGGATTATCCTTTGCTACATAAAGGATTGGGCCACCTTTCTGCACTTTATTTACTTTATTTAATTGTTACTCGTTACAATTTATCTTATCACAAAACTATCTATTACCTACAATTTCAGTGCTTGCAGAGAAAACCTTACTGAAAACCGCTTAGCATTTCCTTCTGCTCCTCATTGGGTTCGACACTCTTACTTATCGAAAGGACTACGATAGATCCCCTACACTTGTGGGTAATCAAGACTCTTTTCTGGCACCGTTGCCGGGGAGTGTAGCGCTTTTGGTGAGTGGAACTTGGTAAGGAAACATTTATATAGTGTGCTGAAATTTTCTATTACTTGTCACTATGGAAACTAATCCTTTGAGGGGCTTGTTCGGGGTATCTTCACCCCGACTAGAAGAGCAAAGAGTTGCTCCTCACTAATGAACTTATTGAAAATATTTACTTTGAGATTCCTTCGGGTATGATAGAGAAACTGCTAGCTAATCCATTTGCAGGACATGGAACATTGCATCCCGATTTACACCTTATCTTTGTGGATGAAGTTTGTGGATTATTTAAGCTTGCAGGTATTCGCGATGATGTTGTGAAAAGGAAGGTCTTCCCTTTATCTTTGAAGGGAGATGCATTGACATGGTATAGGTTATGTGATGATACGGGATCTTGGAATTATAAACGATTGAAGTTGGAATTTCACCAGAAGTTCTATCCTATGCATCTTGTTCATCGTGATCGTAATTACATATATAATTTCTGGCCTCGCGAAGGAGAAAGCATCACTCAAGCTTGGGGGAGGCTTAAGTCAATGTTATATTCATGCCCCAATCATGAGCTCTCCAGAGAAATGATTATTCAAAAAATTTATGCTCGTCTTTCTCTCAATGATCGCAACATGCTAGATACTTCCTGTGTTGGTTCTTATATGCTGAAGACTATTGAATTCAAATGGGACTTATTGGAAAGAATTAAACGCAACTCTAAAGATTGGGTTTCCGACAATGGTAAGCAGTCATGTATGACACCTAAGTTTGATTGTGTTAAATCTTTTATGGATACCGATGCTTTTCATGGATTTAGCGCTAAATGTGGACTTGACTCTGAGATAGTGGCTTTTTTCTGTGAATCTTTTGCTACTCACGTTGATCTGCCTAAGGATAAGTGGTTTAAATATAATCCTCCCATTGAAGTAGAAGTAGTTGCACCTATTACAGTTGAAGAAAAGACTGTCACCTATAGTGATCCTATTGTTCCTACTACTTATGTTGAGAAACCTCCTTTTCCTGTTAGGATAAAGGATCATGCTAAAACTTCGACTGTTGTTCGTAAGAGTAATACTAGGACTTATACACCTCCTGAGAAAATCAAAGTTGAACCTAGTATTGCTATGGTTAAAGATCTCTTGGATGATGATTTAGATGGGTATGTTATTTATTTCTATGGTGAGACTGCTAATATTGTTAGACTAGATACTAAGATACATAGACCTGTGGTAGGCATGCCTGTTATTTCTGTTAAAATAGGAGATCATTGTTATCATAGCTTATGTGATATGGGTGCTAGTGCTAGTGCAATACCATATGACTTATATAAAGAAATTATGCATGACATTGCACCCGTTGAATTGGATGGTATTGATGTTACTATCAAACTTGCCAATAGAGATACTATTTCACCAATTGGGATTGTTAGAGATGTTGAAGTCTTGTGTGGGAAGGTTAAATACCCTGCTCATTTTCTTGTTCTTAGTTCTCCACAAGATGACTTTTGTCCCATTATTTTGGGTAGACCCTTCTTGAATACAGTTAATGCTAGGATTGATTGTGAAAAGGATACTGTCACAATTGGCTTAGAGGGTATGTCTCATGAGTTTAATTTTGCTAAGTTTAGTTGACAACCTCGTGATAGAGAATCACCTAGTAAGGATGATACTATTGGTCTTGCTTCTATTGCCGTGCCTCCTACTGATCTGTTAGAACAATATTTGCTAGACATGAAAACGATATGTTTATGAAGGAAAGAAGGGAAATAGATAAAATGTTCCTTCAACAGGAACCTATTCTGAAACATAACCTTCCTGTTGAAATTCTAGGGGATCCCCCTCCACCCAAGGGTGATCCAGTGTTTGAGCTCAAACCATTACCTTATAATCTTAAGTATGCTTATCTTGATGAAAAGAAAATATATCCTATTATTATTAGCGCTAACCTTTCAGAACAAGAAGAAGAAAGATTATTGAAAACTCTGAAGAAGCACCGTGCTGCTATCGGATATACTCTAGATGATCTTAAGGGCATTAGTCCCACCTTATGCCAGCACAAAATTAAATTGGAGGAAGGTGCCAAACCAGTTAGAGATCCTCAACGATGGCTGAATCCCAAGATGAAAGAAGTGGTAAGAAACAAGATACTAAAGCTCCTTGAGGCAGGTATAATTTATCCCGTTGCTGATAGTGATCGGGTAAGCCCTGTCCATTGTGTTCCTAAAAAGGGAGGTATTACTGCCATTCCTAATGATAAAGATGAATTGATCCCGCAAAGAATTATTATAGGTTATAGGATGGTAATTGACCGTAAATTAAATAAAGCTACTAAGAAAGATCATTACCCTTTACCTTTTATTGATCAAATGCTAGAAAGACTATCCAAACACACACATTTCTGCTTTCTAGATGGTTATTCTGGTTTCACTCAAATACCTGTGTCAACGGGGGATCAATCAAAAACTACTTTTACTTGCCCTTTCGGTACTTTTGCTTATAGACATATGCCTTTTGGTTTATGTAATGCACCTGCTACCTTTCAAATATGCATGATGGCTATATTCTCTGACTTTTGTGAAAATATTTGTGAGGTATTCATGGATGATTTCTCCGTTTATGGATCCTCCTTTGATGATTGCTTGAGCAACCTTGATCGAGTTTTGCAGAGATGCGAAGACACTAGTCTCGTCTTGAATTGGGAAAAGTGCCACTTTATGGTTAATGAAGGCATTGTGTTGGGGCACAAGATCTCCGAGAGAGGTATTGAAGTTGATAAAGCTAAAGTTGATGCTATTGAAAAGATGCCATGTCCCAAGGACATAAAAGGTATAAGAAGTTTCCTTGGTCATGTCGGTTTTTATAGGAGGTTCATTAAGGACTTTTCTAAAATCTCTAGGCCTCTGACTAATTTATTGCAAAAATATATTCCTTTTGTCTTTGATGATGATTGTGTAGAAGCATTTTAAATACTTAAGAAAGCTTTGATCACTGCACCAATTGTTCAGCCACCTGATTGGAATTTACCCTTTGAAATTATGTGTGATGCTAGTGATTATGCTGTAGGTGTTGTTCTAGGGCAAAGACTTGATAAGAAATTGAATGTTATCCAGTATGCTAGTAAGACTCTTGATACTGCCCAGAGAAATTATGCTACTACCGAAAAAGAGTTCTTAGCAGTTGTGTTTGCATGTGATAAGTTTAGAGCTTATATTGTTGATTCCAAAGTTACTATTCACACTAATCATGCTGCTATTAAATATCTTATGGAAAATAAATATGCTAAGCCTAGACTCATTAGATGGGTTCTCTTGCTCCAAGAATTTGATTTGCATATTATTGATAGAAAGGGAGCTGAGAACCCCATTGCAGACAACTTGTCTAGGTTAGAGAATGTTCTTGATGACCCACTGCCTATTGATGATAGCTTTCCTGATGAACAATTAGCGGTCGTTAATGCTTCTCGCACTGCTCCTTGGTATGCTGATTATGCTAATTACATTGTTGCTAAATTTATACCACCTAGTTTCACATACCAGCAAAAGAAAAAGTTCTTTTATGATTTAAGACACTACTTCTGGGATGACCCACACCTTTAGAAGGAAGGAGTACATGGTGTTATTAGACATTGTGTACCTAAGCATGAACAGGAACAGATCCTACGCAAGTGTCACTCTGAATCATATGGAGGACACCACGCTGGAGATAGAACTGCACATAAGGTATTGCAATCCGGTTTTTATTGGCCTACTCTCTTCAAAGATGCTCGTAAGTTTGTCTTATCTTGTGATGAATGTCAAAGAATTGGTAATATTAGTCGACGTCAAGAAATGCCTATGAATTATTCTCTTGTTATTGAACCATTTGATGTTTGGGGCTTTGACTATATGGGACCTTTTCCTGCCTCTAATGGTTACACACATTTTTTAGTTTCTGTTGATTATGTTACTAAGTGGGTAGAAGCTATTCCAACTAGTAGTGCTGATCATAACACTTCTATTAAAATGCTTAAAGAAGTTATTTTTCCGAGGTTTGGAGTCCCTGTATATCTTATGACTGATGGTGGTTCACATTTTATTCATGGTGCTTTCCGTAAGATGCTTGATAAGTATGATGTTAATCATAGAATCGCATCTCCTTATCATCCACAGTCTAGTGGTCAAGTAGAGTTGAGCAATAGAGATCTCAAATTAATTTTGCAAAAGACTTTCAATAGATCTAGAAAGAATTGGTCCAAGAAACTTGTTGATGCATTATGGGCCTATAGAACTACATACAAAAATCCTATGGGTATGTCTCCATATAAGATGGTTTATGGAAAAGCCTGTCATTTACCTCTAGAACTTGAACATAAAGCATATTGGGCTATCAAAGAGCTCAACTATGACTTCAAACTTGCTGGTGAGAAGAGGTTGTTTGATATTAGCTCACTTGATGAATGGAGAACCCAAGCCTATGAGAATGCCAAACTATTCAAAGAAAAAGTCAAACACTAGCATGACAGAAGGATACAAAAGCGTGAGTTTGACGTAGGTGATTACGTGTTATTATTCAACTCTCGTTTTAGATTTTTTGCAGGAAAACTTCTCTCTAATGGGAAGGTCCTTACGTTATCGAGGAGGTCTATCGTTCTGGTGCCATAAAAATCAACAACTTCGAAGGCACAAGTCCGAGGGTGGTGAACGATCAAAGAATTAAACATTATATCTCAGGTAACCCTATCAATGTTGAAACTAATATTATTGAGACCGTAACCTCAGAGGAGTACATAAGGGACACTTTCCAGAATGTTCTAGACTCCGAAAAGGAATAGTTATGTGGTACGGTAAGTAAATCGACTCCAAAACAATTCTAATGGCAATTTTTATCAGTTTTGGAATATTGAAGAATTTTAGGAAGTAAGAAGTAGACCGGGAAGGACACGAGGCCTCCACGAGGGTGGAGGGCACGCCCACCCTTACTGGGCGCGCCCCCTGTCTCGTGGACACCTCGTGTGCCTCCTGGACTCCATTTTCTTGCATGTTACGTATCTTGGTCGGTAAAAATTCATTATATAAACTCCCGAAGGTTTTGACCACCGTATCACGCAAATGTCCTCTATTTTCGTTTCGAGCTATTTTAGTTTTAGATCTAGAGCATCATGACGTCTCCAAGCGCTCCCAAGGACAAGTTTTTTGAGAGGGTTATCAACCCCTATCTCACGGAGGTGTTGCAACACCCTCAAACCATTGAGATGCGTGAGGGGGTGCTGCACATCCGCGATGTGGAGGGACCAAGGCGTATCGGAAGCGTGGAGACGAAGCTCGAAGCCGTGGAGCAGCAAGTTTTCAAGTGCCAAGGGATGGTGGAGCGTGGCCTCAACGCCAACCAGATGATGATCACGGAGTTCACAAACAACCACAAGCTAGATGCCAAGGTCATTGGGGAGACCATCTTCAAGCTTCAAGAGAAAATCGAGCACCTCCAAGCCCAGATCTATGACCTGCAGAATCAGAACTGTGAGTATGAATATAGATTCAAGAGGATGAGTTTGGCTGCAGATTTAAGGACCCCAGAGACTCGATCATCCTTCTATAATGGTGAGCCTATGCCTTGGAAGATGGACGACAAGCCTACATCATCAACAACTCCTACTTCACCACCTCCAAGGACATAATCACATGGGTATGGGCACTCCCCTTGGCAACTGCCAAGCTTGGGGGAGGTGCCCCGGTATCGTATCACCATCACACTCCTATATTTACCGTTTTATTTAGTTCGAACCTTTTAGTAGTATCTTGATCTAGTAGATTGAAGTTTTAGTATCAAGTAGTTTTGAGTTTTTCTTTGTGATCTCTTTATGTAATCGAGTCCGTGAGCTATCTATAATAAAGATTAGTGTTGAGTCAAGGGCTTTGCTATCTTGCTATGATCTTGAGAAAGTAGAAAGAATAAAAGAGTTCATATTGATCTTATGGTTAGTGATGACTTCACACATAGAAAGTATGAGGCATATAAGTTGTTGAGAGTTGATAAACGTAGTTTTGGTCATCGTTGCAATTAATAGGAAGTAATAAGGAAAGAGAGGTTTCACATACAAATATATTATCTTGGATATCTTTTATGATTGTGAAGCACTCATTAAGTATGACATGCTAAAAGAGTTGATGTTGGACAAGGAAGACAACGTAATGGTTTATGTTTTCTCACATCTCAGTTAAATTATATTGTCATTGCCCTTCCAAACATGTTGAGCTTGCGTTTCCCCCTCATGCTAGCCAAATTCCTTGCACCAAGTAGAGATACTACTTGTGCTTCCAAATATCCTTAAACCCAGTTTTGCCATGAGAGTCCACCATACCTACCTATGGATTGAGTAAGATCCTTCAAGTAAGTTGTCATGTTGCAGGCAATAAAAAATTGCCCTCTAAATATGTATGACTTATTAGTGCATAGAAAATAAGCTTTATACGATCTTGTTGTGAAAGCAATAAAAGCAATGGACTGCATAATAAATGTCCACATACAAGTGGCAATATAAAGTGACGTTCTTTTGCATTAAGATTTCATGCATCCAACCCTAAACGCACATGACAACCTCTACTTCCCTCTGCGAAGGGCCTATCTTTTACTTTATGTTTTTACTTTTTGCTTGAGTCAAGGTGATCTTCACCTTTTCCCTTTTTTCATTTTATCCTTTGGCAAGCTCCTCGTGTTTGAAATATCATGATATATATATATATATATCCAATTGGATGTAAGTTAGCATGGATTATTATTGTTGACATCACCTAAAGGTGAATACATTGGGAGGCAACACAATAAGCCCCTATCTTTCTCAGTGTCCGATTGAAACTCTATAACCACAAGTACCGCGTGAGTGTTAGCAATTGTAGAAGACTACATGATAGTTGAGTGTGTGGACTTGCTGAAAAGCTCTATCCTTGACTCTTTCTGATGTTATGATAAATTGCAATTGCTTGAATGACTGAGATTATAGTTTGATAGCTCGCAATGAAGTTTCTGAACCATACTTGACATTGTGAATTGATCATTACTTGAGCATAAGAAATCATATGATAAAATCTATTTATGTTGCTGTTATAAGAATGATCATGATTCCCTCATGTCCGTATTTTATTTTTATCGACACCTCTATCTCTAAACATGTGGACATATTTTTTGATTTCAGCTTCCGCTTGAGGACAAGCGAGGTCTAAGCTTGATGGAGTTGATACGTCCATTTTGCATCATGCTTTTATATCAATATTTATTGCATTATGGGATGTTATTACACACTATATATCAATACTTATGGATATTCTCTCTTATTTTATAAGGTTTACCATGTAGAGGGGGAATGCTGGCAACTGGAATTCTGGCTGGAAAAGGAGCAAACATTGGAAACTTATTCTGCACTGCTCCAAAAATCCTGAAACTCCACGGAACTTATTTTTGGAATTAATAAGAATTATTGAGCGGAAAAAACACCTGAGGGGGCCCACACCCTGGCCAGGAGGGTGGGGGTGGGGGCGCCCACCCCTACTGGGCGCGCCCCTGTCTCCTGGGCCCCCTGGTGGCCCTCGGGTGTCCATCTTCTGCTATATGAAGGCTTTTACCCTGGAAAAAATTGTGGGCAAGCTTACGGGATGAAACTCCGCCGCCACGAGGTGGAACCAATCTAGAGCTCCGGCAGAGCTGTTCTGCCGGGGACACTTCCCTCCGGGTGGGGGAAATCATCACCATCGTCATCACCAATGATCCTCTCATCGGGAGGGGGTCAATCTCCATCAACATCTTCACCAGCACCATCTCCTCTCAAAACCCTAGTTCATCTCTTGTATCCAATCTTGTATCCAAACCACAAATTGGTACCTATGGGTTGCTAGTAGTGTTGATCACTCCTTGTAGTTGATGCTATTTGGTTTACTTGGTGGAAGATCATATGTTCAGATCCTTAATGCATATTATTACTCCTCTGATTATGAACATGAATATGCTTTGTGAGTAGTTATGTTTTTCCTGAGGACATGGGTTAAGTCTTGCTATTAGTAGTCACGTGAATTTGGTATTCGTTCGATATTTTGATGAGATGTATGTTGTCTTTCCTCTAGTGGTGTTATGTGAACATCGACTACATGCCACTTCACCATTATTTGGGCCTAGAGGAAGGCATATTGGTAAGTAATAAGTAGATGATGGGTTGCTAGAGTGACAGAAGCTTAAACCCTAGTTTATGCATTGCTTCGTAAGGGGCTGGTTTGGATCCATATTTTTAATGTTGTGGTTAGGTTTACCTTAATACTTCTTTTGTAGTTGCGGATGCTTGCGATAGGGATTAATCATAAGTGGGATGCTTGTCCAAGTAAGGGAAGTACCCAAGCACCGGTCCACCCACATATCAAATTATCAAAGTACCGAACGCGAATCATATGAGCGTGATGAAAACTAGCTTGACGATAATTCCCATGTGTCCTCGGGAGCTCGTTTCTCATTATAAGAAATTGTCCAGGCTTATCCTTTGCTACAAAAAGGATTGGGCCAACTTTCATTGCTTGTTACTCGTTACAATTTATCTTATCACAAAACTATCTGTTACCTACAATTTCAGTGCTTGCAGAGAAAACCTTACTGAAAACCGCTTATCATTTCCTTCTGCTCCTCGTTGGGTTTGACACTCTTACTTATCGAAAGGACTACGATAGATCCCCTACGCTTGTGGGTCATTAGGGGGCGTGCCCCCTCCTTTGCTCCCTTCTCCTCTCTCCCACTATAGCCCAATAAGGCCCATATACCTCCCGGAGGGTTCCGGTAACCTCCCGGAGGGTTACGGTATCCTCCCGGTACTCCGATATATGCCCAAACTCACCCGGAACAATTCTGAAGTCCAAATATAGTCGTTCAATATATCTATCTTTATGTCTTGACCATTTCGAGACTCCTCATCATGTCCGTGATCATATCCAGGACTCTGAACTACCTTCAATACATCAAAACACATAAACTCGTAATACCGGTCGTCAGCGAACTTTAAGTGTGCGGACCCTACGAGTTTGAGAACTATGTAGACATGTAGGACCTTGAGAAGAGGTGTCTAGAGGGGGGTGATTAGACACTAAGTACCAAAGTTGCAGTTTTTAAAAAGGTTAAAAACTGCAACTTTGGTACTTAGTATCTAATCACCCCCCCTCTAGACACCTCTTCTCAACGTCCTACAAGTGGTATCAGAGCATTGGTCTCCATTGCTTTGGTTTAATCACCGTTGGAGGAAGATGGATGAGTCTACTTTGGGGAGTCTTAGACATAGAGTGCCTATTCTTGATGGAGAGTACTTTCATGAGTGGAAAAATGAGATGCTTGTAATTTTCAATCAATATCATTTGAACAAGTACATTGCTAGTCCTTGTGCACCTTGTGTTGATCCTATGCATCCTACCCTTGATGAGTCTATTGACATGATTAGGAATGTTAGAACTGTTAATCTTATCACTAGAGGCTTGCCTAGAAACTTGATTATAAAAATGCCTACTCTTGAGTGTGCCTACACTATATGGAAATTTCTTGAGGAACAATTTCCTGATTATTCTTTGAAAAATCTTGATGAAATTCTTCATAAGTCTATTGCCTTGAGTAAGATGAATACTAGTGATCCTATATTTGGTGATCATCTATTTGAGCTTACAAATCTTATGCGTGCCAAAGGAAATGTTGGTATTATTAGTGATATTATTTCCGAAGCTATAAAAATTAATAGACAAGATCATTGTCAAAATCACTCTAACAAATCACCCTCTCTAGGATTTGATCCACCACATGACGATGTTGAACATGGATACTATGATGAGGATGATGATAGTGACTTCGATCTTGATGATGCAATTAGACATTTTGGTCTTATGGCAATTCTTCAGGGATATATGTCAGGAGGAAAGGAATGGCTCCTTGACAGTGGATGCACCGATCACATGACCGGAGATAAAGACATGTTTCGTGAGCTTGCTGATAATGATAGTCCTTGAAAGTATGTCACCTTCGGTGATAGCTCAAAGGGTAAGGTGGTTGGCCTCGGTAAGGTGGCCACCTCACATGATAGCTCCATTCAGAATGTCATGCTCGTTGAATCTCTTGGATACAACTTACTTTCAGTATCTAGACTTGCTGACTTTGGTTTCAATGTCTTATTTACTGAAGTTGATTGCCAAGTGTTTCGTCGAGACAATCATAAAATGGTCTTTACCTGTATACGTAGAGGTGATCTTTACATTGTTGATTTCACTAAAAAGGCCCAACCTAAAACTTGCTTCATTGCTAAATCCTCAAAAGGTTGGTTATGGCATAGACTACTAGGTCACGTTGGCATGAGAAACCTTAACAAGCTTATTAAAGGAAATCATATCCTTGGAGTTAATGATGTCATATTTGATAAGGATAGACTTTGCAGTGCTTGTCAGGCAGGTAAACAGGTTGGAGGAAGGCATCCCGTGAAGAACATCATGACCACAAAGAGGCCACTTGAGCTACTTCACATGGATCTCTTTGGTCCCAACTCTTACAAGAGTCTCGGTGGAAATTCTTTTGGTCTAGTTATAGTCGATGATTTTTCCAGATTTACGTGGGTGTTCTTTCTTGATGATAAATTACAGGTCCAAAAGATCTTCAAAAACTTTGCTAGGAAGGCCCAAAATCAATTTGAAGTGAAGATCAAGAAGGTTCACAGCGACAACGGAACGGAGTTCAAGAATGCAAATGTGGACACCTTTCTTGATGAAGAAGGGATTTCACACGAGTTCTCGGCTACATACACACCTCAACAAAATGGAGTTGTTGAGAGGAAGAACCGGACGCTCATCAAAATGGTGAGAACGATGCTTGATGAGTACAAGATGCCGAAGCACTTTTGGGCAGAAGCGGTTGAGATAGCTTGTCATGCAACAAATCGCTTGTATTTTCACAAGCTACTCGGCAAGACGACATACGAGCTCCTCACCAGTAACAAACCCCAAGTTGGATACTTTCGAGTATTCGGCTCAAAGTGCTACATTCTTGATAAGCATCGTCGTTCTAAATTTGCTCCTAAGTCTCATGAAAGGTTTCCTGCTAGGTTATGGCTCAAACTCTCACACATATTGTGTCTACAAAAATTTCACCCGAAAGGTTGAAGAGACGGTAGATGTGAAGTTTGATGAATCTAACGGCTCGCAAGTAGAGCAACTGCCAATTGATGTAGGAGACAAAGATCCTTCGTAAGCAATCCAAGACTTGTCTATTGGCAAGGTTCGTCCAACGGAGGTGAAGGAGAGTACCTCGTCCGTCCAAGTGAAAGCTTCTACTTCACGACAAGGTAAACCAAGAGGTGATACGGAAGCATCCACAAGTGGGACACACCAAGATGAAGGAAACAAGGAAGTGCATCAAGATGAACGTCAACAACCTCCTTCTCCACCACGACAAGAGAACGACACCGCCAACAATGAAGAAGGCCAAGAAGAAGAACAAGATGAAGAAGATGTTCAACGAAGATCCAAGCAAAAGCTTTCACGAGTTAAAGCAAGAATTGCTAAAGACCATCCCGTCGAGCAAATCTACAATGACATTCAAACCGGGAGAATCACTCTCTCTAAAACTCGTTTAGCTAACTTTTGTGAAAACTATTCTTTCATCTCTAGCATTGAACCTATGAAGGTCGAAGAAGCATTGGAATATCCGGATTGGATAAATGCTATGCATGGAGAGCTACACAACTTTGAGAGGAACCAACTTTGGACATTGGTTGAGAAGCCCGACAACAACCACGAAATCATCGGTACCAAATGGGTGTTTCGCAACAAGCAAGATGAAGATGGACAAGTAGTTCGCAACAAAGCACGTCTCGTCGCCCAAGGCTACACACAAGTTGAAGGTATGGACTATGGTGAGACTTATGCTCCCGTTGCTAGACTTGAGTCTATTCGCATCTTACTTGCCTATGCTAATCACCATGATATCACATTGTACCAAATGGACATTAAAAGTGCTTTTCTAAATGGTGAAATAGAGGAGGAAGTTTATGTTAAACAACCTCCCGGCTTTGTCAATCCTAAGAAACCCATTCATGTTTACAAACTTCACAAAGCTCTTTATGGTCTTAAACAAGCTCCTAGAGCATGGTATAAATGCCTGACCAAGTTCCTTATTGAAAAAGGCTTTGAAATTGGGAAAATTGATTCCACACTCTTTACAAAAAGGGTTAACGGTGAACTATTTGTGTGCCAAATCTATGTTGATGATATTATATTTGGTTCAACTAACCCTCATTTTGGTGAGAAGTTTGGAAAGCTAATGTTGGAGAAGTTTGAGATGTCAATGATGAGTGAACTCAAATTCTTTCTTGGGTTGCAAATCAAGCAAACTAAGGAAGGTACTTTTGTCTCTCAAACAAAGTACACTAAGGACTTATTCAAGAAGTTCAATATGCAAGAATGCAAAGGTATGTCTACACCCATGCCTACTAGTGGACATCTTGATTTGACCAAAGATGGTGAACCGGTTGATCAAAAGGTTTATCGCTCTATGATTGGTTCATTGTTATATCTACGTGCTTCACGTCCCAATATTATGCTAAGTTTGTGCATGTGTGCACGATATCAAGCTGCTCCTAAAGAATGTCATCTTAAGGCTGTGAAAAGGATAGTGAGATACTTAATCCATACACCAAATTTTGGCATTTGGTATCCTAAGAGGGCCTCTTTCGATCTTGTTGGCTACTCTGACTCAGACTATGCCGGAGACAAGGTTGATAGAAAGTCCGCTTCGGGGACTTGTCAATTTCTTGGTAGATCTCTTGTGTCTTGGTACTCCAAGAAACAAAACTCGGTATCCTTATCCACCGCCGAAGCGGAATACATTGCCGCTGGTTCATGTTGTGCTCAATTACTTTGGATGACCCAAACTCTTAATGATTATGGGATATATGTGAAACATGTTCCATTGCTTTGTGACAATGAAAGTGCTATCAAAATTGGTCATAATCCTGTGCAACATTCTCGAACTCAGCATATTGAAGTTCGTCATCATTTCATTCGAGATCATGTTGCTAAGGGTGACATTGATCTTAAGCATGTTCGACCGAAAAGCAATTAGCGGATATATTCACTAAACCTCTTGATGAGAAAGTGTTTTGCAGGTTGAGAGGAGAATTGAACATCATTGATGCTTCAAACTTGGAGTAGAAACTCCATTGGATACATGCAAGACATGAGCTTATGTCTAATCCTTGATATTTCTCTTATGATGAAAATCATATGTCTTGGATATATTTGTATCTTGCATGCTATCTAACCCATGTAGGTACTTGGTTGAATCAAATTCCATGAGATTGTAATCTACTCATATCATGAGCAATCTCTACATCACCAAGTCTCCACAAAGGTGGTTGAAGACAAGGGAGCACGAAACCATTCAAACATATCCTTTGACAAATTCTATGTTAAACTTCATGATTGCCATTTTTTTTGGATACACAAGTGCTCTTCCTTGCAAGAACTAACCCATGTAGGTAGATGGACTCAAATTCCAAGTGGTGCTCCAAATTCTTGATAAGCTACATCAACCTCGAGCAACTCACACAAGTTCAACTACATGGACAACACCACCAACCAAGGTATGTTATTCCATCCTAGAGAAGCTTTACTCCAAGTTATGAGCTAAAGCAACTCGACAAGATGAGAATACATCAAGATGCTTAAACGAAAAATGGCAACCCCATTTTGAGCTTAAACGATGATTATGACAGATGATCAAGTGATCTCACTTGACTCCTAAGTCAATATACTCTAACATAGGTGACTTAGTAGCCGACCATCTCTAGATGAAGTTCCCTTGTGTTTTCTTCTTTGTTTTTGCATTTGATTCATGCATATGTGTTTCCCCTTTCAAAAAAAAACTTCATCTAGATTTCTTTTTGTTTGCTCTGCATTTTGTGCATCCAATTCCTTGCATATCATTCAGTAAATTCTTTGCAAATCTTTGTGAGATCTTTCTAGTCTAGTGAGCTGAGATGACAAGTGTTTTCCCTGTGATGAACTCGGTTACACCGATTTGTTATTTTTGGTCCAACCGAACACTTTCGGTACCACCGAAGCTTACCACTCGGTGCCACCGATTTCACAACAGGAAAAACAGTTTGCCACTTATTCTGTGTTTCTTCTGATCCAGCTCCACTCAATGAATCTTGTCCTCTACACGCATCACATTTTTATCATTGCTTTATGTTGGGACTCAAGGATCAAATCCATTCACGTCAAATTCCAGAGGGAGAGAGAGAGATTACATCTTTATCAAGCCCTTCTTGGAAATTGATGTCAAATGGGGAGAGAGAGATCACATCAAAGCTTACCATTTAGAGAGAGAGATCACATCTCAAAGGGAGAGAGAGAAGATCCTTCAAGGGGAGAGAGAGATCTCCAGGGGGAGAGAATACTAGTAGAAACTATTTCTCAAGGATCCCAGATGCTTGGTGTTCAAGAGGAGAGATGCCACATGTCTTCTTGAGGGGAAAGGCATGTTCATTTGTGCTTATTTGCATTAGCTTGCATTAGCTATATTCTTTATATCTTTCAGCTCTGATTTTCTATTCCCTATCTTCTCCCAGTATCCCATGCTCGATTCAGGGGGAGCAAGACATCTAAGGGAAAGAAATCATTTAAATTCATTGCATATCTTTACTCTTGGGGACATGTCTAATCAACTGTAGTACCTAGTACTCACTCTCTACATGTCATCCCAGTCTTGGTATTCTTGTGGTTTCCTCTGTTTGCTCTGGCTAGTAGATGTATCTGTGTTATCTAACCTTGTTTACACAGGTTCATTCCATCCTAAGCCTACTCAAGACTACAAGGTAAGTATATGCATCACAATCATGTGTATGAGGAATTCTTGCTCATGCACATACTGTTTGCAAGAAGGACTCATGGGCATGAAGGTATTTCCTTTAATATTTTCTTGCTCTGATGCATATGGCCAAGATACATGTAACACATTGCCTTCTCTATCATGGTTATGCTCTCACATGCTTCTATATTTCATATTCACATGATTGCATACATGTAGGGGGAGCCTATGATAGTTACATGTCTTTCCAAAGCTTTACTTGCTATTCTTTATATCCTTATCTAAAGCTTTGATGTATGTTGTCATCAATTACCAAAAAGGGGGAGATTTAAAGCACAAGTGCTCCCTAGGTGGTTTTGGTAATTAATGTCAACATATCTCTTGTTGGACTAACACTTTTATCTAGTATATTTCAGATAAGTTCAACATTGGAGTGGCATGGACTAAAGGATGTGGGAACTCCTTCAAGATGCTAAGGACAAAGGATTGGCTCAAGATTCAAGCTCAAGACTCTTATTTTATATTTTAGTGATCCAAGATCACATTGAGTCTATAGGAAAAGCCAATACTATCAAGGAGGGATGAGGTGTTGCTTAATGAGCCTCTTGCTTCATGTGCTTTGTGATATGCTCCAAAACCCTCAACCCGTTTCTCACATCCACATATGTCCTAAACCTAAAGTCAAACTCGGCCCCACTGATTCTTTCTATCCGGCGCCACCGAGTTTTGATGTCTTAGCCACTGCAACAAACCCTAGGCAAATCGGTCTCACCAATAGGGATCTCGGTCTCACCGAGATGGGATTGTAATCTCTCTGTGTATGTCCATTACCAAAACCACCTAGGGAGCACTTGTGCTTTCAAGACATGACCGCGACATGTCTCTGGCCAATAACCAACAGCGGAACCTGGATGCTCATATTGGCTCCCACATATTCTACGAAGATGTTTATCAGTCAAACCGCATAACAACATACGTTGTTCCATTTGTCATCGGTATGTTACTTGCCTGAGATTCGATCATCGGTATCCCAATACCTAGTTCAATCTCGTTACTGGTAAGTCTCTTTACTCGTGCTGTAATGCATCGTCCCGTAACTAACTCATTAGTCACATTGCTTGCAAGGCTTATAGTGATGTGCATTACCGAGAGGGCCCAAAGATACCTCTCTGACAATCGGAGTGACAAATCCTAATCTCGATCTATGCCAACTCAACAAACACCATTGGAGACACCTATAGATCACCTTTATAATCACCCAGTTACGTTGTGATGTTTGGTAGCACACAAAGTGTTCCTCCGGTATTCAGGAGTTGCATAATCTCATAGTCATAGGAACATGTATAAGTCATGAAGAAAGCAATAACAACATACTTAACGATCAAGTGCTAAGCTAACAGAATGGGTCAAGTCAATGATATCATTCTCTAATGATGTGATCCCGTTTATCAAATGACAACTCATGTCTATGTCTAGGAAACTTAACCATCTTTGATTAACGAGCTAGTCAAGTAGAGGCATACTAGTGACACTCTATTTGTCTATGTATTCACACATGTACTAAGTTTCCGGTTAATACAATTCTAGCATGAATAATAAACACTTATCATGATATAAGGAAATATATAAATAACAACTTTATTATTGCCTCTAGGGCATATTTCCTTCAGTCTCCCACTTGCACTAGAGTCAATAATCTAGATGACACTGTAATGATTCTAACACCCATGGAGTCTTGGTGCTGATCATATTTTGCTCGTGAGAGAGGCTTAGTCAACGGGTCTGCGACATTCAGATCCGTATGTATCTTGCAAATCTCTATGTCCCCTTCCGACACTTGATGACTGATGGAATTGAAGCGTCTCTTGATGTGCTTGGTTCTCTTGTGAAATATGGACTCCTTCACCAAGGCAATGACTCCAGTATTGTCACAAAAGATTTTTGTTGGACCCGATGCACTAGGTATAACACCTAGATCGGATATGAACTCCTTCATCCAGACTCCTTCATTTGCTGCTTCCGAAGCAGCTATGTACTCCGCTTCACACGTAGATCCCGCCACGATGCTTTTCTTAGAACTGCACCAACTTACAGCTCCACCGTTCAATATAAATACGTATCCGATTTGTGACTTAGAGTCATCCGGATCAGTGTCAAAGCTTGCATCAAGGTAACCATTTACGATGAGCACTTTGTCACCCCCATAAACGAGAAACATATCGTTAGTCCATTTCAGGTATTTCAGGATGTTCTTGACCGTTGTCCAGTGATCCACTCCTAGATTACTTTGGTACCTCCCTGCTAAACTAATAGCAAGGCACACATCAGGTCTGGTACACAACATTGCATACATGATAGAGCCTATGGCTGAATCATAGGGAACATCTTTCATTTTCTCTCTATCTTCTGCAGTGGTCGGGCATTGAGTCTGACTCAACTTCACACCTTGTAACACAGGAAAGAACCCTTTCTTTTCTTGATCCATTTTGAACTTCTTCAAAACTTTATCAAGGTATGTGCTTTGTGCAAGTCCAATTAAGCGTCTTGATCTATCTCTATAGATCTTAATGCCCAATATATAAGCAATTTCACCGAGGTCTTTCATTGAAAAACACTTGTTCAAGTATCCTTTTATGCTATCCAGAAATTCTATATCATTTCCACTCAATAATATGTCATCCACATATAATATTAGAAATGCTACAGAGCCCCCACTCACTTTCTTGTAAATACAGGCTTCTCCAAAAGTCTGTATAAAACCATATGCTTTGATCACACTATCAAAACATGTATTCCAACTCCGAGAGGCTTGCACCAGTCCATAAATGGATCGCTGGAGATTGCACACTTTGTTAGCATCCTTTGGATTCATAAAACCCTAGGGTTGCATCATATACAACTCTTCTTCCAGAAATCCATTCAGGAATGCAGTCTTACATCCATTTGCCAACTTTCATAATCATAAAATGTAGCAATTGCTAACATGATTCAGATAGACTAAAGCAATGCTACGGGTGAGAAAGTCTCATCGTAGTCAACTCCTTGAACTTGTCGAAAACCTTTCACAACAAGTCGAGCTTTGTAGACAGTAACATTACCATCAGTGTCAGTCTTCTTCTTGAAGATCCATTTATTCTCGATGGCTTGCCGATCATCGGGCAAGTCAACCAAAGTCCACACTTTGTTCTCATACATGGATCCCATCTCAAATTTCATGGCCTCAAGCCATTTCGCGGAATCTGGCCTCATCATCGCTTACTCATAGTTCATAGGTTCGTCATGGTCAAGTAACATGACCTCGAGAACAGGATTACCGTACCAATCTGGTGCGGATCTTATTCTAGTTGACCTATGAGGTTCGGTAGTAACTTGATCCGAAGTTTCATGATCATTATCATCAGCTTCCTCACTAATTGGTGTAGGGTTCATAGGAACTGATTTCTGTGATTATTTACTTTCCAATAAGGGAGCAGGTACAGTTACCTCATCAAGTTCTACTTTCCTCCCACTCACTTCTTTCGAGAGAAACTCCTTCTCTAGAAAGGATCCATTCTTAGCAATGAATGTCTTGCCTTCGGATCTATGATAGAAGGTGTACCCAATAGTTTCCTTTGGGTATCCTATGAAGACACATTTCTCCGATTTGGGTTCGAGCTTATCAGGTTGAAACTTTTTCACATAAGCATCGCAACCCGAAACTTTTAGAAACGACAACTTTGATCTTGCCAAACCACAGTTCATAAGGCGTCGTCTCAACGGATTTAGATGGCGCCCTATTTAACATGAATGCAATCGTCTCTAAAGCATAACCCCAAAACAATAGCGGTAAATCAGTAAGAGACATCATAGATCGCAGTATATATCTAATAAAGTGCGGTTACGATGTTCGGACACACCATTACGATGTAGTGTTCCGGGTGGCGTGAGTTGTGAAACTATTCCGCATTGTTTTAGATGAAGACCAAACTCATAACTCAAATATTCTCCTCCACGATCAGATCGTAGAAACTTTATTTTCTTGTTATGATGATTTTCCACTTCACTCTGAAATTCTTTGAACTTTTCAAATGTTCCAGACTTATGTTTCATCAAGTAGATATACCCATATCTTCCCAAATCATCTGTGAAGGTGAGAAAATAATGATACTCGTCGTGAGCCTCAATATTCATCGGACCACATACATCAGTATGTATGATTTCCAACAAATCTGTTGCTCACTCCATTATTCCAGAGAACGGAGTTTTAGTCATCTTGCCCATGAGGCATGGTTCGCAAGTACCAAGTGATTCATAATCAAGTGATTCCAAAAGTCCATCAGAAGGGAGTTTCTTCAGACCCAAACGGCAGTGCCACAAATAAGTTGCACTATCATTATCAACTCTACATCTTTTGGCTTCAATATTATGAATATGTGTGTCACTACTATCGAGATTCAATAAAAATAGACCACTCTTCAAGGGTGCATGACCATAAAAGATATTACTCATATAAATAGAACAACCATTATTCTCGGATTTAAATGAATAACCGTATCGCATCAAACAAGATCCAGATATAATGTTCATGCTCAACGCTGGCACCAAATAACAATTATTCAGGTCTAAAACTAATCCCGAAGGTAGATGTAGAGGTAGCGTGCCGACCGCGATTACATCAACTTTGGAACCATTTCCCACGCACATAGTCACCTTGTCCTTAGCCAATCTTCACTTAATCCGTAGTCCCTATTTCGAGTTGCAAATATTAGCAACAGAACCAGTATCAAATGCCCAGGTGCTACTGCGAGCATTAGTAAGGTACACATCAATAACATGTATATCACATATACCTTTGTTCACCTTGCCATCCTTCTTATCCGCCAAATACTTGGGCAGATCTGCTTCCACTGACCAGTCCCTTTGCAGTAGAAGCACTCAGTCTCAGGTTTAGGTCCAGACTTGGGATTCTTCACTTGAGCAACAACTTGCTTGCCGTTCTTCTTGAAGTTCCCCTTCTTCCCTTTACCCTTTTTCTTGAAACTGGTGGTCTTGCTGACCATCAACCCTTGATGCTCCTTCTTGATTTCTACCTCCGCAGCCTTTAGCATTGCGAAGAGATCGGGAATTGACTTGTTCATCCCTGGCATATTATAGTTCATCACGAAGCTCTTGTAGCTTGGTGGCAGTGATTGAAGAATTCTGTCAATGACACTATCATCATGGAGATTAACTCCCAGCTGAATCAAGTTGTTGTTATACCCAGACATTTTGAGTATATGTTCACTGATAGAACTATTCTCCTCCATCTTGCAACTATAGAACTTATTAGAGACTTCATATCTCTCAATCTGGGCATTTGCTTGAAATATTAACTTCAACTCCTAGAACATCTCATATGCTCCATGACGTTCAAAACGTTGTTAAAGTCCTGGTTCTAAGCCATAAAGCATGGCACACTGAACTATCGAGTATTCATCAGCTTTGCTCTGCTAGACGTTCACAACATTAGGCGTTGCTCCTGCAGCGGGTCCTGCACCTAGCGGTGCTTCCAGGACATAATTCTTCTATGCAGGAATGAGGATAATCCTCAAATTATGGACCCAGTCCATGTAATTGCTACCATCATCTTTCAACTTAGCTTTCTCAAGAAACGCATTAAAATTCAAAGGAACAGTAGCACATGCCATTGATATGCAACAACATAGACATGCAAAAAACTATCAGGTACTGAGTTCATGATAAATTAAAGTTCAATTAATCATATTACTTAAGAACTCCCACTTAGATAGATATCCCTCTAATCATCTAAGTGATCACGTGATCCAAATCAACTAAACCATGTCCGATCATCACGTGAGATGGAGTAGTTTTCAATGGTGAACATCACTATGTTGATCATATCTACTATATGATTCACACTCGACCTTTCGGTCCTAGTGTTTCGTGGCCATATCTGCATATGCTAGGCTCGTCAAGTTTAACCCGAGTATTCTGCGTGTGCAAAACTGGCTTGCACCCGTTGTATATGAACGTAGAGCTTATTACACCTGATCATCGCGTGGTGTCTCGGCACGACGAACTTTCGCAACGGTGCATACTCAGGGAGAACACTTGTACCTTGAAATTTAGTGAGAGATCATCTTATAATGCTACCATCGAACTAAGAAAAATAAGATGCATAAAAGATAAACATCACATGCAATCAATATAAGTGATATGATATGGCCATCATCATCTTGTGCCTTTGATCTCCATCTCCAAAGCACCGTCATGATCACCATCGTCATCGGCGCGACACCTTTGATCTCCATCTCCAAAGCACCGTCATGATCACCATCACTATTGTTTATATGACTATCGCTACCGCTTAGTGATAAAGTAAAAACAATTACAGGGTCATTGCATTGCATACAATAAAGCGACAACCATATGGCTCCTGCCAGTTGCCGATAACTCTGTTACAAAACATGATCATCTCACACAATAAAATTTAGCATCATGTCTTGACCATATCACATCACAACATGCCCTGCAAAAACAAGTTAGATGTCCTCTACTTTGTTGTTGCAAGTTTTACGTGGCTGCTACAGGCTGAGCAAGAACCGTACTTACCTACGCATCAAAACCACAACGATTTTTCGTCAAGTATGTGCTGTTTTAACCTTCAACAAGGACCGAGCGTAGCCACACTCGATTCCACTAAATTTGGAGAAACTGACACCCACCAGCCACCTGTGTGCGAAGCACATCGGTAGAACCAGTCCCGCATAAGCGTACGTGTAATGTCGGTCCGGGCCGCTTCATCCAACAATACCGCCGAATCAAAGTATGACATGCAGGTAAGCAGTATGACTATTATCTCCCACAGCTCACTTGTGTTCTACTCGTGCATATAACATCTACGCATAAACCTGGCTCGGATGCCACTGTTGGGGAACGCGGTAATTTCAAAAAAAAATCCACGCACACACAAGATCATGGTGATGCATAGCAATGAGCGGGATAGTGTTGTCCACATACCCTTGTAGACCGTAAGAGAAAGTGTTATGACAACACGGTTGATGTAGTCGTACGTCTTCACGATCTGACCGATCTTAGTACCGAAAGCATGGCACCTCCGCGATCTCCACACGTTCGGCTTGGTGACGCCCCACGAACTCACGATCCAGCAGAGTGTCGAGGGAGAGTTTCATCAGTACGACGGCATGATGACGGTGATGATGAAGCTATCAGCACACGGCTTCGCCTAAGCACTGCAACAATATGACCGAGGTGGATTATGGTGGAGGGGGGCACCGCACATGACTAAGAGATCAATGATCAACTTGTGTGTCTATGGGGTGCCTCCTCCCCCGTATATAAAGGAGTGGAGGAGGGGGAGGAGGCCGGCCTCCTAGGCTCGCGCCAAGGGGAGTCCTACTCCCACCGGGAGTAGGATCCCCCTTCCCTAGTTGGATTAGGAGAGAAGGAAGGAGGAGGAAGGAGGAAAGAGGAAGGAAAGGGGGCCGGCCCCCTCCCAATTTGGATTGGGCTTGGTGGGGGCGCCCCCTCCTTTGCTCCCTTCTCCTCTCTCTCACTATGGCCCAATAAGGCCCATATACCTCCCGGAGGGTTCCGGTAACCTCCCGGTACTTCGGTATATGCCCGAACTCACCCGGAACCATTCCGACGTCCAAATATAGACGTCCAATATATCGATCTTTATGTCTTGACCATCTCAAGACTCCTCGTCATGTCTGTGATCATATCTGGGACTCTGAACTACCTTCGGTACATCAAAACACATAAACTCATAATACCGATCGTCACCAAAATTTAAGCATGCGGACCCTACGGGTTCGAGAACTATGTAGACATGACTGAGACATGTCTCCGGACAATAACCAATAGCGGAACCTGGATGCTCATATTGGCTCCCACATATTCTACGAAGATCTTTATCGGTCAAACCGCATAACAACATACGTTGTTCCCTTTGTCATCGGTATGTTACTTGCCCGAGATTCGATCGGCGGTATCCCAATACCTAGTTCAATCTCGTTACCGGCAAGTCTCTTTACTCGTTCCGTAATGCATCATCCCGTAACTAACTCGTTAGTCACATTGCTTGCAAGGCTTATAGTGATGTGCATTACCAAGAGGGCCCAGAGATACCTCTCCGATAATCGGCGTGACAAATCCTAATCTCGATCTATCCCAACTCAACAAACACCATTGGAGACACCTATAGAGCACCTTTATAACCACCCAGTTACATTGTGATTTTTGGTAGCACACAAAGTGTTCCTTCGGTATTCGGGAGTTGCATAATCTCATAGTCGTAGGAACATGTATAAGTCATGAAGAAAGCAATAGCAACATACTAAATGATCAAGTGCTAAGCTAACGGAATGGGTCAAGTCAACCTCATCATTCTCTAATGATGTGATCCCGTTTATCAAATGACAACTCATGTCTATGGCTAGGAAACTTAACCATCTTTGATTAACAAACTAGTCAAGTAGAGGCATACTAGTGACACTCTATTTGTCTATGTATTCACACATGTACTAAGTTTCCGGTTAATACAATTCTAGCATGAATAATAAACATTTATCATGATATAAGGAAATATATTATTGCCTCTAGGGCATATTTCCTTCACTTTCAATATTATTGCGAACACTACTATCAATATCATATTCATCATGAGGCTTAAATAAATTTTCAAGATCATAGGAAGAATCACCCCAATCATGATCATTACAATAAGTAGTGGACATATCAAAATTAGCATCCCCATGCTTGGGGTTTAGCATATTATTAACACAATTGACATTAATTATATTTATAATAACATCATTGCAATCATGCTTTTCATTCAAGGAGCCATCGTGAACCACTTTATAAATTTCTTCTTTTAACACTTCATCACAATTTTCAGATTTACGAATTTCAAGCAAAACTTCATAAATATAATCTAGTGCACTCAACTCACTAGCAATTGGTTCATCATAATTGGATATTTTAAAAAAAATAGCAAGTGGATGAGGATCCATATCAATAGTTTTTTAGCAAGCAAAGATGTAAGCAAGTAGAAGGCACATGGCAACACAAGCAAAGAAGCAAACGGAAAATATTTTTGTATTTTTGCAAAAACTTTTTAGAGGTGGGGGAGATGAAAATGAGAGGCAAATGGAAAATAAAGTAAATTGCAAGGAGATGAGAGTTTATGCATAAGTACTTGATAGATGTTGATGATGTCTCCCCGGCAATGGCGCCGGAAATTCTTCCTGATTTCTTTTATCTGCGTTGGTATTTCCCCAAAGAGGAGAGGATGATGCAGCACAGCAACGCTAAGTATTTCCCTTATTTATGAAACCAAGGTTATCAATCTAGTAGAGGAACGAAGCAACACTATGATGTGGAGCATCCCTCGACTACCCGCACCGACACTCCATCACCACCGCAAGCACCAAGTGGACCAATGACAAGAGCACGTGCACGCGCCATCGAGAACGAGGTTGACTCTCTCCTCTTAGAGTTTCGTTTGGTTTGACATGAGAATTGGATTCTACCTCAAAGAGACTCGTTATGCATTCTTAGGCACCAAGAAGACGATTGTGAGAAGGAGATGATGGAGACTTGAGCGTCCACGGAGCAAGGGAAAGGAGAGGAGAACAAGAAGAATGAAGGAGAGAAGCTCCTGGACACCCCGGGTGCCAAGACGAAAGGACCCCGGGTGACCGGACACGAAGACTTGGGGAGGTCCGAACCCCCTGGACACACTGGTTGCCAGGCCATATCGGCCCCGGGTGCCCGGCCATCCTCTTGGGCCTCGCCCAGCCTGCCCCGGGTGCCCGGACCTTGCCCGCCAGCCGTTGGGTGCCACCTTCGGGTGCCCGGCCCTTCACAGCTGGCTCCCTGTGCTGCCCGGGTGCCCGGCCGAACCTGGGAGCAAGTCCCTGACCTGTCCAGGTGCCCGACCGGTCCCTCCCCGGGTGCCCGAACCCTTCCTCCGTGGCTATGGTTTTTGGGGACTTTTTGGTCCTTTGTATCCCTCTTTCCCCAAGTTTCGTCCCTCGGCTTTATATATCCATCCCCTATCTCATTTGGAAGGTTAGCAAAGTATTAGAGAATACATTGTGAGCTTTGCTCCTTGTATCCCCTCCTCTTTGGAGATCAAGCCCCCACCTAGGGAAGAATCCTTTGGATTGTCAAGGCCTCCTCTTGGAGAAGATCATCATCAAGACCTCACCTAGTGGGAAGAACTTACCTAGTGCTATTTTCCTTGAATTGTTCATGTAATCTTGTGGATCTCATGTATGCTACTCTAGTGGATGTGATATTTGGGTTTGTTTGAGTGTTTTGTTCCTTGTGTTCTTGAGTGTTCTTCCTCCTTTTTCCCCATCAAGTGTGAAAAGATCCCCTCTAGGGTTTGACCCTACAACATCTTTGGTATCATGAGCAAGGTTTATTCACATCTTGGAGTCCCATCCCCCCATTTGCTAGCTTGATTTTGTTGTTTTTCGTCCAAATTCGAAAATCCCCACAAAAATAGCCCCAAAACTTTTTCTTGCAACTTGTTGGATCTTGTGAGATTTTGTTGTTTTGGTCCATGGATTTGATGTTTGGCAAGTGGATCTAGCCCCTCCCCAACAATCCCCACCCTTTCCACCATGAAATCCACATAATTTGGCATTTCCTCCAAAATTTCCGCCCAAATCGAAGACCCCTGGGTGCCCGCACCTCGAACCACCGGGCACCCGCACCCCCGGACCATTTCGCCCAGCCGACCCCGGGCACCCGTACCTCCCACCCCGGGTGCCCGCACCCCCTCCCCCCCGAATCAGCCCAACACCTCCACCAATTTGGCCACAACTCCCACCTCCCAAGTCTGTTTTTCGTGTTCTTTAGCTCGTTTGGAAGCTCTTGACATCCCCCATCCACTCATCCCACTACCACCACCATTAGCACCCATCCAAAAAATCATCACAAAAACACCCACCTTCCGCATTTGACCGATTTTGAGTTGCCATTTCCGTTTCCTAAGGTGTTTCGGCTACTTAGGAGCGTGTGACATCATCATTACCATCATCGACTCGGAGCCATCTTCACCGCTAACCATGATAAAGGATGGTAACCTTGACGACACTTACTTCTTACCTTGCTTTTGGATTGATAGCCCGAGCCACTTTGCGTTGCTTACCCATCGAGACTAGCAAGTTGAGAATTGCCGGGCCACGCTATTGTGCACCGTAGTGATCGTGTTATCATCTTTGTGCCATAAGTCTCTCCCGTCCATATCATATATACTTGTATCATATCATACTCGGCTCGAGCATCAAGCATAGAGAAAAAAAGAAGAAGAAGAAAGCTTTTAAGCAAAAGAGGAGCAACAGAGAGCTTGTAAGCAATAGAATTGAGCCATTTGCATAGTTATATCATCTTGGTCATCGCATATATAGCATAGTTGGGATTGAAGATGGCACGTTTCTCTCATAGGTAGGTGCACAAGCGTATCTTGCCCATTTGAGCAATCGAGATAGCGTCTCTCAAGCATTCGCACAACAAGAGCATTTTCCATGGTTGCACATTTTGAGCTCACTACTTGGTTGTGCGGATCCCATATATCTTCCATGCGTGTGTACCTAGTGATATCTTGGGGTTTGATCTATTTGCTTTACTTGCATTTTTGTGAACCTTCTCAACCTTATCGATATCTTGACTAACATTTGCTTGAAATTTTTGCCACCATCCTAACCGAGCTACTCCATAAGCCTCTTATTTGTAGGTGTGAGAAACAAACCCGGTTCCAATTCTCCTATTGTGGCATTACATTGAGTGACACTTGTTACATCCTCAATCCTCGGAGAAGGTAACTGTCGGGGATATACCCCGTGGTATGACCCGGCCGGAGTTATGACCCGGCCGGACTTGGCGATTCACCAGAAGACCCGGCTGGAGCGTGGTGACTCACTGGTGACCGCCTGGAGCTTGGCGATTCACAGATAACCCGCCCAATATTGCCGACTCATTAGTAACCCGGCGGGCGGGTCAGATGGACAACAAGGCCCAAAGCCCAGAAGGCCGGTTCACGTTATGATGGGCCGGCTTAAGAGGAAAGGGATGACAAATATTTCCTTTATGAGGAAGCAAGACCCGGACTTGTATTTAACTTGTAAGAGAAGATAGACTAGTCCTAGTCCTACTAGGGCTCCACATGTAACCCGCCCCTCTAACTTATATAAGGAGGGGCAGGGCTCCCCAAGGAGGGAACAATAAACAATATCTAGAGCTAGACACAAAGGGGGAGTCGGCTTATGCGGCGACTCTCGATGAGCATAATGAGACCTAGCCTCAAACAGCATGTAGGGCTATTCCGGATGATGTTTCCCGGGGCCCAAAGCTGTCTAAATCCTTGTCTTGTCTGTTGCGTCTCTCGTCCCGATCAACCCCTCTCAAGCTACCGCATAGATGCGTTGGCCTCGCGACTAAGTCCTGACACTAAGGACATCTGTCGTGACAATTCCACGACAGTTGGCGCCCACCGTGGGGCATGCGCACGGTGGTGTTGAGTTCTTGAAGGGATCTCTTCTAGGGTTTCAAGAAGTCCGCAAGTTTCCGGATGAAGAAGAGCCGGTTTGGAAGGAGCTGGGTCAGCCTCAAGTCATCAGTCCAGTTTATAGTTTATGCGAGATTAATTCAACGGAAATTAGGGTTCTGTCATGTGCACCGCCGCATGCAAGTTTTCGGTGCATTGATCCAAGGACAACAGATACAACTGCAAAGGAATATTTGAGGCAATACACGCGTGGATGAAGCCAGGGACTCGTCTCCGCGTCTGGTTCTAAATCGCCGAAACGCTCCCTCTTGGTCTCGGCTGAGAAGCCACCGTCTCCGAGATGCGGCCGCCCGGGCCAGCTGCAGCCCAAGCAGGCCACGACCTGTGGCTGGTCTGGACCCCGCCTCCCGTCCGGGTCGCTGCCGCGCCCCGTCTCCCGTCCGAGTCGCTGTCTCACTTTGCCTCCCTGAGCCGCACTTGTCGCGTCGGGGTACATCTACATCAATCGATCAAGTTGCCAACGCTAGCTACTCCATTATAATATTTTTTTCTACTTGGAGGCCTGGACTTGTTCATCTACCGGATTGGCTCTGTGTCTGAAACGCTCTCCTCGTGGATCCCCAAGCCGTACAAGTTGGAGCTGCCGCACGCCACTACTACTGCTTCAAGAACAACAAGACGCTCCACATGAAGAGCAAGAAAGAAAATACTGGCATGCATCTGCATTGTATACATGTTACGGGCAGCTAAAAAAAAGGAGGCCAACTACTGCTTCGTCTTCAAGTGCTACTTCTCACGAAGAGGTCAAGAGCCACTATCAAGATAGAAAAAGAGGGAAGAAGTGCCGGTGACTCATATATCTAAGTTAATTCCTACCCTGCGTACGGATCATCTGTCGTCCAGATGAATCAGGTGATATCCGTCCGGTTTATTTCAGCACATATTAATTTTTGTGTGAACAATTACTTTGCCTTGCGATATTTTTGATGCAGGACAATTGTTCATTACTAATGAGGTATTATATTACGGGTACGGAGCACGCGATAGCAGCGTTCTGCACCGGCGTTTCATCTCTGTCATACCGCCCGGTGAATGAACATGCACAAGTCGCCACCCTTGTGGCCCGGTTTACGTCAGCTCATTGGGACCATGCTCGAGATCGACTCGCCGTCCACGCGGCTTACTGCGCCTACGATTGACTCACCCGTCCCTGCCGGCTTACAACGCCGCGCCCGTCTCATTTGTCTGCTCCCACGGCCGACTCACTCGTGAGTGATTTCAACTTAACCTAGTGATCATCAACTTCATGGCGGATTATTTCTGGCCTGGCACATCAGGTGATATCCATTTTAAATATATTTTATTGGCACATATTATTTTTGTCAAAAAGCAGTTTATCTTTGCCTTGGTCTGCAATATTGTTGATGCAGGACAATTGTTCACTACATCAAAACGACGCGATTAACTCGCCCGTCCGTGCCGGTTTACGACACCGGTGCCGATCTTCCCCGTCCGCACCGGTTTACAATGCCACGGCCGACTCATCTATCCGAGTTGCCTCTGATGTTGCGGTCGTTTTTGTCGTCCGTCTCTCGCGGCCTGGTCTACATCAACATACCGGGCCGCACCTGTCTGCATGAGCTGTTTATTGAGTATGAGCAAGTCACAGCTTGGGTAGCCCGGTTTTCTTTCAACAAAAAGGAGGCAAATTATCATATACTATCAACCGCCGTTTGCACTGGATGGCTCAATGAGCAGGCGCACAAGTCGCCGCCACTACAGTTTGGTTAACTTCAAATCGCCAGTTGGAAGGAACCATTGGCCGAGTTGCTGACATGGCTCATACGGGATCATTTATAACCCGCCGCAGTCACCTCAACCTTCTATGGATTTACATCGTGCTATCAACACCAATGATATACAAGTTATGTCGGTTTATATCATGGTCAAATATGAAGAGTTTCAAGCCAACTCCTCGAGTCACCTTGAGACTCGGGGGCTACGATGACATGACTTAGCAAATCTTGCTAGTTTTAGCAAATTTAAGAACCCCAGGACGATGGAGGGAAAGATAACCCGGTCCAGGAGGCTACTGTTATTTGAAGGCCGTCAGAAAATTTCCGGCTTAGAAAGTATATGACAGTTACAAAATCCCGGCTCAATGAAGAAGATCCGGGTCATCAGAAAGGATTCCGGTTTAAAATCCGGCTCAAGGGAAGTCAGTCTCATTGAAGCTCTCAAATATCTGGTTTACAATCCGGTTCAAGGGAAATCTGTTCTCCCACAAAGCTCTGAAGCGCCCAAATCCGGTTTAACAATGTCCGGTTCAAAAAGGAATTAACTTCTCGAAAGTTCGAGTTTAAAGACCGTCAGAAAATTTCCGGCTGAAAATGAAGATTCCGGTTTAAAATCCGGGTCAAGGGAAAGATGTCTCCCACAAAGCTTTGAAGCTCTCAATATCCGGTTCAAGATCCCGGTTCAAGAAGAATTTATCTCTTGCAAAAAATTTAAAAATTACCGAAGAGGACCTGCTGCCATGATGCGCGGTTCAAACATGGGTATCCTACCTTATTGGCCTAACATATTATTGATCACATGGGGGCTTCTGCTTCATAAAGCGGGGTCTCTGTTCTTTTTTACATCATGCGTGGTTACACGGAGGTTCTGTCTTAAAGCGGCCTCCGGTTTACCTCTTGGGTTAGCTTTTCAAAGCACCATGTTATGTCACTTGGGGGCTTGGTCGTGTTCGAACCAATGCAACACCTCTTGATAGGCGAAAGCCACCAGATCACTTGGGGACATGGTCAAGTCTAAACCAGTCACGCCTCTTGATCGGCCTAAGGCCACAGAGTCACTTGGGGGCTTGGTCGAACCCGAACCATTGCCACGCCACTTGATCGGCATAATGCCACGGTTTCAGTTGGGGACCTGGCTGACTTGAACCATAGCTACACCTATTGGGAGCTTGGTCGTGTCCGACCATGGTAACACCATCTGATCGGCTCAGTAAAGCCTCCTTTTTTGCAAACGGTTTTATCATTGCCTTTGCTTCCATATTTTTTTTCATAACTGTTATTCAATTTTTGTTGCGACAACATTTTAATCCGGTTCAACTGTCAATTACAAATTGACGGAACACGGTCAAATCTTAATCCGGAGGCCATCTGCCCGGTTTGATTTTCTATTACCATCCTATTATGGAGTAAACCGGCGTTCATTAACCTGGCTTGACTTTTAATTACAAGTTGTCAATACAGGATCAAGTTATAATCCGGAGACTATCAGCCCGGTCTGGTTTGACTACGAGTCGCCAGTATTATATATGGTTAAACCGGTGTTTATCACAACCCGGTACGGTTTATCATCAACCGGCACAGTATGAAAGTAGTTATCATTACTCAAGATTGGGGTTATCACTCTTACTACAAAAAGTTGGTAAAACCAGCAATGTGATTCAATATCAAAGGTATGATATATTTCATATTTGATTATTCTTAAGTGCAGCCTTGGTTATAAACCCAGGTTATATGTTGGGCATTATGACCCGTCCGGCGGTAAACCGCCAGGACACTTTAAACTTGTTGTATGTAGAAACAGGTTGAATAAAGCATGATTATAAATCACTGACGTTTATTAAACCGGCCTGGCTTTCGACTATGTGTCGCCAGTATGATGATAAATTATCCGGTGTTTATTAAACCGGCCTGGCTTTAAGACGATAAGTCGCCAGTATATGATGAAAAAATATCCGGTGTTTATTAAACCGGCCTGGCTTGGGACTATAAGTCGCCAGTATATATTTGGATTGCACCATTGGAATCATGCGCTTATAAATCATTGGGTTATATTATTTAAATAGCCAAACTTGGCTGAATTTTCATTATGATACTGAACGAATAAGGTTTTCATACTGGATTATATTATCTTGAATAGCCAACATGGCTGGATTTTATCATGGTTATTAATAACCGGCATTATTGAGGTTTATAAAGTCGCTTTAGCACAATGGCTATCATATTATCAATAGATATGATTTTTTCTACAATTGAAGGAATAGTCCCGAGTTGCTGCAGGCTTACGACCCGGCACTTGGGGGCTACATTATTTAAAGTTGCGATTACATCAAATATGCAAGTCTCATGTCGCTGCAAGCAGGCACCATGACACTTGGGGGCTCATGCAAAGTAATTTTTTGCTCATATTATTGAAGACCCGACTCATCACATTATAATGAGTCGACCCTTGGGGGCTACCAATTGCCCCTGTCAACAATTGAAGGTACAAAGCTTTTTATTCATTATATTGAAGGGTCCACTGCTCAATTGGTACAGCACAAGGCTCTTAACCTTGTGGACGTGGATTCAAGTCCCATGATGGGGGTTACATCATATGATGTTATTTTCATTGAAGTATCTCCCAGCTCAATATTATCTTACTGAGCCGGCCCTTGGGGGCTACACATCATTTCTCAAATCTATATGATTATACCTACAAAGTCCCTGCTTATTATTGCATAATGACCCGGCACTTGGGGGCTACATAATATGGAGTATTCAGTTTTTACTAAGTGACTGGGATGAACAACATGGATTTCTTCTTAAGTGGCAGTATTTATATTGAAACAAGTCTTAAGCCATCACTTTGTTCTACTCAAGACTTGGGGGCTACAGATATTATATTATTATGGAAGAACTATTTTCAAATTCTCTGTTTTGAGCAAACCGGATTGACCCGGCGTCACCAACCATTACGACCTTGTGTCTGCAACCTGGCGTCATCAATAAACATGAACTGGCATTGGCAACAATCATGATCCGGAATTATCAGTTTTTATAACCCGGCAATTTTGGTAATATTAAACCGGCAAGTTTTACATCTTCAGACCGGCTGAACATCAGTTGAATATTTGAAGACCAATATTTTTGTCAAGTCAGAGCATTCAAGGCCGATTCAAGAGGATTCTTTATTTACAAAATATTTTCTACAAGCAAATTGGTTATGAAACTGGTCTATTGACTCGGATTTTTTAGAAGGAAGAAATGACAAGGATTTAAGGATAATCAGGTGCCGGTTTACAAGAATTTTTAACCCGGAGTACAACCTGTCAAAGTTGTTCTGGTGTTTATTTTGCAGGATCAGTTTAACATGGATAAATCCAAATTAAACTGGGGGCTAATGCCGGGGATATACCCCGTGGTATGACCCGGCCGGAGTTATGACCCGTCCGGACTTGGCGATTCACCAGAAGACCCGGCTGGAGCGTGGTGACTCACTGGTGACCCGCCTGGAGCTTGGCGATTCACAGATATCCCGCCCAATATTGCCGACTCATTAGTAACCCGGCGGGCGGGTCAGATGGACAACAAGGCCCAAAGCCTAGAAGGCCGGCTCACGTTATGATGGGCCGGCTTAAGAGGAAAGGGATGACAAATATTTCCTTTATGAGGAAGCAAGACACGGACTTGTATTTAACTTGTAAGAGAAGATAGACTAGTCCTAGTCCTACTAGGGCTCCACATGTAACCCGCCCCTCTAACTTATATAAGGAGGGGCAGGGCTCCCCAAGGAGGGAACAATAAACAATATCTAGAGCTAGACACAAAGGGGGAGCCGGCTTATGCGGCGACTCTCGATGAGCATAATGAGACCTAGCCTCAAATAGCATGTAGGGCTATTCCGGATGATGTTTCCCGGGGCCCGAAGCTGTCTAAATCCTTGTCTTGTCTGTTGCGTCTCTCGTCCCGATCAACCCCTCTCAAGCTACCGCATAGATGAGTTGGCCTCGCGACTAAGTCCTGACACTAAGGACATCTGCCGTGAAAATTCCACGACAGTAACTTTGGTATTGTTCTCTCATTTTCCTACTCACCCCACTTGGTTATGATGGATAGGCCAAACTCGTCATCGAACCCACTTTTCGAGGAGCAAGGTGATGATTCCGGCTTCGTCTCCAAGAACCACTTCTTCATCGCGCAACGAGCGCTTCATCAAGAAAGTGTGGCATTGGGTGCATGCTTGGAGCAACTCGCCTCCGACCTTCGTCAATCAGAAACAAGGAACCGCGACTACATTGACGAAAAGTTCACCACACAAATGGAAGAGCTCCGTAACATGATCGTGCGACGCCTGTCTTCCTCAACCGCTTCTTCAAGATGGCGCCACTCAAGTCATCATACAAGTCGGCAATCTTCGAACTACTCCTCTTATGATGCAAGTCCTCCACGAGCTCGCCTTCCTCGATGTGATCATCCTCAAGATCACCAAGCTCAAGAAAATCCATTCCGTGGCAATGGCTTACAAGACCGAGTTCGAGCACGTGAACGGATGTGACACCAAGTACCTCAAGAAGCAATGGAGCAAGAGCAAATACCTCCACAAGCGCCATGCCAAGTACCTCAAGAAGATGACGCCATCCGTCAAGCACAAGCACTTGAAGCACAAAAACTCTACGCGAGGCCACTAGAGCCGTTGAAGACCGCAACCGCCAAGTTCGAGAACAAGAGGAAGCTCTTTGTCGCGAGATACAAGAAGAAGTCGCCCGAGGTGAAGAACAACAAGAAAGGCGCAACCAAGCGCACATTCCTCGCCCTCCTCCAAGACAAGAGTGACACCAAGTGGAACAAGTGCTTCAAGACCCTCCTCCATGCCAAGAGCGACATCACGAGGAACGAGCATTTGAGGACCTTTCAAGGCAAGAGCGATATCAAAACCGCTATCATGATGAAGAACTCCGCTACGACAAGCGCAAGTTCACCATGCCAAAGTTCTCCGGAAGCAATGATCCCGAAGAATATCTTTCTTGGGCATTGAAGGTGGACAAGATTTTTCCGCCTTCACAACTACGATGAAGAAAAGAAGATCGCCATGGCCTCCCTCGAGTTCCAAGACTACGTCCGCATTTGGTGGGAACTAGTGATCGAGCGACGACATGCAAGAGGCGAACCACCAATCACAACTTGGGAAGAAATGAAGGAAGTCATGAGAGCCCTCTTCGTGCCTACTCACTACACTCGATATCTCTTCTAGAAGTTGCAACTCCTCGAGCAAGGCACAAAGACGGTGGAAGAATACTACCAAGAAATGGAGATTGCCATGATAAGAGCCAATGTCAAGGAAGACGACGAGAAAACAATGCCACGCTTCTTGAACGGCCTCAACCATCCAATCAAGCGGATCGCCGACTTCCAACCATACTCAAACCTTCTCAAGCTAGTTCATCAAGCGACCAAGGCCGAGCGACAAGTGCAAGATGACTTCAAATACGCCAAGTACTCGTCCAAGACATACGGCTCATACTCTCAAGCTCCCGCGACTTCGGCACCTCCTACCTCAACTCGAGCATCACCAAGTACCGGCGACAAGTCAAGTTCCAAGCAAGTCGCGCCTTCCTCGACTCGTCCTCTGGCAAGCACCTACAAATCCAAGACTCCTTCATCTTTGACGCCTCCCGATGATCCCGTCAAGACAAGTTCATTCAAGTGCTTCACATGTGGTGGCCGAGGACACAAGTCCTTCCAATGCACCAACAAGCGAACAATGATCTTCAACAATGACGGCACATATGACTCGATGAATGAAGAAGAAATGGAGATGAAGATGATCAAATCTTTTGTGACAACGATTCAAGTCCCTCTCTTGTGGTCTCCAAGGTCTTGACGCTCCAACACCACCAAGACGAAGACCAACGGTGCCACATCTTCCACACCAAGTCCGGCATCAATGGGCGCTCCGTCAAGGTCATCATCGACGGAGGTAGTTGTCACAACTTGGCAAGTGAAGAGATATGTTCCAAGCTGCAATTGGTCAAGAAGAAGCACCCCCGTCCCTACAAGGTGTAAGGGCTAAGCGACTCCGGCACTATTCAAGTGGAGCACACGGTGCAAGTTTCTTTCAAGATCGGTGCCTACGAGGACACCCTAGAGTGTGATGTGGTTCCCATGTCCGTGTGCCACCTTCTTTTGGGAAGACCTTGGCAATTCGACCGTGGCGTCATCCACAACGGACGAACCAACCACTATAGCTTCAAGATGAAAGGCAAGGAGTATGTGCTTCGACCAATGTCACCAAGCCAAGGATCGCCGACAAGCAAGCTTCCACCCATCATGGAGAAACTAGTGAGAGAGTGCACCACCAAAAAGAAAGTGAGAGCCACAAGCCAAAATTGAGCGCCTCTTCGCCAAGAGAGAAAAACTTAGTCCTCCTAGCCACAAATGGAGAGATGAGAGTAGTGTGTGAGAACCCATCGAGTGTCATCCACTTTGTCCTCCTATGCAAAGATGAGGTGACCAAAACTAACAATCCTAATCCTCTTCCTCTAGTGTTTTCCAACTTGTTGCAGGAATTCGAGGATGTGTTTCCCGATGAGCTACCTCCCGGTCTCCCTCCTCTACGTGGCATTGAACATAGGATTGACCTCATCCCCGTCGCACCTCTTCCAAATAAGGCTCCCTACCGCGTCAACCCCGAAGAAACTAAGGAGATCCAACGGCAAGTACAACAACTCATCGACAACGGACATGTACGTGAAAGCTTAAGCCCTTGTGCCGTTCCCATTATACTTGTGCCCAAGCAAGATGGTAATTTTCGCATGTGCTTAGATTTTAGGCCCATCAATGCTATCACCGTTTGTTATAGACACCCCATTCCTCGCCTAGATTATATGCTTGTTGAACTTAGCGGCGCCACCATTTTCTCAAAAATTGACCTTAAAAGTGGCTAATATCAAATCCGCATACAAGAAGATGATGAATGGAAAACCGCTTTCAAAACAAAATTTGGCTTATATGAATGGTTGGTTATGCCTATGGGTTTGTCAGAAGCTCCCGGTACTTTCATGCGTCTTATGCATTTTGTGCTTCGTCCTTATATTGGAGTGTTTGTTGTGGTTTACTTCGATGACATTCTTGTTTTTAGCAAATCCATGAAAGAGCATTTAAGTCATGTTAGGGTTGTTTTGCAAACTCTTCGCAAGGAACGTCTTTATGCCAACATGAAAAAGTGCACATTTGGTGTTGACAAGCTTGTTTTCTTGGGATTCGTTGTTTCTTCCAAGGGTGTGCATGTTGATGAATCTAAAATTGAAGCAATTAAAACTTGGCCCCAACCCACCAATTTGCAACAAGTGCGTAGCTTTCTTGGCCTTGCGGGTTTCTATCGTCGCTTTGTGAAAGACTTTAGCACCATCGCCGCACCTTTGCATGCTTTGAGTAAGAAAAATGCTCCTTTTGTTTGGGGACCTTTGCAATCAACCGCTTTTGATGAGCTCAAATCTTTGCTTACCCATGCTCCGATTCTTGCTTTACCCAACTTTGAAAAAAACTTTTGAGGTTCATTGCGATGCAAGTGGTACCGGAATTGGTGGAGTTTTGATGCAAGAAAAGCGAGCTATTGCATATTTTAGTGAAAAACTCTCCGGTGCTCAACTTAACTATTCCATCTATGACAAAGAATTGTATGCTTTAGTGCATGTGTTGCATGTTTGGGAGCATTACCTTAGACCACATGAGTTTGTCATACATACCGATCATGAAACACTTAAATACCTAAAAGGTCAAACCAAGTTGAATAAATGGCATGCTAAATGGAGTGAATTCATTGAATATTTTCCCTATGTGATAAAGTAAATTAAGGGCAAAGAAAACGTGGTGGCGGATGCCCTTTCCCGCAAATGCATGTTACTTACTCAACTTGAATTGAATGTAGTTGGATTTGATCATATCAAAGATTTGTATGAGGGTGATGTGACTTTTGCTACTCCTTATGCTAAGTGTGTGACGCATACTTCTTGGGAACGATATTATATCAAAGATGGTTATCTTATGAGAGCTAACAAACTATGCATTCCCGAGTCTTCTCTTCGTTTGCTCCTTTTGCAAGAGGCTCATGGAGGCAGACTCATGGGACACTTTGGATGTGACAAGACATTCGCCACGCTCTCCAAGAACTATTATTGGCCCAAGATGTTTCGCGATGTCGCCCGCTTCACCAACCGGTGCTCTACATGTTGCAAAGCTAAGTCACACTCTGAATCCCATGGTTTACATATGCCTTTACCTATTCCACATCAACCTTGGGAAGACATTAGCATGGATTTTGTGCTTGGATTGCCTAGGACTCAAAATGGCAAGGACTCCATTTTTGTTGTGGTGGGCCGATTCTCTAAAATGGCTCATTTTATCCCATGCAATAAGAAAGACGACGCTTCACATGTTGCCAATCTCTTTTGTAGGGAAATCTTGAGGTTGCACGGTGTACCAAAGACAATTGTGTCGGACCGAGACGTCAAGTTCTTAAGCTACTTTTGGAAGACACTATGCACCAAGCTCGGGATCAAGCTACTATTCTCCACGGCGTATCATCCTCAAACCGATGGTCAAACGAAAGTCACCAACCGGACGCTTGCAACTCTCCTACGCGTGTTGATCAATAAGAACATCAAGGAGTGGGAGGAGTGCCTACCCATCACCGAGTACGCCTACAACCGCGCAAGACACTCTACCACTGGCTACGAGGTCGTCTACGGTTTCAACCCTTTGTCGCCATTGGACATTCTTCCTCTACCGCTTCAAGAACGAGCAAACATGGACGCAAGTACAAGAGCCGCCTACATCAAGAAGATGCATGAACAAACACGTTCCACGATCAAGAGCCAAGTACAACACCTCACCGCCAAGCTTAACATCAACAAGTCTCCGATGATGTTCCAACCGGGTGATCAAGTATGGATACATCTCCGCAAAGACCGCTTCCCCAAGGAAGGCAAGTCCAAGCTACTCCCAAGAGCCGACAGACCATTCAAGGTGATCGCACGCTACAACAACAATGCCTACAAGGTCGACATCCCACACGACAAGTACAATGTTACAGACATCTTCAACGTCAAAGACTTGGCCAAGTACCATGGTGATGAAGACCACGATCCGTGGACGGATCTCTCCCAAGGGGGGGGGGGATGATGCAGAGCATCCCTCAACTACCCGCACCGACACTCCATCACCACCGCAAGCACCAAGTGGACCAATGACAAGTGCACGTGCACGCGCCATCGAGAACGAGGTTGACTCTCTCCTCTTTGAGTTTCGTTCGGTTTCACATGAGAATTGGATTCTACCTCAAAGAGACTCGCTATGCATTCTTAGGCACCAAGAAGACGATCGTGAGAACGAGATGATGGAGACTCGAGCGTCCACGGAGCAAGGGAAAGGAGAGGAGAATAAGAAGAATGAAGGAGAGAAGCTCCTGGATACCCCGGGTGCCTGGACGGAAGGACCCCGGGTGCCCGGACACGAAGACTTGGGGAGGTCCGAACCCCTTGGACACCCCAGGTGCCCGGCCATCTCGGCCCCGGGTGCCCGGCCCCTGCCTGGGCTATGCCCCAGCCGGCCCCGGGTGCCCGGCCCCAAGGTCCCGGGTGCCCGACCATCCTCTTGAGCCTCGCCCAGCCTACCCTGGGTGCCCGGCCAACCGGCCCCGGGTGCCCGGCCCTTGCCCGCCAGCCGTTGGGTGCCACCTCCGGGTGCCCGGGACTTGGGCCCCCGGGTGCCCGGCCCTTCACAACCGGCTCCCTGTGCTGCCCGGGTGCCCAGCCTCTTTGCCCCGGGTGCCCGGCTGAACCTGGGAGCAAGTCCCTGACCGGTCCTGGTGCCTGGCCGGTCCCTCCCTGGGTGCCCGGACACTTCCTCCGTGGCTATGTTTTTTGGGGACTTTTTGGTCCTTTGTATCCCTCTTTCCCCAAGTTTCGTCCCTAAGCTTTTATATATCCATCCCCTAGCTCATCTGGAAGGTTAGAAAAGTATTAGAGAAAACATTGTGAGCTTTGCTCCTTGTATCCCCTCCTCTTTGGAGATCAAGCCCCCACCTAGGGAAGAATCCTTTGGATTGTCAAGGCCTCCTCTTGGAGAAGATCATCATCAAGACCTCACCTAGTGGGAAGAACTTACCTAGTGCTATTTTCCTTGACTTGTTCATGTAATCTTGTGGATCTCATGTATGCTACTCTAGTGGATGTGATATTTGGGTTTGTTTGAGTGTTTTGTTCCTTGTGTTCTTGAGTGTTCTTCCTCCTTTTCCCCGTCCAAGTGTGAAAAGATCCCCTCTAGAGTTTGACCCTACAACACACTATGTAAACAACACCTACAAACAAATAACAAATACTTGCAACCCAAAGCGTAAGAGGGGTTGTCAATCCCTCCTCGGTATTGAGATAGATTAAATTGTATGAGATTGGATAAACAGATCTAGAAAAAAACACAAAATAAATAAATAAAAAGTGCAGCAAGGTATTTTTAGGTTTTTGGAATAATAGATCTGAAAACAATATGATAGGAAATAGACCCGAGGGCCGTAGATTTCACTAGTGCCTTCTCTCGAGAAAATAACATACGGTGGGTAAAAAAATTACTGTTGGGCAATTGTTAGAAGAGCAAATAATTATGATGATATCCAAGGCAACGATCATGTATATAGGCATCACGTCCAAAATTAGTAGTTCGACTCCTGCCTGCTGAGGGAGTCCGGGATTAAGGGGTCCTCGGACAGCCGGACTATATACTTTGGCCGGACTATTGGACTATGAAGATGCAAGATTGAAGACTTCGCCCCGTGTCCGGATGGGACTCTCCTTTGCGTGGAAGGCAAGCTTGGAAATTCGGATATGTAGATATCCTTCTCTGTAACCGACTCTGTGTAACCCTAGCCCCCTTCGATGTCTATATAAACCGGAGGGTTTAGTCCGTAGGACAACAACAATCATAATCATAGGCTAGTTTCTAGGGTTTAGCCTCTATGATCTCGTGGTAGATCAACTCTTGTAATACTCATATCATCAAGATCAATCAGCAGGAAGTAGGATATTACCTCCATCGAGAGGGCCCGAACCTGGGTAAACATCGTGTCCCCTGCCTCCTGTTACCATTAGCCTTAGACGCACAGTTCGGGACCCCCTACCCGAGATCCACCGGTTTTGACACCGACATTGGTGCTTTCATTGAGAGTTCCACTATGTCATCACGATAAGGCTTGATGGCTCCTTCAATCATCTTCAATGACGCGGTCCAGGGGGGTTTCCTCCCTGGACAGATCTTCGTATTCGGCGGCTTCGTACTGCGGGCCAACTCGCTTGGCCATCTGGAGCAGATCGATAGCTACGCCCCTGGCCATCAGGTCAGGTTTGGGAGCTTGAACTATACTGCCAACATCCGCGAAGACTTGATCTTCGACGGATTCGAGCCCATGTCAGGTGCGCCGAGCAGTCACGACGAGCATGACTTAGATCTTCCATCAGACAACGTTCGGGAGACCACGCCTGCGGCGGCCCCGGGAATCAATCCGGAGCAGATCGCGCCATCCGAGGACGGGTGGATGGACCCAGCCACGGAGGCCGCACACTCATCGGTGTTGGAGCCGAACACTGATCCCACCTCTTATGAGGATGGTGTCATCGGACCCTCGGACTCGTCTCCGGCTACAGCCTCCGAACCGCGTACATCCGTGCCTATCGAATCTGATTGGGCACTGATCATGGAGTTCACCTCCACGGACGTCTTTCAGCACTCGCCCTTGGGTGATGTGCTAAACTCATTAAGGTCTCTCTCCTTGTCAGGAGACTCTTGGCCGAACTATGTCCGGCTCAAGTGGGAAGTGGACAACGAAGAAATCTGTTCCCCACCCACCACCCACTTCATAGCCAATGTCAATGACTTAACCAACACGCTTGATTTCGACTCTAAAGACATCGACGGTATGGACGAGGATGCAGGAGAAGAACAGGAACCACTGCCTATAGGGCGCTGGACAACCACCTCATCATATGATATATATATATATATATATATATGGTGGACACCCCCAAAGAAAGCGATGGCAATGAGGCAACGGAAGATAATCCCTTGGAGAAGCAATCTAGGCACCGGCATCGGCGCCGCTCCAAGCCCCGCCATAGCAAAAATATTGATACCGACACAAGAGATGATAACAATCTGGATGGTGCCGAAGACGAAAACAATCCTGCCCAGCCAGGCTTCGAGCAGGCCGATAGGTAAATGATAAAGACAGAATTTTTGATGTGGAATGCTACCTAGCATAATTCCCAATGTAATTTTCTTTATTGTGGCATGATTGTTCAAATCCAAATGATTCAAGATAAAAGCTTATAAAACATAAAAATAATAATACTTTGAAGCATACTAACAAATAATCATGTCCTATCAAAATAGCATAGCCAAAGAAAGCTTATCCCTACAAAATCATACAGTTAGGCCATTGTCGGGGGGATGAACCCCGGGCAGGCAATGAAACCCGGTCCTTTTCAAAAACAGCAAGGCCCGCATCGCCCCGTGAACCGGCACGCGCCTGGCCGGGTCGCTCGACCCGGCAAGGCCTGCAACCTGGCCAAGCCCCTCGACTCGGCAAGGTACGTCGACCCGGCCGTAGCAGCTGGCGCAAGACAACTCAACCCGGCGCAGCCGTGGCTTCCCCAGCAAGCCAACCCACCCGTGGCGTCCACGGCAACCCAGCCACGGGTCAGCTCCCGTCCCATCCAGGTCGTACGATGGGAAGAGACCTCAACCTCCGATGACCAAGACAACAGTGTTCCCGCCCATGCCTTTGGTTAGCCGGAGCATGCAACAGTACCCCTTACCTACCCGCTGACCAGGGCTAGCGTGGCAACCATGTTCCCGCCCTCACCGCTGACGACAGCAAGTGGCAGCCTGACGAAGAGCACTGTACATGACTCGACTCGACCACGCCCTGATGATCGACAAGACAGCGCACAGTCCCCCTAAGCCCATGGGGCCCGCACCTAGGGTAACTCGGTAAACCACAAGCCCACAAGCGGGACCCAGCCTGGTACCCCGAACACTAACAATACAGACCCACCGACTCGGCATATTACCATTGTAACCCTGGGTGGGTTGATCTATAAAACCCCCCAGGAGCCCACGCCTACAGAGGCATGCCATGACATACGATACGAGAGAGATACGAGACATATGTAAGAGAAACACAGGCAAGCATAGGACTAGCCACCCAACAGCGACACCGGGGAGAAGGAGCAGTCCAAGCCTTGGCCAGCTTCCTTCCTCCTCCATACAGCTCTAGGAGTGACATTGTACTATCGATCGTCCAACTAAACTCGGCAGGACTAGGGGTGTTATCTCTCCGGAGAGCCCCGAACCTGGGTATGTCCGGCATCTCGTGCCCGCGCATATCAACCTCGCCCCTGGAGCCCACCAGCGCCCTCGAGCCTCCTCCTCTCTTCAGCCATCCCTTGGCATCTGCCGTGCACCCATGTCGCTCCTGGCGCCCACCATGGGGCAGATCAAGGAGCTGGCCGGGAGCATGCTTCAGACGAGTCCCTTCTCCTACTCCGACGACTCCGTCGCTCTGGCAGACGACGGCATCGGCGCGCTCGCCGCCTCCTTCACCGTGTTGCGCATCTCAGACGCATTCGCGGCCGACGAGTACCCCGGCGAGGTGCTCGGCTACTCCGACTCTTCGCTCTCCCTCAGCGGCGGATTCACTGCCGGGGCGATGGATGCCCATGTGGAGGTCTTCGTCACCGGAGATGGCGCCTCTTCCTCGTCGAGCAAGGCGAGGAGGGTCGCAGAAGCCGGGGCCGCCGCGGCACGGACCGAGCCGTCCGACCCGTTGCGTGCCGCGATGCAGAGCCTCCGCATCCCCATCGGCACCGAGGCCGATGCCACCAACATCACCAAAGCCCGAACCCAGCTCGAGGACAGGTGCCAGCAGATGCTGGACCTGTCCGAGACGCTGGCCACCACCAGGCGTCGCCTGGAGGCCGCTCAGATGGAGCACGACGCCGCCCACGGATTCACGCCCGCCGCGGCCGAGCCAAGCCGGGTCGCTGATACTCGCGCCCGGGGAGGAGCGATCGGCCGGGCCTTCGGCGCCGTCCGGACCGTCTACGAGACCCCAGTCAAGAACATGTGCACTGCGGAGGCAGCCGCGGTCGGCCTCGACCAACTCACAGGTGAGGAGCTCAAGGAACGCATCGGGCGGATGCGCGACCTCCTCCACGCCGCTAACACCCAGCAGGATCGCCTCAACCAGCTCGCCAAGCCGGCGGGGTCTAGCTCCGCCCGCCTTGGCGGACCCAGCGAACTTCTGCACACGGCTTCCTCGCCTCACGGCGAGGCGCACTCCGGCCAAGCCCAGACCCGACGCAACCCGGCCGCCACCGCCGCTGACGCTCTGGGCAACAAGCCCGCCCCGGTGACCCGGCGCGGACCCGGCCAGCATGGCCGGTGTCTGGTTCCAACCGACCCGGCCCCTCGGGGCTTGGCCACAAGTCGACTCAGGCCGCGCGCCATCAACGACGCCGACGCGCGCCACCGCCTCGATCAGCTCGCTCGCTCCTTGGAGGTGGAGGAGAGCGGTGCTATCGGGCCGGCATGTTTCGGCCCACGCATCCGGGAGGAGCCCTTTCCCAAGGGGTTCGTGCTCCCCCGCGGCACCCCCAAGGACAATGGGACCGTGAAGCCAGAAGACTGGCTCATCGACTGCACCACGGCCATTGGCATCACCAGTGCCAATCATCGTCTCGCCGTGCGCTACGCATCGCTCATGCTCAAAAATCACCGTGTCTCCAAATTGCGTTTGAAACTATCTCCAAACCCTTCCCTTTACATTCTTGCAAGTTGCATGCTTTATTTTCCGCTGCTCATATACTCTTTTCATGCTTGCTTGAATTGTGTGAAGATTGCTTGACTTGTGCTAAGATAGCTAAAATCTGCCAAAGACTAAAATTGGGAAAAGGCATAGTTTTTAATTGGTCAAGTAGTCTAATCACCCCCTCTAGACTTACTTCTTGGATCCTACAAGTGGTATCAGAGCTTTGGTCTCCATTTCTTTGGTTTAAGCACCATTGGAGGAAGATGGATGAGTCTACTTTGGGGAGTCTTAGACAAAGAGTGACTATACTTGATGGAGAATATTTTCATGAGTGGAAAAATGAGATGCTTGTAATTTTCAATCAATATCATTTGAACAAGTACATTGCTAGTCCTTGTGCACCTCATGTTAATCCTATGCATCCTACCCTTGATGAGTCGATTGACATGATTAGGAATGTTAGAACGGTCAATCTTATCACTAGAGGCTTGCCTAGAAACTTGATTGGAAAACTGCCTACTCTTGAGTGTGCCTACACTATATGGAAATTTCTTGAGGAACAATTTCCTAATTATTCTTTGAAAAATCTGGATGAAATTCTTCATAAATCTATTGCCTTGAGTAAGATGAATTCCAATGATCCTATGTTTGGTAATTGTCTATTTGAACTTACAAATCTTATGCGTGGCAAAGGAAATGTTGGAATTATTAGCGATATTATTTCCGAAGCTACTAGACTTCATAGAGGAGATTATTGTCAAACTCATACTAATGAATCACCCTCACTAGGAATTGATCCACAACATGACGATGTTGAACATGGATACTATGATGAGGATGATGGTGATGACTTTGATCTTGATGACGCAATGAGACACTTTGGTCTTATGGCAAATCTTCGGGGATATATGGTAGGAGGAAAGGAATGGGTTCTTGACAGTGGATGTACCGATCACATGACCGGAGATAAAGACATGTTTCGTGACCTTGCTGAAAATGATGGTCCTCAAAAGTATGTCACTTTCGGTGACAACTCAAAGGGTAAGGTGGTTGGCCTCGGTAAGGTGGCCATCTCACATGATAGCTCCATTCAGAATGTTATGCTCGTTGAATCTCTTGGCTACAACTTACTTTCAGTATCTAGACTTGCTGATTTTGGTTTCAATGTCCTATTTACTGAAGTAGATTGCCAAGTGTTTCGTAGAGACAATCATAAAATGGTCTTTACCGGTATACGTAGAGGTTATCTTTACATTGTTGATTTCACTAAAAAGGCTCAACCTAGAACTTGCTTCATTGCTAAATCCTCTAAAGGTTGGTTATGGCATAGACGACTAGGTCACGTTGGCATGAGAAACCTTGACAAGCTTATTAAAGGGAATCATATCCTTGGTGTTAACGATGTCATATTTGATAAGGATAGACTTTGCAGTGCTTGTCAAGCAGGCAAACAGGTTGGAGGAAGGCATCCCGTGAAGAATATCATGACCACAAGGAGGCCAGTTGAACTACTTCACATGGATCTCTTTGGTCCCAAAGCTTACAAAAGTCTCGGTGGAAATTCTTTTGGTCTAGTTATAGTTGATGATTTTTCAAGATTTACGTGGGTGTTCTTTCTCGATGACAAATCGCATGTCCAAAAGATCTTCAAAAACTTTGCCAGGAAGGCCCAAAATCAGTTTGAAGTGAAGATCAAGAAGGTTCGCAGCGACAACGGAACGGAGTTCAAGAATGCAAATGTGGACACCTTTCTTGACGAAGAAGGTATTTCTCGGCTACGTACACATCTCAACAAAATGGAGTTGTTGAGAGGAAGAACCGGACGCTCATCGAAATGGCAAGAACGATGCTTGATGAGTACAAGACACCGAAGCACTTTTGGGCAGAAGCGGTTGAGACAGCTTGTCATGCAACAAATCGCTTGTATATTCACAAGCTACTCGGCAAGATGACATACGAGCTCCTCACCGGTAACAAACCCCAAGTTGGATACTTTTGAGTATTCGGCTCAAAGTGCTACATTCTTGATAAGCATCATCGTTCTAAATTTGCTCCTAAGTCTCATGAAGGTTTCCTACTTCGTTATGGCTCAAACTCTCACACATACCGTGTCTACAACAATTTCACCCGAAAGGTTGAAGAGACGGTAGATGTGAAGTTTGATGAATCTAACGGCTCGCAAGTAGAGCAATTGCCAATTGATGTAGGAGACAAAGACCCCTCGGAAGCAATCCAAGACTTGTCTATTGGCAAGATTCGTCCAACGGAGGTGAAGGAGAGTACCTCGTCCATCCAAGTGGAAGCTTCTACCTCACGACAAGGTGAACCAAGAGTTGATACGGAAGCATCCACAAGTGGGACACACCAAGATAAAGAAAACAAGGAAGTACATCAAGAATGTCAAAAACCTCCTTCTCCACCACGACAAGAGAACGATAACGCCAATAATGAAGAAGGCTAGGAAGAAGAACAAGATGAAGAAGATGTTCAACCAAGACCCAAGCAAAAGCTTTCATGAGTTCGAGCAAGAATTGCTAAAGACCACCCCGTCGAGCAAATCTACAATGATATCCAAACCGGGAGAATCACTCGCTCTAAAACTCGTTTAGCTAACTTTTGTGAACACTATTCATTCATCTCTAGCATTGAACCTATGAAGGTCAAAGAAGCATTGGAAGATCCGGATTGGATAAATGCTATGCATGAAGAGCTACACAACTTTGAGATAAATCAAGTTTGGACATTGGTTGAGAAGCCCGACAACAACCACAACATCGTCGGTACCAAATAGGTGTTTCGCAACAAGCAAGATGAAGATGGACTAGTGACGTCTACTACACAACCTTCTTCTTGTAGATGTTGTTGGGCCTGCAAGTGCACAGGTTTGTAGGACATTAGCAAATTTCCCTCAAGTGGACAACCTAAGGTTTATCAATCCGTAGGAGGCGTAGGATGAAGATGATCTCTCTCAAACAACCCTGCAACCAAATAGCAAAGAGTCTCTTGTGTCCCCAACACACCCAATACAATGGCAAATTGTATAGGTGCACTAGTTCAGCGAAGAGATGGTGATACAAGTGCAATATGGATGGTAGATAAAGATTTTTGTAATCTGAAATAATAAAAACAGCAAGGTAACGAGCGATAAAAGTGTGCGTAAACGGTATTGCAATGGTAGGAAACAAGGCCTAGGGTTCATACTTTCACTAGTGCAAGTTCTCTCAACAATAATAACATAGATAGATCATATAGCAAGCCCTCAACATGCTACAAAGAGCCACTCCAAAGCCACTAATAGCAGAGAACAAACGAAGAGATTATGGTAGGGTACGAAACCACCTCAAAGTTATTCTTTCGGATCAATCTATTCAAGAGTTCGTACTAGAATAACACCTTAAGGCACAAATCAACCAAAACCCTAATGTCACCTAGATACTCCATTGTCACCTCAAGTATCCGTGGGCATGATTATACGATATGCATCACACAATCTCAGATTCATCTACTCAACCAACACAAAGTACTTCAAAGAGTGTCCCAAAGTTTCTACCGGAGAGTCAAGAATGTGTGCCAACCCCTATGCATAGGTTCATGGGCGGAACCCGCAAGTTGGTCACCAAAACATACATCAAGTGGCACATGATATCCCATTGTCACCACAGATAAGCACGACAAGACATACATCAAGTGTTCTCATAAAAGACTCAATCCGGTAAGATAACTTCAAAGGGGAAAACTCAATTCATCACAAGAGAGTAGAGGGGGAGAAACATCATAAGATACAACTACAATAGCAAAGCTCGGGATACATCAACATCGTGCCATAGAGGGAACACGAGAGAGAACACAAGAGAGAGAGAGATCAAACACATAGCTACTGGTACATACCCTCAGCCACGAGGGTGAACTACTCCCTCCTCGACATGGAGAGCGCTGGGATGATGAAGATGGCCACCGGTGAAGGATCCCCCCCTCCGGCAGGGTGCCGGGAAGGGCTCCTGAGAGGTTTTTGGTGGCTACAGAGGCTTGCGGCAGCGGAACTCCCGATCTATCTTCTCCGTGGATGTTTTTAGGGTACGTGGGACTATATAGGCGAAAGAAGTCGGTCGGGAGGTGCTCGAGGGGCCCACGTGACAGGGGGCCGCGCCCTGTAGGGGGGGGGCTCTCTCCTGGTGATAAAGACCGAACCTCGTGGTGAGATCCGATCTGTTGTTGCGGCCCGACCTTTCACGACAGCCCACCTTCAATAGCAGTAACCTCTCGCCCACGCACATGATGTACGCGAAATAGAGGGATTGAACCTGACGGTCCAGCACGAGAAAACCAATCTCGGCGACGGTACTCACGCGCAAAACAATTTCCTCTTAGAAATCGCAACAAAGAGGTTTTCTAAAGCTTCCTCCAAAACTTAGGGATTTTTAGACAGCTTCCCCCAAAACTCGATACAGGTGTCTACCTTAAAAACACATGGCCTTTATTATCCAAATATAATCTCCCCTTTACATCAGACGCACACATGACTTTTATATCCGTGGACTATCTACCTAGACTTGGCCCTCAAGTTGGGCGTACCTTCTATCTCTTGACCCTTGAATTAAACAAACGAAAGAACTAATTTGGAGTTTTCCATATCTAATCTTGCCTTTTACATCTCGGCAAGATCTCAACTGTCTAATTAAACTATAGGACCGATGTAAACTCTAGTTATTCTTTTGATGCACCTTGGTACGTGGTAACAAGAGGAGGACCCCATCCAGTAGCGCACAAGGAAAGAAACTCTCGAGGCAGCAGAGTCCTAGCCGTGTATCTATTCTCTGGTGGACGTGGAAACATAAAGAAATAACATATTTTATTTCCACATGCAGTAGCACATGTACGGTTTTGCTGCAAACCTTTTCTTTCCTCATATGTACGTGCACCTTGGATTGCATGCATGCGTACTTGGCTCAATGAAAACAAAACCATTTTTGTATTACTTTTATCCATGGCATAGTCACGGATTCCATTGATCCCCATGCAAAATAGATGGCGCCCAATTCTTGCAGATATGCAGACGAATAGGTCACAGTAATACGTTCATCCTCAACTTTGCACTGCTTCTCATTAATCTTCAGATTTGGCATAACTAAAACATCATTAACGGCTGGATCAATAACTGGATTAATACTGCTAATGATTGGTGTGCTCGTATCATCATCTTCCCCTTGAAACGAAACCGTCCTTGGTTTCGTGTTGATCTCTCCAATAGAACTGTTATTTGTAGATGGAACAATGACCGTCAAATTTGTAGCACATTCGACCTTCTTACTTTCTTTTTCTTTCTACTCTTTCATCTTCTTGAGATGTTCTTTCCTCCAGGAATTAAAACGCTCCTGACCCATGGGCACTAGGTCGTACTTCTTACCCTTCTTGACGGTATATGTATGTGTTTGACAATCATACGCAACATCATCCTCTTTGTACCATGGCTCGCCCAACAATAAGTGACATGAAACCATCGGAGATGGAATCACGTCACACAAAACCGTGCACAAATATTTTCCCAACGAAAACGGTACCTTGGTTTGATGTGTGACACTGAGCTCTTCATGACCCCAACGGAACGAGTATGGTTGTGGGCGTGGTGTCATTGGTAGTTCCAACTTCTCCACCATCTCGATGCTTGCCGCGTTGATCAAACTCATGTGGTCAACTGTCATAGCACATGATCTCTCTTGTACCACAACAAGAGTATGAAAAAGTCCATCCCATCGGCCTTCCTCCTCCAATTGAAATCCATAGCTTAGCTTCCATGATAAACCAGTCATCTTCTGCACAGTGTCGTGAACAACCTTGCTCTGAATACCACCTGATAAAGACCGAACCTCGTGGTGAGATCCGATCTGTTGTTGCGGCCCGATCTTTCACGACAGCCCACCTTCAGTAGCAGTAACCTCTCGCCCACGCACGTGATGTACGCGAAATAGAGGGATTGAACCTGACGGTCCAGCACGAGAAAACCAATCTCGGCGACGGTACTCACGCGCAAAACAATTTCCTCTTAGAAATCGCAACAAAGAGGTTTTCTAAAGCTTCCTCCAAAACTTAGGGATTTTTAGACAGCTTCCCCCAAAACTCGATACAGGTGTCTACCCTAAAAACACATGGCCTTTATTATCCAAATATAATCTCCCCTTTACATCAGACGCACACATGACTTTTATATCCGTGGACTATCTACCTAGACTTGGCCCTCAAGTTGGGCGTACCTTCTATCTCTTGACCCTTGAATTAAACAAACGAAAAAACTAATTTGGAGTTTTCCATATCTAATCTTGCCTTTTACATCTCGGCAAGATCTCAACTGTCTAATTAAACTACAGGACCGACGTAAACTCTAGTTATTCTTTTGATGCACCTTGGTACGTGGTAACAAGAGGAGGACCCCATCCAGTAGCGCACAAGGAAAGAAACTCTCGAGGCAGCAGAGTCCTGGCCGTGTATCTATTCTCTGGTGGACGTGGAAACATAAAGAAATAACATATTTTATTTCCACATGCAGTAGCACATGTACGGTTTTGCTGCAAACCTTTTCTTTCCTCATATGTACGTGCACCTTCGATTGCATGCATGTGTACTTGGCTCAATGAAAACAAAACCGTTTTTATATTACTTTGATCCATGGCATAGTCACGGACTCCAACTTCCATTGATCCCCATGCAAAATAGATGGCGCCCAATTCTTGCAGATATGCAGACGAATAGGTCACAGTAATATGTTCATCCTCAACTTTGCACTGCTTATCATTAATCTTCAGATTTGGCATAACTAAAACATCATTAACGACTGGATCAATAACTGGATTAATACTGCTAATGATTGGTGTGCTCGTATCACCTGGGCTCCTTGAGGATCGTCTGACTTGATCTCCAAGCCTCCAGGATGATAATCTTCCAAAAAATCACGTTGCCGAAGGTTTCATTCCATTTGGACTCCGTTTGATATTCCTTTTCTTCGAAATACTAAAACGGGCAATAAAACAACAATATGGGTTGGGCCTCCGGTTAATAGGTTAGTCCCAAAAGTAATATAAAAGTGTATAATAAAGCCCATAATCATTCAAAACAGATAATAATATAGCATGAATGCTTCATAAATTATAGATGCGTTGGAGACGTATCAGCATCCCCAAGATTAATTCCTACTCGTCCTCGAGTAGGTAAATGATAAAAGAAAGAATTTATGAAGTGTGAATGCTAGAAGGTGCACAAGTTTGATCAACGATAATTCCAATCACCTTTTCTAGCATGATAATATGTCATAACAGTAGTTCATCTCATAAAACTTTTCACGAACTAGTAACAAGCAATTCACATGTTAAAGCATAGACCATAAACTTTCTTGAAAACTAGCAAACTTCATTCTTAGTCATCAAACAATTGCAATACATCTTACTTTCAGGAAGATTCTATGTCAGAGCTTTGGTTTAGCAAACTTCACACACTCAACTATCATATAGTCTTCTACAATTGCTAACACTCACGCAATACTTGTGGTTATGAAGTTTTAATTAGACACAGAGAAATATTAGGGCTTATAATGTTGCCTCCAAATGTATCACCTTTGGGTGATGTCAACAATAATAGTTCATGCTAACATACATCCAATTGGATATATATATCAGGATCACCCTAACACAAAGTGCTTGCCAAAGGATAAAATGAAAAAAGGGAAAGGTGAAGATCACCTTGACTCTTGCATAAAGTAAAAGACATAAAGTAAAAGATAGGACCTTCGCAGAGGGAAGCAGAGGTTTCCATGCGCTTTTAGGGTCGGATACACAAAATATTAATGCGAAAGAACATCACTTTATATTGCCCCTTGTATATGGACCTTTATTATGCAGTCCGTCGCTTTTATTGCTTCCATAACAAGTTCTACAAAGCTTATTTTCTCCACACTAATAAGTCATGCATATTTAGAGAGCAATTTTTATTGCTTGCACCGATGACAACTTACTTGAAGGATCTTACTCAATCCATAGGTAAGTATGGTGGACTCTCATGGCAAAAACTGGGTTTAAGGATATTTGGAAGCACAAGTAGTATCTCTACTTGGTGCTAGGAATTTTTGGCTAGCATGAGGGGGAAAGGGAAGCTCAACATGTTTGAATGATCCATGACAATATACTTTAACTGAGATGCGAGAAAACATAACCCATTATGTTGTCTTCCTTGTCCAACATCAACTCTTTAGCATGTCATACATAATGAGTGCTCACAATTATAAAAGATGTCTGTGATAATATATTTATATGTGAAATCTCTCTTCCTTCGATATTCTTTCATGAATTGTTCAAATGACTAATACAATGCTTGCTAACTATCAATAAATTTACAACCTCTACTTCTTAGATGTGAAGTCATTACTCCCCATGGGATAAGCAAATGAGGCATATATAATTTAAGATTTATGACAATCAACTCATTCAACAATTTACTCATAGGATATAAGTGAAGCACACGAGTAAATCAAAAGCTACTCCAAAAAGATATAAGTGAAGATAAATGAGTAGCTAAATAATTATGCAACTATGTGAAGACTCTCTCTCATTAAAGAATTCCAGATCTTGCTATTGTATTCAAGCAGCAAGAAAAACAAAATAAAATGACATTGCAAAGATAGCACAACTCATATGAAGAAGCAAAAACTTAGGCTCAACTGATACTAACCGATAGTTGTTGAAGAAGAAAGGTGGGATGCCTACCGGGGCATCCCCAAGCTTAGATGCTTGAGACTTATTGAAATATTATTTTGGGGTGCCTTGGGCATCCCCAATCTTGAGCTTTTATGTCTCCTTAATTCCTTTCATATCATGGTTTCTCTTCTTTTTATCAAAAGCTTCATTCACAACAAACTCAACAAGAACTCGTCAGATAGGTTAGTATAAACCAATGCAAAACCTTATTATTTTCTACTGTAACAAATCACTAAAATTATTATTCAACATTGCATACTAAATGCCTCTGCATATTTAATACTCCTATCCTCAAATAGAATCATTAAACAAGCAAACATACACAAACAATGCAAACATAACAGCAGTCTGCCAAAACAGTATAGTCTGTAAAGAATGCAAGAGTATCAATATTACCTGACTCCAAAAATTATGAACTAAAATTCACACTGTAATAAATTTATTACAGCTTAATATGCAAAAATATTCAACATTATACCATTCTCTGACTTTTCTAGGGAATTTTTGCAACAGCGGTAAACTTTCTGTTTTGAAACAGCAACATGTATACTTAGCAAAATAAGCATGGCAAAGACTATTGTTGACTTTTTATTGAACCTAAAGGTGCAAAATATTATTCTAACTAACATCAAGCAAACACTAACAAAATAAAATGACGCTCCAAGCAAAACACATATCATGTGGTGAATAAAAATATAGCTCCAAGTGAAGTTACCGATGAACAAAGACGAAAGAGGGGATGCCATCCGGGGCATCCCCAAGCTTAGGCTCTTGGTTGTCCTTGAATATTACCTTGTGGTGCCTTGGGCATCCCCAAGCTTAGGCTCTTTCCACTCCTTATTCCATAGTCCATCGAATCTTTACCAAAAACTTGAAAACTTCAACCACACAAAACTCAACACAAAACTCGTAAGCTCCGTTAGTATAATAAAACCACCACTTAGGTACTGTAATGAACTCATTATAAATTCATATTTGTGTAATATCTACTGTATTCTAACATCTCTATGGTTCATACCACTTAATACTAGCCATAGATGCATCAAAATAAGCAAACAACAGATAGAAAACAGAATATGTGAAAACAGAATAGTCTGTAGTAATCTGTATAAAACGTATACTTATGGAATCCCAAAAATTATGAAATAAATTGCTGGACCTGAGAAATTTGTCTATTAATCATCTGCAAAAATAATCAACCTAAAATCACTCTCCAGTAAAAAATGGCAGCTAATCTTGTGAGCGCTAAAGTTTCTGTTTTTTTACAGCAAGATCATATAAACTTCACCCAAGTCTTCCCAAAGGTTCTACTTGGCACTTTATTGAAACAAAAGCTATAAAACATGATTACTAAAGTAGCATAATCATGTGGACACACAAAAACAGTAAGGGTAAATGTTGGGTTGTCTCCCAACAAGCGCTTTTCTTTAATGCCTTTCTAGCTAGGCATGATGATGGCAATGATGCTCACATAAAAGATAAGAATTGAAACATAACGGGAGCATCATGAAGCATATGACTAGCACATTTAAGCCTAACCCACTTCCTATGCATAGGGATTTTGTGAGCAAACAACTTATGGGAACAATAACCAACTAGCATAGGAAGGTAAAACAAGCATAGCTTCAAAATTTTCAACACATAGAGGGGAAACTTGATATTATTGCAATTCCTACAAGCATATGTTCCTCCCTCATAATAATTTTCATTAGCATCATGAATGAATTAAACAATATAACCAGCACCTAAAGCATTCTTTTCATGATCTACAAGCAGAGAAAATTTACTATTCTCCACATAAGAAAATTTACTCTCATCAATAGTAGTGGGAGCAAACTCAACAAAATAACTATCATGTGAGGCATAATCCAATTGAAAACTAAAATCATGATGACAAGTTTCATGGTTATTATTATTCTTAATAGCATACAAGTCATCACAATAATCATCATAGATAGCAACTTTGTTCTCATAATCAATTGGAACCTCTTCCGAAATAGTGGAATCATCACTAAATAAAGTTGACACCCTTCCAAATCCACTTTCATGTTCATCACAATGAGATTCAACATCCTCCAAAATAGTGGGATCACTACTTCCTAAAGTTGATACTCTTCCAAACCCACTTTCATCAATATAATCATCATAAATAGGAGGCATGCTTTCATCATAATAAATTTGCTCATCAACACTTGGGGGACAAAAAATATCATATTCATGAAACATAGATTCCCCAAGCTTGTGGCTTTGCATATCATTAGAATCATGGATATTCAAGGAATCCATACTAACAACATTGCAATCATGCTCATCATACAAAGATATAGTACCAAACATTCTAATGCATTCTTCCTCTAGCACTTGAGCACAATTTTCCCTTCCATCATTCTCATGAAAGATATTAAAAAGATGAAGCGTATGAGACAAACTTAACTCCATTTTTTTGTAATTTTCTTTTATAAACTAAACTAGTGATGAAACAAGAAACAAAAAGATTCGATTGCAAGATCTAAAGATATACCTTCAAGCACTCACCTCCCCGGCAACGGCGCCAGAAAAGAGCTTAGTTGACGGGGTGTGAGTGAGTGCCCTTTACCTAGCCTCCCCGGCAATGGCACCAGAAAAGAACTTGACGTCTACTACACAACCTTCTTCTTGTAGACGTTGTTGGGCCTGCAAGTGCACAGGTTTATAGGACAGTAGAAAATTTCCCTCAAGTGGATGACCTAAGGTTTATCAATCCGTAGGAGGCGTAGGATGAAGATGGTCTCTCTCAAACAACTCTGCAACCAAATAGCAAAGAGTCTCTTGTGTCCCCAACACACCCAATACAATGGCAAATTGTATAGGTGCACTAGTTCGGCGAAGAGATGGTGATACAAGTGCAATATGGATGGTAGATAAAGGTTTTTGTAATCTGAAATAATAAAAACAGCAAGGTAACGAGCGATAAAAGTGAGCGTAAACGGTATTGCAATGGTAGGAAACAAGGCCTAGGGTTCATACTTTCACTAGTGCAAGTTCTCTCAACAATAATAACATAGATAGATCATATAACAAGCCCTCAACATGCAACAAAGAGCCACTCCAAAGCCACTAATAGCGGAGAACAGACGAAGAGATTATGGTAGGGTACGAAACCACCTCAAAGTTATTCTTTCGGATCAATCTATTCAAGAGTTCGTACTAGAATAACACCTTAAGACACAAATCAACCAAAACCCTAATGTCACCTAGATACTCCATTGTCACCTCAAGTATCCGTGGGCATGATTATACGATATGCATCACACAATCTCAGATTCATCTACTCAACCAACACAAAGCACTTCAAAGAGTGTCCCAAAGTTTCTACCAGAGAGTCAAGAACGTGTGACAACCCCTATGCATAGGTTCATGGGCGGAACCCGCAAGTTGGTCACCAAAACATACATCAAGTGGCACATGATATCCCATTGTCACCACAGATAAGCACGGCAAGACATACATCAAGTGTTCTCATAAAAGACTCAATCCGATAAGATAACTTCAAAGGGAAAAACTCAATTCATCACAAGAGAGTAGAGGGGGAGAAACATCATAAGATCCAACTACAATAGCAAAGCTCGAGATACATCAAGATCGTGCCATAGAGGGAACACGAGAGAGAACACGAGAGAGAGAGAGAGAGAGAGAGAGAGAGAGAGAGAGAGAGATCAAACACATAGCTACTGGTACATACCCTCAGCCCCGAGGGTGAACTACTCCCTCCTCGTCATGGAGAGCGCCAGGATGATGAAGATGGCCACCGGTGAAGGATCCCCCCTCCGGCAGGGTGCCGGGAAGGGCTCCCGAGAGGTTTTTGGTGGCTACAGAGGCTTGCGGTGGCGGAACTCCCGATCTATCTTCTCCGTGGATGTTTTTAGGGTACGTGGGACTATATAGGCGAAAGAAGTCGGTCGGGAGGTGCTCGAGGGGCCCACGAGACAGGGAGCCGCGCCCTATAGGGGGGCGCCCCCTATCTCCTAGGCTCCTTAAGGATCGTCTGACTTGATCTCCAAGCCTCCAGGATGATAATCTTCCAAAAAATCACGTTGCCGAAGGTTTCATTCCGTTTGGACTCTGTTTGATATTCCTTTTCTTTGAAATATTGAAACAGGCAATAAAACAACAATATGGGCTGGGCCTCCGGTTAATAGGTTAGTCCCAAAAGTAATATAAAAGTGTATAATAAAGCCCGTAATCATTCAAAACAGATAATAATATAGCATGAATGCTTCATAAATTATAGATACGTTGGAGACGTATCAATAAGTAGTTCGCAACAAAGCACGTCTCGTTGCCCAAGGTTACACACAAGTGTAAGGTATGGACTATGTTGAGACTTATGCTCCCGTTGCTAGACTTGAGTCCATTCGCATCTTACTTGCCTATGCTAATCACCATGATATCACCTTATACCAAATGGACATTAAAAGTGATTTTCTAAATGGTGAAATAGAGGAGGAAGTTTATGTTAAACAACCTCCCGGCTTTATCAATCCTAAGAAACCCAATCATGTATACAAACTTCGCAAAGCTCTTTATGGTCTTAAACAAGCTCCTAGAGCTTGGTACAAATGCTTAACTAAGTTCCTTATTGAAAAAGGGTTTGCAATTGGAAAAATTGATTCTACACTTTTTACTAAAAGGGTTAATGGAGAATTATTTGTATGCCAAATTTATGTTGATGATATTATATTTTGATCAACTAACCCTCATTTTAGTGAGAAGTTTGGAAAGCTAATGTCGGGGAAGTTTGAGATGTCAATGATGAGTGAACTCAAATTCTTTCTTGGGTTGCAAATCAAGCAAACTAAGGAAGGTACTTTTGTCTCTCAAATGAAGTACACAAAGGACTTATTCAAGAAGTTCAATATGCAAGAATGCAAAGGTATGACTACACCCATGCCTACTAGTGGACATCTTGATTTGACCAAAGATGGTGAACCGGTTGATCAAAAGGTTTATCGCTCTATGATTGGTTCATTGTTATACCTATGTGCTTCACGTCCCGATATTATGCTAAGTGTGTGCATGTGTGCAAGATATCAAGCTGCACCTAAAGAATGTCATCTTAAGGCCGTGAAAAGGATAGTGAGATATTTAATTCATACGCCAAATTTTGGCACTTGGTATCCTAAGAGGGCCTCTTCTGATCTTGTCGGCTACTCCGACTCGGACTATGCCGGAGACAAGGTTGATAGAAATTCCACTTCGGGTACTTGTCAATTCCTTGGTAGATCTCTTGTGTCTTGGTCTTCCAAGAAACAAAACTCGGTATCCTTATCCACCGCCGAAGCGGAATACATTGCCGCTGGTTCATGTTGTGCTCAATTACTTTGGATGACCGAAACTCTTAAAGATTATGGGGTATATGTGAAACATGTTCCATTACTTTGTGACAATGAAAGTGCTATCAATATTGCTCACAATCCCGTGCAATGCTCTCAAACTAAGCATATGGAAGTTCGCCATCATTTCATTCGAGATCATGTTGCGGTGACATTAATCTTAAGCATGTTCGCACCGAAAAGAAATTAGCGGATATTTTCACTAAACCACTTGATGAGAAAGTGTTTTGCAGGTTAAGAGGTGAATTGAACATCATTGATGCTTCAAACTTGGAGTAGAAACTCCATTGGATACATGCAAGACATGAGCTTATGACTAATCCTTGATATTTCTCTTATGATGATAATCTTATGTCTTGGATATACTTGCATCTTGCATGTTATCTAACCCATGTAGGTACTTGGTTGAATCAAATTCCATGATATTGTAACCTACTCATATCTTGAGCAATCTCTACACCACCAAGTCTCTACACTATGGTGGTTGAAGACAAGGAAGCACGGAATCATTCGAACATATCCTTTGACAAATTCTATGTTGAGTTTCATGATTGTCATTTTTGGACACACAAGTGCTCTTCCTTGCAAGAACTAACCCATGTAGGTAGATGAACTCAAATTCCAAGTGGTGCTCCCAACTCTTGATGAGCTACATCAACTTTGAGTAACCCACACAAGTTCAACTACATGAACGATCAACACCACCACCCAAGGTATGTTTTTCCATCTTAGAGAAGCTTTACTCCAAGACATAAGAGTTAAAGCAACTCGACAAGATGTGAATACATCAAGATGCTTAAACGAAAAATGGTAACCCCATTTTGAGCTTAAACGATGAGTATGACCTATGATCAAGTGATCTCACTTGACTCCTAAGTCAATATACTCTAACATAGGTGACTTTGTCGCCGACCAATTCTAGATGAAGTTCTCTTGTGTTCTTTTCTATGCTCTTGCATTTGTCTCATGCATATCTGTTTCCCCTTTCAAAAAAAACTTCATCTAGATTTCTTTTCTATTTGTTCTCCTTTCCCTCCATCCAATTCATTGCATATCATTCAGTTAATTCCTTGCAAATCCTTGTGAGATCTTACTTGTCTAGTGAGCTGAGGTGACAAGTGTTTTCTCTGCAATGAACTCGGTCTCACCGGTTTGTTGTTTTCGGTCCAACCGAATCCTTTCGGTGCAACCGAAGCATACCACTCGGTGCCACCGATTTCACAACTAGAAAAACATTTTGCCACTTGTTCCTGCTTTGCTTTTGTTCCAGCTCCACTCAATGAATCTTGTCCTCTAGAAGCATCACATTTTTATCAGTGCTTTGTGTTTGTGACTCAAGGATCAAACCCATTCACGACAAATTCCAGAAGGCCCTTCTTGGAAATTGATGTCAAAGGGGGAGAGAGAGATCACATCAAAGCTTATCACTTCCAAAGGGGGAGAGAGAGATCTCCAGGGGGAGAGAATACTCAAGAAGAGAGTAATTCTCAAGGATCCCAGATGCTTGGTGTTCAAGAGGAGAGATGCCACATGTATTCTTGAGGGGAAAGACATGTTCATATGTGCCTATTTGCAGTATCTCTGTATTTGCATTTGGCTCTGATTTTTGTTCCCTGCCTTCTCCCAGTATCCCATGCTAGATTCAGGGGGAGCTAGACATCTAAGGGAAAGAAATTCCTTAAATTCATTGCATATCTTTACCTTTGGGGACATGTCTAATCCAACGTGGTACTTAGTACTCACTCTCTACATGTCATCCCAGTCTTGGTATTCTTGTGGTTTCTTCTGTTTGCTCTGGCTAGTAGGTGTATCTGTGTTGTCTAACCTTATTTTCACAGTTTCATTCCATCCTAAGCCAACTCAAGACCACAAGGTAAGTATATGCATCACAATCATGTGTATGAGGAATTCTTGTTGATGTACATACTGTTTGCAAGGACTCATGAGCATGAAGGTATTTTTTAATATTCTTCGCTCTGATGCATATGGCCAAGATACATGTAACACATGCTTACTCTGTCATGTTCATGCATTCACATGCTTCTATATTCCATACTCACATGATTGCATACATGTAGGGGGAGCCTATGCTTGTTACATGTCTTTCCAAAGCTTTACTTGCTATTCTCTTTATCTTTATCTAAAGCTTTGATGTATGTTGTCATCAATTACAAAAAAGGGGGAGATTGAAAGCACAAGTGCTCCCTGGGTGGTTTTGGTAATTATGTCAACATATCTCTTGTTGGACTAACACTTTTACCTAGTATATTTCAGACAAGTTCAACAATGGAGTGGCATGGACTAAAGGATGTGGAACCCCTTCAAGATGCTAAGGACAAAGGATTGGCTCAAGCTCCTAGGTCAAGACTCTACATTTTATATTTTAGTGATCCAAGATCACATTGAGTCTATAGGAAAAGCCAATACTATCAAGGAGGGATGAGGTGTTGCTTAATGAGTTTCTTGCTCCACAATGCTTAGTGATATGCTCCAAAAACCCTCAACTACTTTCTCATATCCATATATGACCCAAACCTAAAGTCAAACTCGGCCCCACCGATTCTTTCTACCCGGCGCCACCGAGTTCAGATGTAATAGCCACTGCCACAAACCCTAGGCAAATCGATCTCACCGATAGGGATATCGGTCTCACTGAGATGGGATTGTAATCTCTCTGTTTCCCTTCGTAACATTTCGGTCTAACCGAAGTGAGCGATCGGTCCCACCGAGATTGCAATGTAAACTCTCTGTTTCCTTTTTGTAACATTTCGGTCCCACCGAAATGAGCGAACCGATCCCACCGAGTTTACTTGACCAACTCTCTGGTTAGCTTCTTACCGAAATCCCTCTCACCGAGTTTGTGTAATCGGTCTCACCGAGATTACGTTATGCCCTAACCCTAACCATATCGGTCCTACCGAGTTGCATGTCGGTCCCACCGAAAATCACTAACGATCACTAGGTTTACTAAATCGGTCTGACCGAGTTTGTTGATTCGGTCCCACCGAGATTGGTAAATTGTGTGTAACGGTTAGATTTTGTGTGGAGGCTATATATACCCCTCCACCTCCTCTTCATTCATGGAGAGAGCCATCAGAACGAACCTACACTTCCAACTTACCATTTCTGAGAGAGAACTACCTACTCATGTGTTGAGGACAAGATATTCCATTCCTACCATATGAATCTTGATCTCTAGCCTTCCCCAAGTTGCTTTCCACTCAAATCTTCTTTCCACCAAATCCAAATCCTATGAGAGAGAGTTGAGTGTTGGGGAGACTATCATTTGAAGCACAAGAGCAAGGAGTTCATCATCAACACACCATTTGTTACTTCTTGGAGAGTGGTGTCTCCTAGATTGGCTAGGTGTCACTTGGGAGCCTCCGACAAGATTGTGGAGTTGAACCAAGGAGTTTGTCAGGGCAAGGAGATCGCCTACTTCGTGAAGATCTACCGCTAGTGAGGCAAGTCCTTCGTGGGCGATGGTTATGGTGGGATAGACAAGGTTGCTTCTTCGTGGACCCTTCGTGGGTGGAGCCCTCCGTGGACTCGCGCAACCGTTACCCTTCGTGGGTTGAAGTCTCCATGAACGTGGATGTACGATAGCACCACCTATCAGAACCATGGCTCAAAAATCACCGTGTCTCCAAATTGCGTTTGAAACTATCTCCAAACCCTTCCCTTTACATTCTTGCAAGTTGCATGCTTTACTTTCCGCTGCTCATATACTCTTTGCATGCTTGCTTGAATTGTGTGAAGATTGCTTGACTTGTGCTAAGATAGCTAAAATCTGCCAAAGACTAAAATTAGGAAAAGGCATAGTTTTTAATTGGTCAAGTAGTCTAATCACCCCCCTCTAGACTTACTTCTCGGATCCTACAATTGGAAACTAGCATGAGTAGGATATGAACACCATGAACATAAATATCATAGAGGCTATGTTGGTTTTGATTCAACTACTTGCATGAACATGTGCCAAGTCAAACCACTCGAACATTCAGAGGAGGATACCATATCATCATACTACATCATAATCATTTTAACACGATGTTGACATCCAAAATAAATCATTATCCACTCCTAGCTACTTATGCATGGCATGAGAAACTATAATCTCTAGCAAACATGTTTGATCATAATAGGCTGAATCATGGATACTAGGTTAAACATATTTACAAAAACTGAACAACTCGAGTTCATACCCGTTTCTCTTTGCCACGACCAGTTCATCAAATATCATCATTATTGCCTTTCACTTGCATGACCGAACTACATGAAAATAATAATAGTGCAAGAGTGCCATGGACTAAGTTGGAATCTGCAAACAGTTTATTCAACAGGGGAAGACAAGGTAAAATGGGCTCTTTGTTAGATCAACGATAATGCATATGAGAACCACTCAATAAAAAGAAAAAAAATCAGAGAAACACACTTAAATAGTTTTGGAGAAACAAAGCAACTTAAAGAAAGAAAATCAAAAACGAGAAAACTATTTACATGGAAAATCTCCCAACAAGAAAAAGAAGAACGAGGAAATATTTTTGGGTTTTCTTTTTAGTACTACAGCAAATTTAAACTAGGAAGAAAAATCAAGAAGAAGCAAGAAATATTTTTGTATTTTCTCAAAGTTTTTCAAACACGCAAGAAGAAAGCAAGAAAATAAATTTAACATGGATAATACAATGAAAAAATGTGGACACCGACAACTGAAATGAAATGTGTGAACATGAATGTAATGTCGGTGGAAATACGTACTCCCCCAAGCTTAGGCTTTTGGCCTAACTTGGTAATCAGTCAGTCGAAGAAACCATGGGGTCCTATGTTGAAATGCTGAGGAGCTGGCACCTGATGATCCCACTGTTGAGGCTCCGCCTGTGCTACAGCTAGGTTGTTCCAGTAGGCGACAATGTCTGTAGGCACAATCTTGTATCTGCCCTGGCAATAGGGTCAAACAAAGTAGGTGCAGGCAATGGAATAATATCACATGTGTTTTCACTAAAAACCAGGTTATAGGGAATAGGAATGTTAGTGTAATCGCCTGCAATAAACTGGTGGTGTTCCATGGCCGCGCGATCTAGGTAAACCTTGGGCCAAGGATAATCATGCTGGCGTATCTGAACGTTAAAGTGAGTAGCCAAGCGAGTAGCGTAAATACCACCATGTATTTTGCCCTTGGATTTGTTAATATGGAGGCGAAGTGCCACAATAGCTCCCAAGCTATAAGTGTTCTCGCCGTGAAGTGCGCGTCGTAAAACCACAAAGTCTGGAGCACTAAGTGCACCTACTTTCTCTCTAGCAAGCAAACACTTCGCAATGAATAAAGCAAAATAATGCACAGCAGGAAAGTGCAAGCTAGTTGCAGTGACACTGGACACCCCTCTCTCATCCCCCACTGTCAAAGTGCAGTAAAAACCATCAAACTCCGTGGGCCTAGGCTTTACTAAACTCCCGTCAGAAGGGATCATGCATATGTCACAAAATTCAGTAAGTGGTATCTTATGGGTGTCAGCATATAAATTAAACTCCACCGCAGGGGGATTATTCTAGGAAGGAAATTAAAACTTTGCACAAAGGAATTTGTGAGGAGATGCTACTGTTCACGTTCAGCTACGATGAAGTCGGTGAGACCGGCATTAGCAGCATATTGTGCAAACTCCTGAAGGATTCCGACCCCTTCCATGAACGGGTTATGCGGCCATTCGCACGACCGTACCTCCGCCATTCTCCGGGTATGGAGATCACTGTCAGATGACTCCCCAATAAATCTCTTGGAGTTCTTCTTGGAAGCAAACTTCCTAAAGATACTCATCTTTTTCCGATGAACAAAAATCTGAAATTTTTAGTCCACAAATTTTTTTCTCAATAAAACTTCACAAAATTGAAGACAACTACTCATAGGGATGCATAGAGGCCATAACAAGCATTCAAACTGCCTATAACTCTAAGGATTCAATATGCAAGCTCATCTACAGCAACACCAAGAGTAGCTAATTATTCAAAATATAAACCACTAAAGTAAAAACTAAGTGGACAAATGGAGGAGTCACATACCAAGCAACAATCCCCAGAAGTAGTTTCAGAAATGAAGCTTCGAGCAAAGAGATCGAAATCCGCGGGTTTGAGAGAGAGAGAGAGAGCAATAGTGATTTTTTCTGGAGGTAGGAGGTGATGTGGGACGAAGAGATAAGTGAGGGGGCCCATGTGGGGACCACAACCCACCAGGGCACGCCTGGGGGTCCTGGTGCGCCCAGGTGGGTTGTGCCCACCTGGTGCACCTCCCTCTGATATTATTTGCACCAAACTTCATAAATATTCAGAAAAAAATCGTATTAAATTTTCAGAGCATTCTGAGAACTTTTATTTTTGGGTCATTTTTTTATTGTAGGGAAAATTCAGGAAACAGACAAAACATGTCATTTTATTTTATTTAACTCAGAAAACAAAAGGTAGGGACAGAAGGTAGTGCTCACTAAATTCGTTAACTTCATACCTCTAAAAAATGATCCATTAATAAGGTTGATCAAGTCTTATTAACAACCACTTTCGATTAGCATGAAACGGAAGAACTTTTGTAAATCACTAAGTTACCTCAACGGGGATATGAATGTCCCCAACAATAAGCATTTCATATTTCTTTTTAACAGTAGGTAGAGGTAGTTGAAAACTTCCAATAATGATTGTCAGAGATTTTTCAATAACATTAATACCATTCACTTGAAATTGTTTCTTCGGAAAGTGCATCGTATGCTCATTACCATTGATATGAAAAGTGACCTTGCTTTTATTGCAATCAATAACAGCCCCTGCAGTATTCAAGAAGGGTCTACCAAGGATAATCAACATGTTGTCGTCCTCGGGCATCTCAAGTATAATAAAGTCAGTCGAAGTAGTAACATTAGCAACAACAACGGGCACATCCTCACAAATACTGATAGGTATGGCAGTTGATTTGTCAGCCATTTGCAAAGATATTTCAGTAGGTGTGAGTTTATTCAAATCAAGTCTTTTATATAAAGAGAAAGGCATAACACTAACACCAGCTCCCAAATCACATAAAGTAGTTTTCACATAATTTCTTTTGATAGAGCAAGGTTTAGTTGGTAGTCCCGGATCTCCAAGTTTTTTAGGTACTCAATCTTTAAAAGTATAATTAGCAAGCATGGTGGATATTTCAGCTTCTGATATTTTTCTCTTATTGGTAATGATGTCTTTCATGTACTTTGCATAAGGAGGCATTTTTAAGATATCAATCAAGCGAGTACGCAAAAAGACTGGCCTCAGCATTTCAGCAAAGCGTTCAAATTCTTCATCATCTTTATTTTTAGTTGACTTAGGTGAAAAGGGCATAGGTTTTTGAACCCATGGTTCCCTTTCCTTACCGTGTTTTCTAGCAACAAAGTCTCTTTTATCATATCTTTTATTCTAGGCTTGTTGGTTATCAAGATCAACTGCAGGTTCTATCTCAACATTATTGTCCGATTCATTATTATTGTTGGAGTATCTTCACGAACCTCATCATTATCTTTTCACTACCAGAAGGTGAGTGTTCACTACTAGATTGGGTTTCAGCATCAGAGATAGAAACTTCATTATCATTATCAAGAGGTTTTTCTACTTCAGATTCACTAGAGGCATGCAAAGTCCTATCATTTTTCTTCTTCCTTTTCTTTTTCGAAGGACTAGGTGCGTTAGTGTTAAATCTTTGAGAGTCTTGTCCAATTATTTTTGGGTGTCCCTCGGGATAAAGTGGTTCCTGAGTCATTCTACCTCCTCTAATCATTACTCTAACAACATGATCATTGATATTATTGTTCATTTCATCTAACCACTCTCTTTGAGATTTAGCAACTTGTTCTAACTGAGTTTGAACCATAGAAGCATGCTTCCCCACACCTCTAACATCATTTGAGATTCTAAATAACAAGTCACTCAAGCAAGCAATCATATCAGAATTGCATTTTAACTGTTTCATAACATTTGCATTGAAGTGATCTTGCTTTCTCATGTAATTTTCAAACTCATAAAGGCATTGGCTTGGGTGCATATTGTGAGGATTATCATTATCATTGAATTTCATTAGAGAATTTACCTCTACCACCTTAGGTGTTGGTGGTGTGTCAAGCCCATGTATTTCTTCAATAGGAGGTAATTTTTTTACATCCTCAGCTTTAATACCTTCATAGATTTCTTTGCCTCTTGCATATCTTCAGGTCTGAGATATAAGATACCCCTCTTCTTTGGAGTGGGTTTAAGTGGTGGTTCAGGAAGAATCCAATCATCATAATTTTTCAATATGTTATTCAATAATTCTTCAGCTTGCCCAACCCTGAAAACACAACCAGCACAACTATCTAGGAAATCCCTAGAAGTATCGGTTAGTCCATTATAGAAGATATCAAGTATTTCATTTTTCTTAAGAGTATGATTAGGCAAATCATTAGGCAATTGGAGAAGCCTCCCCCAAGCTTGTGGAAGACTCTCTTCTTCAATTTGCACAAAATTAAATATTTCTTGTAAGGCAGCTTGTTTCTTATGAGCAGGGAAATATTTTTCAGAGAAACAATAAATCATGTCGTGGGGACTACGCACACAACTAGGAGCAAGAGCATTGTACCAAGCTTTAGCATCACCCTTTAATGAGAACAGAAATAATTTGAGAATATAATAATAGCGAATCTTCTCATCATGAGCAAAAAGGTGGCTATGCCATTCAACTTAGTAAGATGTGCCACAACCGTTTCAGATTCATAACCATAGAAAGGATCAGATTCAACCAAAGTAATTAACCCTGGGTCGACAGAGAATTCATAATCTTATCATCAACAAAGATAGGTGAAGTAGCAAACTGGGGATCACATTTCATTTTAGCATTCAAAGATTTCTCTTTATACTTGCATAATAATTTCTCTAGATCATCTCTATCCATACAACCAAAAATATCTCTAGTTGCCTCCTCACCCATAACATAACCTTACGGTACCTTTGGCAATTCATATCTAGGAGGGCTAGTTCTAATAGGTGTTTCAAGATTTTCAGTCTCAAGCTCATCGTCAGTTTCAACAATATCATGTTGTCTTACTCTAGCAATTTGTTCATCAAGAAATTCACCTAGTGGCACATTATCATCAAGCAAGGTACTAGCATCATCAAGAGTAGCATTCATAGCAGAAGTAGCATCATCAATAACTTGCGACATATTAGGATTGATAGCATGTAGTGGTGTTGCAAGTTTACTTAAAATAGAAGGTGGATCAAGTGCGGAGCTAGATGGCAGTTCCTTACCTCCCCTCGTCTTAGAGGGAAAAATCTTAGTCTTAGCATCCTTCAGATTCCTCATAGTGATAAACTGATAATAATCCCAAGTGACTCAACAAATATAGCTATCTTCCCCGGCAACAACGCCAGAAAAAGGTCTTTTAACCCACAAGTATAGGGGATCGCAATAGGTTTTTAGGGTAGAGTATTCAACCAAATTTATTGATTCGACACAATGGGAGCCAAAGAATATTTGTAAGTATTAGCAGCTGAGTTGTCAATTCAACCACACCTAGAGATTAATTATCTGCAGTAAAGTGATCAATAGCAAAGCAGTATGATAGTTTTGATAATAGTAGTAGTAGCAATAGTAACGGTAACAGTGATAGCAGTGATTTTGTAGCAAGTGCAACAGTAACAATAGTAGTAGTAACTTAGCAAGAACAATATGTAGGAATATCGTAGGCATTGGATCGGTGATTTTTTTGGATGATATTCATCATATGACAGTTATAACCTAGGGAGATACGGCACTAGCTCCAGTTCATAAATATAATGTAGGCATGTATTCCGTAAATAGTCATACGTGCTTATGGAAAGAACTTGCATGGCATCTTTTGTCCTACCCTCCCGCAGCAGGGTCCAATTGGAAACTAAGGGATATTAAGGCCTCCTTTTAATAGAGAACCAGAATAAAGCATTAACACACGGTGAATACATGAACTCCTCAAACTACGGTCATCACCGGGAAGTGTCCCAACTATTGTCACTCCGGGGTTGCCAGATCATAACACGTAGTAGGTGATGACTATAACTTGCAAGATCGGATCTAGAACATAGATATAATGGTGATAACATAAACGGTTCAGATCTGAAATCATGGAACTCGGTCCCAAAGTGACAAGCATTAAGCATGGCAAAAGTCATAGCAACATCAATCTCAGAACATAATGGATACTAGGGATCAAGCCCTAACAAAACTAACCTGATTACATGATGAATCTCATCCAACTCCTCACCGATCAGCGTGCCTACAAAGGAATTACTCACTCCCGGTGGGGAGCATCATAGAATTGGTGATGGAGAAGGGTTGGTGATGACGAAGATCGAAGACCCTGCTCTCCAGAGCCCCAAACGGACTCCAGATCTGGCCTCCCGATGAAGAACAGGAGACGACGGCGGCTCCGTCTCGCGAAATGTGATAATTCTTTCTCCCTTATTTTTTTCTAGAAAAATAGGATTTTATAGCATCGGTTTTAGGGTCTGCGGGGCCACCGGGTGGGGACAACCCACCTGGGAGCGCCTGGAGGGGATGGCGCCCCCTGGTGGGCTGTGCCCACCCAGGTGCCCCCGTCTAGTGGTTCTTGGCTCCAGAAATTCTCTTTATTGATATAAAAATTCCTCGCCAAGTTTCATTGCAATCCGAGAACTTTTATTTCTGCACAAAAACAACACCATGGTAGTTCTTCTGAAAATAGCGTCTGTCCGGGTTAGTTTAATTCAAATCATGCAAATTAGAGTCCAAAATAAGAGGAAAAGCATTAGGAAAAGTAGATGCGACGGAGACGTATCAGGGACCCACCAGGGAGCTACAAGCTCTAATCGCACGCCCCTAGGGGGTGTGCCCCCTGAGTTTGTGGGGCCCGCATCAATTCTTTGTGGCCCATCTTCTCCTATATGAACCCATTTTCCCTAGAAAAAAGATTCAAGAGAAGACTTTCGAGATGAAGCGTCGCCGTCTCAAGGTGGAACCTGGGCAGGAGCTCTTTTGCTCTCCGGTGGAGCGATTCCACCAGGGATACTTCCCTCTAGGAAGGGAAAATCGAAGCCATCATCATCATCAATGTTCCTCTCATTATGGCAGGACTCATCTCCATCACATCTTCACCAGCAGCATCTCATCTCCAAACGCTAGTTCATCTCTTGTATTCAATCTTTGTCTCAAAACCTCAGATACATGTGGGTTGCTAATAGTGTTGATTACATCTCGTAGTTGATGCTAGTTGGTTTACTTGGTGGAAGATCATATGTTGGGGATATAACTAGTAGGTATGACCCTCCCAGGAGCGGCCGGGTTATACCTGTGGCGATTTATATATGAAGCCCATGAGGATATTGAAGATGGCGGTTCAAGATAAGGGCCCAAGGCCCAAGGGCGACTTAAGGCCCGTAGAAATAAACCGCCTTATACGTAAGACTTGTATCATAAGGCATGTATAGATAGTCACCGAGCCGGACGCGTTGTCTATGAGCCGGCCGGGACTCTGAGCCGCTGGGCGTCAACCTGTGTATATAAAGGGACGACCTGGCGGCGGTTCAGGGAAAGGGACAAGAGATCAAAAGCTAGGTTAAGCGAATTCGCTCCCTCGTAATCGAAACATAAGCAATACCACCTCAAACTGGATTAGGCCTTTACCTTCACCGCAAGGGGACGAACCAGTATAAACTCCCGTATCCTTTGTCTCGTTTAACCCCTTTAACCTACCTAGTTGCGATGGCTCCACGACTAAGTCCTTTTGCTAGGACATCTGCCGTGACTATTCCACGACATCATATGTTCAGATTATTAATCATATAGTGATCTCCTCTGATCATGAACATGAATATGATTTGTGAGTAGTTTTGTTTGTTCTTGAGGACATGGGAGAAGTCTTGTTACAAGTAATCATGTGAAGTTGGTTTTCGTTCAATGTTTTGATGATGTGTTATGTTGTTCTTCCTCTAGTGGTATCGTGTGAACGTCAACTACATGACATATTACCATGCTTGGGCCTAGGGGAAGGCATTGTGGGATTAGTAAGTAGTTGATTGGTTGCCATAGTGATAGAAGCTTAAACTCTAGATTGTGCACTATTTCGTAAGGTGTTGGATCTATATGTTTACTGCTATGGTTAGATTTATTTTAATTCCCCTTTCGTAGTTGCGGATGCTTGCGAGAGGGTAATCATAAGTGGGTTGCTTGTTCAATTAAGGACAACACCTTAGCACCGGACCACCCACACAACAACTTATCAAGCAGTGAACGCGAGTCAATGAATCGTGATGAAGTTAACTAGATGAAATTCCCATATGTCCTCAAGAACGTTTTGCTCAATATAAGAAGTATTTCCGGCTTGTCCTTTGCAATAAAGTATTGAGCCACCTTGTTGCACCTTGTTGCTTGTTACTTGCTATGAATTATCTTTCCATCAAACTATCTTTCACAACTATTTTACAACACTTACAGAGAGTACCTTGCTGAAAACCGCTTATTGATTCCTTCTGCTCCTAATTGGGTTCGACACTCTTACTTATCGAAAGGACTACTATTGATCCCCTATACTCATGGGTCATCAGGAACCCATTTGGTCATGGTGCCTTAGTCGGGAACATCTAGAGGTGAGCAACTTTTAACTCATCACTAGAGTACGACGTGGTCAAAATATCATTCATCCTTGCGGTGACCTTGCATGGGACATGCCTCATAAGCTCATCGAGTCCGGTGGCCCCCTCTAAAGTGTACAAATTATGGTAGAAATCACTCACCATCTCCTTTGGGTCACCTGGATCATCAATGAAGGCGCCAAGTGAATTACACAATGCCTTTATCATATTCTTCTTTCTCCGAATGCTTGCCCTGAGGTGATTTTTGTGCGTGTTTTTGTCCCCGGCTGCCAACCACTTGATCCTAGACCACCGTCTCCACATCAGCTCCACCCTGTGGTATAGTTCGACAAGTTCTTCATTGATTTTCAACTCCACATGCGGTGGCCCTACTCTTCCCGGGTCACCTCTTAGGCGTTCTAGCTCAAGCTTGAGTATCTTTATCTCCTTCCTCACACTCCCAAAAGTGTCATTGTTCCGTCTTTTTTTTATGAGTAACAAAAAAAAAAGACGGAACAGTGTCATTTTTGTTCCATATTGAGAGATATGTGATGTAAATGCTCCTTGTTTTTTTAATTGAGAAACACTCCTTGTTCTATATAATCTAGTATTAAAATGATTCGGCACATGTTGCCGCTCAGTATTGAACCATTGGGACGGCTTCATGTCCTTCAACAGAATAGAGGGACCAACAGACCGAACCCGGAGCGCGATAGCCCATTTCCATCATGATATTTTCATTTGAGCAATTAAATGAAATGAGGATGCTCGGTTGGAAGAAAAAAAAAACATTATGCGGCGACATGTTGGCTACCAGCTATGTGCACGTGTCCACTCGTTTTGACTACGATTCAACACTCTTTTAGGCTCACTCTTCCCCGTTTTTTATGTTGTATTTACCTCTTCTCTCTTTTCCTGTTACGGCTCTTCGGTGTTGCGTGTTTGCGTTGCCTCTTCGCATGAATTTTTGTCAAAAAAACCACCTGCCGAGTTAAATTGACAGAAAAGACCATTTCTAAAACACATTGACAAAAAAGACCAGCTGCAGCGTGGCGGCAAGTGCGCCAGCTGACATGTGGCACCTGCCGCCACAGACGCCGGCGGCAGCCCCTGCCGCCACCGGCGCAGGCGGCAGCCCGGGGTTAACAGGTTTTCTCGCATCAACTGCAACGGAATGGATGGCCACGCAGCGAGGCTGCTGCTACTACTGCGGCGCGCGCGCCGCAACAAGCCATGTGGGCCATGCCGCCACTACCAGAGGCGGCAGCCAGTACGTATTGTAGCTTGTCCCTGCGGTAGCCGCAGCTCAGACTCTTTCAAATGCATATCAACTTGGAGAAACTAGTACTTGGTCTTGGGTTAATGGATAGAGCCGTTTTCTTTCGGCCGGCAGTTCGTACGACTCGAGTCAATCTGCGGTACATACGTGGTTACACTAAACAACAGCCCAACCCGACGGTATCTGTGCCCTGCGCTAGCGGCGCCGATTAAACAAAGCGACATGGCCACCGCGCACAGGGCGCCGCTGCCACGCAAAGGATGCCGTCTTGGGCCATGGCGGCACGGCCCACCTGGCTTGTCGTCGCGCGTGCAGCCTCGGTAGCTGCCGCCCTGCTGCGTGGCGGCATGGCTCACCAATCCGATCCGTCCAGTTACAGCTGCCGCGCAGAAGAGAAAACCTGTTAAGCCCAGACTGCCACATGTGATCATGGCGGCAGGGGCTGCCGACGGCGTATGTGGCGGCAGGTGTCACGTGTCGGCTGGCGCACCTGCCGCCATGCTGCAGCCGGTCCTTTTTGTCAATCTGTTTTAGAGGTAGTCTTTTTTGGCAATTCAACTCGCCAGATAGTTTTTTTTGGACAAAAATTCTCTTCGCATAGCATCTCTTGCGTTATTGCGTGGATAGGAGGGGGGAGGGTGGTCACACGTTTGGCCCGTTGTTTGTTGTAGCTATTCAACATTCGACTGTTGGCCGTTGCCTAGGCTACCAAGGTACTGAATGATGGCTGCTCACTGCCATTTCCAAGTGTATACTTGTGGTTTTGCTTCCGCTGTCTAGCATAGTAGTAGCATGCATCTTTTGAAAGAAAAACGCATGCATCATTTTGTGGGATTTAGCGTGCCAATTCGGCTAATGAAATTGGCAAATCCTACTTAGCGCTTATGCACCCCTCACAAAAAAACTTAGCGCTTATGCGTCAGATATTTTATCTTTCCCTAATAATAAAGCACGGACTGAGTCTATAGGGTTCACTGTCGCGCCCTATTTGTTGAAAAGCCCCTATGTTTTTTAGGAATTGAACCCGCCGTCCCTATTTTAGTGAATATGGAAAAACATTTCGATTTGGCAAACTAACCCCTGTATTTTGTAATAATTTTGCCCGCGCTCCTCTATTCATCTTATCCGCTGGCAGAGAAGTTGGAAAGGGGGACAACTTCGGTTGGGCTCTCATCGGAGAGCTCGTCGGCGCGGAAGTTGCAACAGGTGGGGCGAGGCGGCCGGATGCAGGCAGAGGAGAGACGCCGCGAGGTGGAGGCGGAGGCTTGATGCGGCGGGGACAGCAAGCTCGCGCACAAGGAAGGAGTCAACGCGGAGGAGTATGAAGGCGCGACGGGCGGCGGAGGTTCAAGCGGCGGGGAAGGTGGCCAGAGCGGGGCATCAAGGCACTGGATCGGGCGGGCGCACGAGGATGCGCCTTTGACCCGTGTGTGGCGGCGCACAGCGGAGAGCCAGG